>NC_036867.1:22922513-23030013 GCF_002910315.2 Salvelinus sp. IW2-2015 | reverse complement strand
TTAGTCTACAGGGAAAGGGCAATGTTGACCTAACACTGATAAAGCATTATTATGCAACAGCAACTTCTTAGACAGTCATATGTTAAATTCAGTGACTCCTACCTCTTCCGTAAATGACTAACCACGGAATAACTTGCTGATTTATTTAACTCATTGCTGTAAAGATAGCTGATCCCAACAATGTTGTTGAAGAGAGGAAATTCTAACCTAAGACTTGAGGCTAACCCTAGCCTCACCACTTACCCTACGTTCTTAAAAATAAAGGTGCAATTTGGAACCAAATAAGGTTCTTGAGAGCGATGCCAGAAGTTAWCCATTTTAGTATCTATGAAGAACTATAAATGGGATGTCCCTTCAGGACCGGAATTGAAAAGCCCTGCTGTAGGCTTATAAGCCTTATTTGTATATTACCCAGGGTGCCTTTCGGGTGAATTCTAGTTGACCGATGACTGATTGCTAGTGACAGAGACATGATTGTTGCTTTCATTCATTTTCAGTCCTATGGCCTTCAGCAAGTGACGACAATAAATATTTCACCTCTGCTTAATTTGTCCTTCCTTTTATCTATCTTTTCAATTACTCTCCATTTCTTGCCCAGCATTTATTCTTGAATGCTTTGTCTTGACTCACACCTATCTGTCTTTCTCTACTGTTGTTGTTATTTCCCCTCCTGCTCTGCTCTTGGTCCCACCCAGCTATATCTGTCTTCCTCCCTCTCTCTTCCCTTTCTCCTCCTCTGTGTATCCTGTGTGTTTCTCATCCTCTCTAAGCACCTCCTGACACTCTCTTCTCTCTCTTGTGCAGGAGCGGGAACCAGTGTGTCCAGTGCGTGGGCTTGCTACAGGCGAGCCCACAACGGTTTGGCGCAACGTGGCCCATCCTGCTCTGCTGAACCGGCACCGGGACCTGTCTTGGATGGTCGTCCACGAGATCCTCCCGGTCAGGGCCGTTATGCARTCCCGGGGCATGGCGAGGACACCCGCGTGCCCCCGACCAGGCTGCGGCCAAGATTAGTCGGTAAGGCACTTGCTCAGGGAGTGCAGAGCCACCAGGGACCTGTGGCAGGAAGAAGGCCCCCTGATCTCCCCGTGTCTGCCAGCAGGGGAGGACCTAACGCCCCAGCCGAAGGTGGGCCGAAGGCCTATTCCACCGAAGCACTGTGGTCCTCCCGCAACCTGCTGGTGGCAAAACTAATAGAGACCACCCCTCAGGTAGTAGCCATGGTAGCCATGCCCCCACACTACCACAACAACAGGTTGTGACAATCATTAACCTTTGGAGATGCCATTTGTTTCACTGTACTGTAACAATTTAATTTGACATCGTTGGTCGGGGTGAAAAACACAAAACCTGATTGAATGATGCACTCAGTCTTTTGATTATTGTGTATTTGTGAGCAAGGCCCTGAGTAGCTGTGAGTGGTAGCTTTCAGCCAGCCAGCAAGCTGCTGGATGCAATTAGCAGTAATTGCAACATGAATGATAAATGAAGAAAATAACCGTAACAAGAACTCTTGGAAAAWTTTTTGATGTTTATTTCCTAAGTAAAATAGGCACAGTCCCCTTGTGGTTTCTAGATAATGACTGAAAATACTGACAAAATGTGTGGTCTCTCACAGCACAAACTGTGTACGGATCTTCTTCATTGAATGGTAATGCAGTTAATACAGTATAACTATCTTAAATATTGTATGTTTGCAGGATGCCTCGAGTGGTTTCCAGAAAACACAATTTAGTGCTAAAATGGTCACTCACAGCTCCAACTGTATACAGAGCATCTACATTGTAATGCTAATGCGCAGTACATACAATTTCAGAGTATCTAAATATGTATGTTTGCAAGGTTCACCCTATGTATGTAAGGTGTCTAAGTTTAACAAATTGTCTTTATAAGAAAATTGTGATAAGGTGTGCAAAGGAAGGACAAAATATAGATATTTATTTCCTCCATGCCATTATCACAGTAGCTTTAGGATATCTCTCAATGTGCAACCATAGGGCTTCGACTTCACATGTCTAGTGTGAAGTCTCAGGATTTTCTATTTTCCTCCTCCATAAGAGAGCGTGAGAGCGAGCCCTGGGGTATTTAAGTAGATTAATACCTTTCAGGTTAAGGTCTATACCATCTTGTTTAAATTCTGTCGGGAACAAGATATGTTTATCTCTCTTATTATTTTGTATTATGTTTATTTTAATATGTAATAATATTTCTCAAGCACATTGTCGAGATATAACTTCAATGGGTTGTGATGAGGCTTACGGGTCAGGTTCTCAACGTTAGAGGGTAAAGGGTTAATGTTTCAGTTACATACTTTATACAAAGGCTTCTGTGCCTGCCATTTTCATTGTGTGCTTCCCAAAGGGGACCCTATTTCCTGCATAGTGCACCACTTTTCACCAGAGCCCTATGGCCTTGGTCAAAACTAGTGCACTATATAGGYAATAGGGTGCCATTTGGGAAATAGATTATATATCAATGCCTTGTGACAGAGTATATTGTGTTCTCTTCTCGCACAGGAAGCAGTGCGATTAAAACTAAAGCCATGAGCAATCAGTTAGTGTAGTTGGCATAGATTCATTTTCAGTGGTGAAAAACATGATATAATGTAATGGAGCTCTCATTTTCATGTACGTCCCAAATGGCACCCTATTCTCTATATAGTACACTTATTTTCATCAAGGTCAAAAGTAGTGGACTATGTAGGGAATCGGGTGCCATTTGGGCAGCAATCTACATCTGTCTAAAGGGGAGGTCTTAGTWGCGTTTTTATCATTATCACATTATATTGAAATATTTTAAATATTCCAATGAAGAAGAATATCCTTGCAAAACATGATCTAAGATATGTAAGTCAGGTACTAATGTAACGGATGTTAAATGGCTAGCTAGTTAGCGGTGGTGCGCGCTAATAGCGTTTCAATCGGTTACGTCACTCGCTTTGAGACCTTGAAGTAGTGGTTCCCCTTGCTCTGCAAGAGCCGCGGCCTTTGTGGGAGCGATGGGTAACGACGCTTCGTGGGTGACTGTTGTTCATGTGTGCAGAGGGTCCCTGGTTCGCGCCCGGGGCGAGGGAACGCCATAAAGTTAAACTGTTACACTAAGGCAATAAAATGATCAGAAGTTCTATAAATGTATTTTAGCATCGCTGTTTCGCTATAGATACATTTCCACAAAAAAATGCTTGTACGCAATTGAGAGCAACTGCAATATGCTCCACTTTGGAAGAAGGGTAGGATCCAGTCATCAGAACAGAATATATTAACTAGCATCATATACACTCAAGCTAAGAGAGAGAGCAGGTTGGCAAATGGAGCTGACAACCTACAGTGACATCACATTTTTTTGTTAATAAGATAACTATGAATCTGCTGTGGAGCCATATAGTCTAAAGATTCATAACTACAATACATTGCATAACGTTTTGCGTCTCTTGGACAAACTGATTTGTATATGTTGTGGAACAGCTGTTCTGTTAATTGAAACATGGCCCTGAACATTATGTTACACACCGCCCCTCAATTGAAAGTTCAAGGTATGATGACACATTACTTGTACCTTTCTTCTTGTCCTTTCCTATAGTAACTCATGACTGTTCTATGAACATTAGTAATATTAGCATAATAGTCATGATCCAACCTCGTGATCAAAACCTTCCATACACATTTTTTTTTTCAACAACTCAACTCTCAATGTTGATGCGACAGAAATTAACAATGGATTTCTATAATGGATTAAGGATGTGATGTGTAAGAGAAGAAAGTAACGAAGGAGTTGGAAAGTTCGTACATTGACTTTTTGTTTCATGTCAACGTCTGAACCTTAGTTCCTTTTTTATGTCTTTATTTTAGTTTGGTCAGGGCGTGAGTTGGGGTGGGCATTCTGTTGTTTTTCTATGTTTTGTTCTAGTCGTTATATTTCTATGAGTTTGGCCTAGTATGGTTCTCAATCAGAGGCATGTGTCGATCGTTGTCTCTGATTGAGAATCATACTTAGSTAGCCTGTTTTCGCACTATGGGTTTTGGGTAGTTATTTTCTGTTTAGTGTTTTTGTTTACACCATACAGAACTGTTCGTTTGTCGGTTTGTTGTTTTTGTTTAGTATTCATTCTTTATTAAATTATTATGAATACGTACCACGCTGCACTTTGGTCCTCTTCTCCTTCCACCAACGACAACCGTTACAGAACTACCCACCAACCAAGGACCAAGCAGCGTGGTAAACGGGAGCAGAGGATTATGGACTCATGGACATGGGAGGAGATACTAGATGGTAAGGGACCCTGGGCACAGGCTGGGGAATATCGCCGACCCAAGGAAGAACTGGAGGAAGCGAAAGCTGAGCGGCGGCAATATGAGGAGGTAGGACGGCAGCGCGACAGGCACGAGAGGCAGCCCCCAAAATGTTTTTGTGGGGGGCACACGGGGAGTGTGGCAGAGTCAGGTTGGAGACCTGAGCCCACTCCTCGTGCTTATCGTAAGCAGCGRGTTACTGGTCAGGCACCGTGTTAAGCGCACGGTGTTGCCAGTACGCGTTCGTAGCCCGGAACGCTATAGGCCAGCCCCCCGCAAGTGCCATGCGAAAGTGGGCATCCAGCCAGGGCGTGTTGTGCCGGCTCAGCGTGCCTGGTCTCCGGTACGCCGTTTCGGTTCAACCTGTGCCTGCACTCTGGAGGGTCCGGGCTAAAATGGACATCCAGCCTGGAGGAGTGGTGCCAAGGCTGCGCACCAGAGCTCCAGTGCTCCCCCACAGCCCGGTCCATCCAGTGCCTCCTCTAAGCACCAGGCCTCCTGTAGGTCTCCCCCAGCCTGGTGGGTCCTGTGGCAGCCCCACGCACCAGGCTGTCTCTCCGTCTCCTCCCTCCATGTTCTCTCTCCAGGCCAGAGCCGCTTGTCTGTCCTGAGCCGCCAGAGCCGCCCGTCTGTCCTGAAAGCCGCCAGAGCCGCCCGTCTGTCCTGAGCCGCCAGAGCCGCCCGTCTGCCATAGTCTCCCTTTAGTCCGGATCTGCCAGAGTCTCCCTCCAGTCCGGATCTGCCAGAGTCTCCCTCCAGTCCGGATCTGCCAGAGTCTCCCTCCAGTCCGCCTCTGCCAGAGTCTCCCTCCAGTCCGCCTCTGCCAGAGTCTCCCTCCAGTCCGCATCTGCCAGAGTCTCCCTCCAGTCCGGATCTGCCAGAGTCTCCCTCCAGTCAAGAGTCTCCCTCCAGTCCAGAGGCGCCCGTCAGTCCAGAGGCGCCCTCTACTAGGGTCTCCAATCCGGGGTCGGTGGCGAGTGTCGCCGCTCCTAAGGTGTCACAGAAGTGGGCCGAGACTATGGTGGAGTGGGGTCCTCGTCCCGCTCCAGAGCCGCCACCGCGGTAAACGCCCACCCAGACCCTCCCCTATAGGATCAGTTCTTGCGGCCGGAGTCCGCACCTTTGGGGGGGGGGGTGTTCCTTTTTTATGTCTTTATTTTAGTTTGGTCAGAGCATGAGTTGGGGTGGGCATTCTATGTTGTTTTTCTATGTTTTGTTCTGTTGTTCTATTTCTATGTGTTTGGCATAGTATGGTTCTCAATCAGAGGCAGGTGTCAGTCGTTGTCTCTGATTGGGAGCCATATTTAGGTAGCCTGTTTTCCTTTGTGTTTTGTGGGTGGTTGTTTCCTGTGTTAGTGTTTGCACCATACGGGACTGTTTTGATTTTCGTTTGTTCTTTCACTTTGTTATTTTGTAGTTTTCAGTTTTACATATTAAAATGGACACTTACCACGCTGCAAATTGGTCCGATATCTCTTACTCCTCGTCAGAAGAAGAGGAAAGTCGTTACAGTGGGACAGTTGGAAGAAGGGATTGATCCCTGGTCTCAGGTGGAAAATTGTAGTGTTAACACTACACCAAGGCGCTGCACAGGAAATGTTATTATTAATGGTTAATGGCAGTCGGTAACCAAATCATAGATTGTAGATTCCCTGTCCATACACTGCCATTAAGGTAAGGACACAAACATTTAGTATTTTATCATTTGGGTGATTCTCTTTAAAATATGGCTGGAAGAAAATCCTGCTTGCTCTCCAGGAGGGTTGGCCACCCGTGATCTATGTTTCCCAAGTGCTGGGTGTCCGAAAATGTTGTTATAACAATTCATTTTTCAATCACCCAAACTTCAAGAAAACGTTTAATGAATATCAATATTCAGGTGGTTTTATGCCTAGTCGTTGAAAATCCGTGACATCATCTAACTCTACAAAGATAKAATATGTGTTTGAGTTGTGAGACCCCTACCATCTCTGCCTAGCATGTGCACAATACTTATGTAACAAATTAGATTTGGTTCCAAGAGCATTATTGAATGACTTATTGAAAACTGTCTATGAATGTCTGCAATATTACATAGCCTTATATAATACATTTTCAAAAGACACAAGTAGTCATATCAGATTTGAAATATGTACACTGGCAAATATGGGAAGAAGTGTAATAATAAAATAAGTGTGGGGATTAACAGAAGTGTTCTTGCTGACAAGCACATTAGCCTATTGTTAAAAATGAGAATTGTACCACTGATCATTCTAAATCAATTAAATGGATAATTAAATCTCCCGAAGACAAGATTACATAAATCTGCCCCTACACCCTACATACATTTTTTAAAATCTATTTATTGTCCCCCCCCTCTAGAATCAAACTATGTTTTTCATAGTTACAAATCAGGTCACCCTACCAAACTTCCCTGCTAAAACATACTGTAGGTTCTGTCTGCTGCCTTTTCGTTGTCACAGCCTAAAAGGCGCTGCATGGTAAATCTGCCGTCTGCATTGGCTTTGCAGCATTTACGATGATACGGCCTCTGCATTCCAGTGTTTGAACTTGTAAACAAGGCTGCATGGGATTTCTCTTAATGCGACTCCGTGCAGCCAGTGGCCAATTCTACTTTAGGTATAATGCCAGGAGCCGCTTGTGGATTTGACAGCCCTAACGCAGTTCCACCGCAGACACCAAAACAACAGCTATGCAGATGTCAGCTAAAGCATCATGATTGTCCTTAGTTAGATTTTTTGCACCCGATACTGAAAAGTTAGTTCTTGTTTAAGTGCCTTAGGTAATTATAATCCATACAATGTATGCATTAACTCCATTATTATGCAATTATGAAACAATTGCCAAAGTCCTATGTAACAACAATGTTGCAATTGTAATAATCACAAAGTCACTGTACATGTATAGGTACTTGATGTCAAGTGTTACTTTATTACCTTATGTCTCACTTATTCTGAAAATATATGTTAGGTCCTTTTAAAGCTGCAAAAGTGGTCTATTCTAATGTTTGGGTGTCCCTCATGTAATTACAATGCCTTCAGAATGTATTCATACCCTTTGACTCATTCCACATGGTGTGTTACAGCCAGAATTCAAAATGGATTAAACAATTTTTTTCTCAACCATCTACACACAATACCCCATAATGACAAAGTGAAAACATGTTTTTAGAAATTGTAGCTAATTTATTGAAATTGAAATACAGAAGTATCTCATTTACATAAGTATTCACAGTCCTTTGCTATTACACCCTTAATTGAGCTCTGGTGCATCCAATTTCCTTCGATCATCCTTGAGCTGTTCCTACAACTTGATTGGAGTCCACCTGTGGCCAATTCATTTGTTTGGACATGATTTAGAAGCACCTGCTGCTCATCTGTTGTTCTTTAATTAAAAAAATACATTTCACCTACACTCTGAAGAAGGCTGTAATGCCCAAACAGCTGTGTATGCTATCCCTGATGCAGTGAACATAATTAAAAACATTGAATAATGATGTAAGCTTTATGCAACATCTTTTTGAGTGCGAACCCATTGCACCTTTTGGTTTGGGCATGATTTAGAAAGAAACACATCAGTCTATATAAGGTCCCACAGTTGACAGTGCATGTCAAAGCAGAAACTATATGAAGAAGTCCAAGGAACTGTATTTCTAGAGTGTTGAAAGTTTCCTAGAGCACAGTAGTCTCTATCATTGGGAAATTGAAAAATATGGAAATACCCAGACTCTGCCTAGAGCTGGCCATCCAACCAAACTGAGCAACCGGGCAAGAAGGACCTTGGTTCGTGTACATTTGACCTCCATCATCTAGGATGTGACAATGGTAAAMAAAATCTCTCAATTTTTGCCAATTTTCTGCGTGGTCTTGCAGGCCTTCTCATGCATCAGCAACTGCAAGTGCATTTGTAAATCAAGACCTATCTTGAGTTGGGCTCTGGGATGGTGCAATTGTTGAGAAAGTGAGCTTATGGTTGTGTGGGGGTAAGGGTTGAGTGTGTGTGGGTGTATGTGTGTATCCCACAACTGTTGCGAAGGAGTAAAAGATGTTAGGGACAATAGAGGATGATTCACAGCTATATATAATACAAATCAAGGTGAGGGCGATGGAAATGCATTTGGCAGTTGATCTACTTCAGTTCGGTAAATGGCACTGTGTGCTCTTTTCAAAGGATGGATCCCAGTCAGTTCAGGGCTATGGGATACAGGGGGTCGAGGGTGGTCTGCCGGGCATTGGGATGACAACCCAACTCGGGATGAGGAGGGCGTTTAGCGGGTGGAATAGTAGGGACCAATTGGAGGTTTACTTAGTAGAAATGCAAATATCATGGTACAGCTATATAGACACTCAATCATCATGTTACTTTTTAATGGTACGTTTACAAACATATATTTTGGTAAAAATAATTGAAAGTTGTGTCTCATTATGATAGATGGTGAAATAAGTATAGCCAGTTACAATTGTAATGGCCTAGCAGATAATAAGAAAAGACGATCAGTATTTACCTGGCTAAAAGAGAAGGAATATAATATATATTGTTTACAGGAAACCCATTCAACAGTTTTAGATGAAGTTTTGTGGAAAAAAGAACTGGGGGGGCGAAATATACTTCTCCCATGGGCAAAGAAATTCAAAAGGGGTGATGGTTTTAATTAACAATAATTTTGATCCAAWTGTGCAAATTGTCCAAACAGATCCTCAAGGTAGATGGATTATTTTAAATATGTTATTGGACAATAAACATATATGGCTTATTAACCTATACGGTCCGAATAATGATGATCCAAGCTTCTTTGAAAATATATATAAGAATTTATCAACTCTACAAGCAACACTAGACTCTATTATTATGGTGGGAGATTTTAATACGGTCTTAAARACCTCTATGGACCGGAAAGGAAATCWCACTACAAACTATCACCCTCAGGCACTTAAGGAAATCATGAATGTCATGGATATATTGGAATTAGTGGATATATGGAGACTTAAATACCCTGACCTAGTGAGATATACAGTGGGGCAAAAAAGTATTTAGTCAGCCACCAATTGTGCAWGTTCTCCCACTTAAAAAGATGAGAGAGGCCTGTAATTTTCATCATATGACAGACAAAATGAGAAAAAAATCCAGAAAATCACATTGTAGGATTTTTAATGAATTTATTTGCAAATTATGGTAATATGATTATTACTGAAATAGGACCCAAGTGGTATATATAAAGATCCAGTCCATTTAAAAAATTGGAGACCTCTTACACTTCAGTGTTGTGATGCAAAAATCCTAGTGTTGTGATGCAAAAATCCTAGCAAAATGCTTGGCGCATAGAATTAAAAAAGTATTGTCAGATATTATTCATCCTAATCAGACAGTTTTTTTTTACATGGACGATACATTGGAGATAATATAAGACAAGTACTGGAAACAATAGAACACTATGAAATATCGGGGACACCAGGCCTGGTTTTCATAGCTGATTTTGAAAGGCTTTTGATAAAGTATGACTGGAGTTTATATATAAATGCCTAGAATATTTCAATTTTGGGGAATCTCTTATAAAATGGGTTAAAGTTATGTATAGTAACCCTAGGTGTAAATTTGCTATTTATGGCCTGTAGGTCTCATTGACCTGAGCTCATACAACTCGTTTTTGAGTATAAAAAGCAAAATGTATGGATTAATGTATGGATTATGATTGGAGAGACATAGTGGCACGAAAAATTGCCTGACCAGACTCTGCATCCCATAAACTGGTGGTAGATTTGTTTCTGGATCTGTACACACCAGCCAAATTCAAGAGGCCCACGTATGCTTGGACGTCTGTCCGGTCTACCTCTTTCCAGTTGTCTTTGTAAACGCGTCTCCCCTCCAAGTTGGTTATGTTTTTCACTATCGTTTCGATTGACTCTATCAGGAATAGTTCGAAGCAGGATTTTATGGCATCAACCCGGGATATGGCGTATCCCGTTGGCTCTGGGGTCATCCTGATAACATTTTCAGCTGACAGCCGACCTCTCCTCTCAGGTGGGGATGAAGACCAGGACAAATTCCAATTCTTTGACCGGAATGTAACAACAACCTCAGCAGGGCCCTCTTCCTCATCACAGGATTGTTCCACATCGGTTGTCTCGGTTGTCTCCACATCAGTTGTCTCTGGATCATATTTTGTGTTGTCTTCAACTGCTGACACTTCCTCCTCTAATGCATCTTCACTGTCAGTTTCCTAGCCTCTCTCCTCCTCACCAGTGTCATGATCAAAGATATGATCAAGAGCCTCACATACAGTATATTGTTCTGTCATTGTGCTGCCACAGAATGAATTGTGAGCAAGGCCTCAAAAATGCTTGATATACCAGAGCTGTGGAAAAAGTTCTATATATTATTGAAACAACGTTGCGATTGTTTGTGAGAATGCCAACAGGTGTGGTTCCRGTGGGGGAAAGATTCTATTGGGGAAAGGCTCCCATGGGGGTTGCCATGGAAGCCAAGAAGGGAGTGAGGTATGTGTGTGTGCTCAAACACACATGCATGTGGGGTCTGGGAGAGGAAGTGTGTCCATCTGATGAATGGGCATGTGCCTGAACTCAATTTAACACACTAATTGTCGTCCCACCCATTCATTTCTAATGACTGGTCATTTTTGACAGGGAACACCACAGGTGTAAAAAAGTTAATTAAAACATCTAAAATGAGGGTTAAATGAATGACAAATTCAAATCTGGTGTGAACAACTTATTATTTTGAAAAAAAAATATTCTCATTTGAAAATTTAGCCAAAGCGATTGAGAAAAACTGTAAAATAAAATGTCAAACACAACCACCAACTGTTTTCTTGTATCTACCGACAGCGTCTCGGTGTAGTCGGATGTACACTCCGCCCACAGTCGACGCAACCCAACTCCAGCGAGATGTACACTAGCGTTCAAAAGTTTGGGGTCACTTAGAAATGTCCTTCTTTTTGAAAGAAAAACACTTTTTGGTCCTTTTAAAATAACATCAAATTGATCAGAAATGCAGTGTAGACATTGTAAATGTTGTAAATTACTATTGTAGCTGGAAACAGCAGATTTTTTATGGAATATCTACATAGGCGTACAGAGGTCCATTATCAGCAACCATCACTCCTGTGTTCCAATGGCACATTGTGTTAGCTAATACAAGTTTATCATTTTAAATGGCTAATTGATCAGTTATTGTGCTTAGAGATGTGAAAATCTACCACAGACTTGTAAGAATTGTACCCAAGTGATTGAAAAATATTGAAGATGAATGGGTTTGTGTGTCTGTCTACAGTTCCAAGGCCTTTGACTAACCCAGTATTTTCTGTCTGGTCCTCAAATATTGAATGGCAACATAGATTTACAATGAATTAATCTGTCATTCTGTTTCTATGTGGCATCACAACCCCTGGTCWATATGGCACTTTTTCACCGTTTTCTTCTTGAAGTGAAATGTCAGCATCATTTTTTTTTCAGAACTCATTACTTTTTCCAGCGCAAATAACACTATGTCTACTTTAAGTTTGGTCGTGGGTTGGCTTTTGAAGATGGGTTTTAGTTCTTTGATGTCTTCCATTTCACCTTCAGACACTTTGAAGGCTAATGAAAATTCAGAATATGCAATGGTAGGCCCTCCTTTAATCACATATTTATACCCTGTGTCCGTGATGCCTGGCAGGCTGTTTGTGGTCCTCTGGGGAGCTTCTGACCTCAAATGCCATGAAAGGTTCTCTCAGTATTGACTCTTAAGGCCAAGCATTACACAACCACTCGGCTCAGTGTGGACATGCCCACACACACATACAAGTCAGGAAGGCACACACACGTAACAACTTTCATAAGGAAATAGGGTACTACTTGTGACACAGACTAAATCTACTCCTTTTCATAGAAAGCTGGTGCAACCCAAACCTATGGTGTGCAGAGATTTCATCACTTCTGACATCAAAATGTAAAAAAAGGGACATTTTCCATTAACCTACCTATGCACACTCAAACACAATTCAATGCACAATTTGGCACCCCCGACAAGAAARCCTTTGTTATATTACAATCCATTAAACATGCTGTTAAGATAGTTTCCTAACTACAATCTTTAAGAACTGTGCTTGCCTAATTACCAAACATGTGACTAATTGATGTGAGATTAGGGTGAGACTTTACTTGACAACCAGTGTCATAACATGTCATAATATGTCATAACAGCTGACATAGCTTGTCATAATATGGTCATAACATTGTCATGATCCATATATTTACACCTGTTGTGACATATATTGCATTATTTAATGGATGGGTATGACACCCACATAAGTGTCAAAACCAACATTTATTCAAATGTGTTTTTTAAGTATTTTGCCAATAAGTATTTTGCTGTTATAATGAATTCTTTACAGTCATGCTTTTTATTCAACATATTGACATTTTGACAATGTCAAGAAGCATTATGACCCTAATAATCATATAAGCCAGATAGACCTATCATGTACATGCCCTTACATCAGTCATCAGTCAAAAAGAGGGTGTCTCGTCATGCTCCTGAAATCTTCTCTTGCATTCATCCCAGTCATCAGCAACAGAGCTTTGGGGTGCACAATTACAACAATAATTGAATATGGTCAATTTCAGAAAATGTTATATAACATAAACTTACTGTTGACAAGTAGACTATGGTGTAATGGAATGTTTTGTCTTGTGTGGTAGGTTTTGACACTCTTATATAGGTGTCATAACCGACCATAAAATAACACAATATATGTCACAACAGGTCTTTATATACTGTATGTGTCATGACAGTCTGATGGCCCTATTATGACAGGTTATGATAAGTTATGTCAGCTGTTATGACATTKTGTTATGCTATGACTGTGTCATAACGTGTTATGACACTGGGTGTCAAGTAKAGTGTTACTGAGATTAGTTATGCCAGTCAAGTATGAAAAATATCCCCTCGTAAAAACTACAATACTGTTCTTTTCTCTACTGGATTTATTCTCGGCACTGTATGTTAGGCATAAATGTAAACAAACACACACACTACAGTGCACTGTTTATACATCACACAGCACGTTGCCTTCTGGGTCAAATGTATTGCATCCTGTTTAAATGCATTTTTTTATTACACATTTATAAATGTGTTGATTGCGCAATTACATCAATTAGAACTGGCAAGTGATTTCCTTTCCCCCCCAGTGAGATTGGAACACATTGACTCTGACATAATCAGGGGGACAGGGAATCAAATTTGAAGTGGATCCAATGCACAGATGCACATACATAAAGACATGCAAAGACACACACGTGCACACTCATAATGATAATGATACTCTCTGCTCCATCTTCCCGTGCTGGATTAAAATCCTTTCAGTTCTCATCTCTGCCCCAAACGAAGCCCCAGTAACTCAGAGCATTTATCCATATCCCAACGTTTTAACACAGATGTGACTCACTTCACTCTTTTATACTGTACCTGTGAATCTGGGAGAAGAGAAGGATAATAGACAAAAGAAACAGAGATAGCAGGTGAAAGAGAGATAAAGAGAGAGAGAGATGGAGGGGGAAAAGAGACTGTAAGGGAGATAGAGATAGCAAAATACAGAGAGCATGAGAAAAAGAAAGAATGAGAGAGAAAGTAGAGGGACTGAAATATTAATCAGTCTCTCATCCCTTCATCCAGCCCCTGTCAGTGTCTCAGTAGCAGCCATGCAGGTCCAGGAGGAACTTATGACAGACAGACCATAGGAGACTGATAGCTGGCTAGGTTCAAGGCTTATGTTGAAAGGGGCAGTGCAGCCAAAAAACTTGATTTTCCTTTTCTTAAAAAAGAAGAAGATGTTTACACACTATGAGGTTGAAATAACACTCTGAAATTGTGAAAATTATGATAATGCCCTTTGTGTGTAAGAGCTGTTTGAAAAAAAAGCCTGGAATTTCAGCCTGTTCAGGTGGGATGGAGTTTTTGGCCCAGATCATGACATCACAATCTGATCTCGATATTCTGACCAATGACCAGTCATCATTTATTTGCAAATGTACCCTCCTCTAGAGTCTAAAAGTTCTATCTACCAATCTGGGCTTTGTATGTAAATATACTGTACTTCAATTTGTATCAACACGCAATCAGCCTGAGCATTTAAATACAAAAAGGAGGCTCAGGGAAATATGTGCATCCCAAATGGCACTATATTCCCTATACAGTGCACTATTTTTAACCAGGCCCCATAGGGCTCTGGCCAAAAGTAGTGTACTAGGCTTAGGGAGCCATTTGGGACGAAGGTTCATGGTCTATAGGGACCGTGTTTTATGGACCATGATAAACTACCGTAATGCAATATCCTTGATTCTCCTCTGATGTAATTTTTCAGAATAGTATTTTATTTTCTTAACACGAATGTCATGACTCTCTAATGCAAGGTATAGTATGATACTTGACCTTTATCTTATCGCGGCAGACAGTTGTACATACTGGTATAAAATTAAAAGCCCAGTTAGTGTCGGTTTTGCTATCAATATACATTTTAAGAAGAATTGTTGCTATCTATGTTGTAAAATTAAGAAAGCCTTAGTGTCAATTGAATTGTTTTTGTGTGGTGTCACACATGACCAGCTGTAATGATTGTTTAGAATAGATAAACCTGAAAGTGAAAGTGATGGTTCAGTATAACTTTTCATGTGCATTAAATGCATAAATCTTTGCATAATGATGTCTGTTCTAAGATGACCTTTAAAATCTCCTGAAAAAAAAWTTTGACAATCCGTTTCACATATATCCACTCATATGGAATTAAGGACTTTATTGAGCAATAAAAAATATACAACAGGAAAAATATTTTCCTTTTTCCGTTATCCTAAATATTGTTCCACCCCAAAATCAATCCATCCGCATATTAGACCCACGTTCCAAATGGAAAACTGAAAAAAGGGGCAGTCTGCAATTCAACAGTAAAAGTAGATCAGCTGGAACGAGTTCAAAAGCATTTCTATTTTATCGTTTTAAAACAAGTCGAGGAGGAGGACAGAGAGAGAAAGGTTTTGGTTTCACAGACGGTGTGACCGACGTTGACAGGCTAAGTCGCCACTGTCACCGCAACTGCTACATCCCTATCCTCCTCGTAGAGTTCTGCCAGTTTCTGAAACTCAGGCCCCCAGTCGTCCAGGTAGTTATAATCCTGTTCTGAGTGTGTTCCCGGGGAGTCCAGAGAGCTGATGGAACCTGTRGGAGACATTTGACCCTCGTATGCGTAGGTCTGGATGGAGTCATATGGAGGCCCGCTAGTGTCCATGTCCGCCTCCACCAGTCTTTGTTTAATAAACTCCTGCACATCCACCTGGTTCAGCTCCGGGGGACTGTGGCGGCCWCGGTTTTGCCCGCGTTGTCGAGCCGCCTCCGGCCGGATGTCCCGTCTGAACTTGAGCTCCTCAGCGGCGGCGGGGTTCCGTAGGGTGATGATGTCGAAGGCCTCAGTGTCCTCCTCGCCGCCCCCCTCATCGTCGTATGTTACCACATTCTCGCGGACGTCCTCCTCGGAGATGATGAGGGGCTCCTTCTTGCTCCGTCGCAGGGTGATGAACAGAACCACGATCGCTGGAGGAAGACAAGGAGAGACGTCGTCTCAACATCAACAGTAATAGAAACAACGCCAACAACAAAGCGGTGAAGAGAACTACGATTGCTGCAGAAGAGAGTGACAAGCAAAAACACCATGCCAACAACAACAGTAATGGAAACAACAACAGTAATGGAAACAACAAAACGGTTGGTTTCACAACACCACATCTTATCAGTAGAGGTTCACTACAATATCCAAGTCTGATGGCAATGCTAATGCCATGCTCTGCATGCGGTGTCACAATGTTGGTTATTAATTCATAATAAATTAACATGTTATGGGTCGTAAACAGCTAGAAAAATTAAAGCTCTGTTTTCCGCTCAAATTGCATCCTATTCCCTATATAGTGCACTACTTTTAACCAGGGCCCATAGGGCTCTGGTCAAAAGTTGTGCACTATAAAGGGAACAGGGTGGCATTTCGGATTCAGATACTTACTGTATAGTTAAAGTACCTCAGTCAATATCATAAAATGGAGTGGAGATGGTGTTGTTGTTATTGTATTTTGGCTGAGCGTTCCTGTTAAATCTGTTCCAGAGATGCGCAGTCTATAATGAGAAGATTCTCATAGCAGCTTGCATTGAGAGCGTCATTACAGCTAATACCAGTGACGGCTAATGTGTATTATTGATTTACACTCTGTAACACGCATCTAGCTCCTGTGCTCTGATGAAGAATCCGGAATGAATATGCATTATTATAAAAAAAATGGTGAATGTTTCAGAGCCTATATTCGAAATGGCACCCTTTTCCCTATATAGTGCACTTCTTTTGACCTGGGTCCATATAGTTCTAGTCAAATGTAGTGCACTATGTAGGGAATAGGGACATGTGGGACATGAAGTGTCCTTCAAATTAACCTTATTACCCCTATAGCAGCAGTGATGTGTGTAGCTAGGCTACATCCACAACATCTGAAGATGATGCGCATAATAGTGTATCTTACTCGCAAATGAACTCGAGGAGAATACTTCATTTGCTGAAGTAGAACTACTGTATCATGAACTTGTACTGGAGTTAACGGGGTTATGGTTTCTGCATTAATAATGATGTTAATAAAACGGTCATTCAGTGAAATGACCAAGCAAGTAAACTCTCACCTGCGTCTCAAATCGCTCTATAAAACAGAGCYCTATTGACTAGAACCAATATGGCTCTGGTCAAAAGCAGTGCACTACAGTATGAAAGAAATAGGGTGCCATTTGGGATGCAGCCTCAGTATAATCAGTAAAATGACATCATCCTGCTGCATTGGCAGACCAATAGAGTTCTCCTTTCCATCCCTGTGAAACAGTCATGCTGAGAGCATCAAAAGGGGAAATCTTTGTATCACAACACTATTTAACTTCTCCTACAGGTGTTAATAGCTATTAACTATTTAACATCAGACACACATATGGCAGCTAGTTAGCAGCCTACCAGTGTCAATATTTTAGGCACCCTATTTTAGGATGACACACATTTTAACACATGGGAAGTGAGAGCTTTCTCATCTCTGATGAATTAGCACTGTTGTCTTTTTGTGTGTGTGTGTGTGTGTGTTGTGTGTTGTGTTCTCTTGCAAAAAAAAGTCTCACCCTGTTGTGTTTCTATAGCATCTATACATCACCCTCTCTCCCTTCCTTTCTCTGTCTTTTTACCACTCTCTTTTTCTGTCTCTCTGTATGTCTGTCTCTCTCACGCCCGTGTTCAGGCATGAAACAGCTTTGTCTCACACTAACACTCCCTTCCCCACCTAATCTCCATCTTCCTCAACTAGTAACTCGATAAGCCTTCTCTCTCTATCACTCTCCCTGTCACTCTCTCTGTCCCTCCCTCCATCAATCGCTCTCCTGCTGATGATTAGTCATGCAGGTGCAGTCTCTCGCTCATGCATTCACTCCAAACAGTGATGATGGCCTTTAGTTGCTGTGAGCCTCAGACTCTGGCAATGCCGTGCTGAGACTGCTGATATGAATATGCATCACCTTCACGCACCGATGTCCACGGACAATCAAGGGAGAAGGGGTGAGTGGGAGATGGAAGATTCTGTTAATTATACACGCTCTCTCCCCTGTCCTACTGCTGTTCTGTTTGCTAGAGAGACTCTTTGTTGGTATTTGGCAGTGGTGGTAGTGTTGTAACCCCTTTGCTGAAAAGGGAAAGTTGTTAGTTGTTTTCTGTGGGAACTTTGATGAATTCTATTTGATCTCGTATTATAAAGCATTTACTATACAACACATTCATTTAAAGCTGGAATCCTTAAATGGGAACTCCAAAACTATATTTCGGTAATTTCTTCATTAGTCCGGTGTTGATACAGTCAATACATGTTTTGCATGTCACCAGTCAAGTTTGGAAGATATTTGACTTTCAAAAAGCAAAGTGTTTTGTATCATCATGATGATGGAGCCGGTGACACGTTGCTTCTTGAAMGTCCAATATGTTGAAGACTTGACTGCTGACATGTAAAACATAATGGGATTGTATCAACAGTGGACTAATGAAAAAAATACAAAAATATGATTTTTGAGTGGAGTTCCCCTTTAATGTTGAAACGTCCACCTCCTTTGTAATAATCCACAACAAAGAAGTTACTGCCCTTCATTTTCTTTTTACTCTGATATCATTGCACACGCAAACAGTACAATATGGACTGCACATTTTCTCACCACGTTGGCCAACGCTCCTCACCTCCCTTTAGTTTACAAAACAAATACAATAACAACGTCTGTAGGAAGGACAGTGGCYCTGTTTTCCCTACTGCGGATTCTATCTTTAACTTAAATAGTGTGTCTTTCCTAAAGTAGTAAATACAGCGCAGAAAAACATTTCTGGATAGGTTTAACACAGCTCTATCCCTCTTTATAAACCTTTCTCCCAAGTATCCTTGTCCTTTCCTTTACCTTCTATTCTCCTCTCAGTCCATCTTTCTTCACACATCCATCTACCCATCTGGCACAATCTCACTCACTCTCTGTTCTCTACTTCTCCATCATCCTGACCTTCTCCCTATCCTCCCTCATTCTACAACCCACCTGTGTCCTTCCTCACCCTTCCATTCATCCCTTTTAAAGTATCCACCCCCTCCTGCTGCTCTCCTCCCTACCCTTCACCATGCCTCTAGGCGTTGTAACGCCCATACCCTCCACCACCATGCCCCTCAGACAAGATGCCCCCCAGGTGTTCTACTACCGTGCCCTAAGGCATGATGCCCCCAAGGCATGCACCCATCCTCACCGCTATGCCCCTCAGGTGTGATGCCACCCATGCGGCCCATACCCTCCACCATGCCCCTAGACTTGCTGTTACCCAGGCCCAGACCCAGTCAACACCTACCCAGCAGGATGACGATGCACAGCAGGATGGCGATCAGGGCCCCCGTGCTGAGGCCTGCCGAGGAGAGGAGGCCCCTCTCATCCTGGCACGTCTGCACCCTCCCGTTGCGCTGGCACGGGCACACCCGCAGGGTCAGTGTGCTAGTGCCACTCAGCGCTGGCTCCCCACCGTCCCACACCACTATGGGGAGCTCGTATAGCTCCTGGACGAGCCGACTGAACTGCCTCCGCCGTGTGATGATGCTCGCTGTGTTGTCTGAAAATGGAGAGAGAGAGAACGAAAGAGAATGCATTCATTAGTGCAAATTAGCCATGTTGGCGGAGAGCAGAGGACTCATTCAGGAATAGTAGCTTCCCAGGCCACACTTCCCATTAGGGGGTATTCTGTCTAGAGCGCTCCACTCGAACCCACTCCCACAGATGGATTTTTTAATGGAGATATTGAGCAAATGCACTTTCACTTTGAAATACAAATGCTTCCATTCCAGGATATACACATACAGGCTTCATCTCTCTCTCAAGCTGGTAAATGTCTCTCTTTCCATCTGTTGTCTTGATCTCTGTTTGTTTTTTTTGTTTTTTCCCCAGAGGTAGTTCTTAACAAATCAAATCAAAATGTATTGGTTGCGTACACAGTTTAGCAGGTGTTATAGCGGTGCAGCGATATGCTTATGTTGCTATCACCTATCAATGCAGTCAAATGTCAAGCAATTAAAATGTTTTTTTTTTTTTTTTTTTTTACACAATATAAACTACGAATGTCCACCAGTATACAGTTGAAGTCGGAAGTTTACATACACTTAGGTTGGAGTCGTTAAAACTTGTTTTTCAACCACTCAACAAATGTATTGCTATTAACAAACTACAGTTTTGGCAAGTCGGTTAGGACATCTACTTTGTGCATTACACAAGTAATTTTTCCAACAATTGTTTACAGACAGATTATTGCACTTATAATTCACTGTATCCAACAATCTATTACCACTCTGTCGAGGCCTCTATCCTCCTCCCTGTAGGCTGTCTCGTCGTTGTTGGTAATCAGGCCTACCACTGTCGTAAGCAACCTTGATGGTTGAGTTGGAGTCGTGCATGGCCATGCAGTAATGGGTGAACAGGGAGTACAGGAAGGGGCTGAGCACACACCCCTGGGGGGTCCTATTGTTGAGGATCAGCTGGGCGGAAGTGTTGATGCCTACCCTCAACCTGGGGTTGGCCCGTCAGGAAATCTAGGATCCAGTTGCAAAGGGAAGTGTTCATACCCAAGGTCCTGAGCTTAGTGACAAGCTTGGAGGGCACTATGGTGTTAAAAGCTGAGCTGTAATCGACGCACCGGTTAACACGCTTGAAGGTTTTACTCACGTTAGCTACAGAGATTGGGAGCCCGCAGTCCTCATGAGCAGCGGGGGCACACGTTGGCGGCCCTGTGTTGCTTTTCTCAAAGTGGGTAAAAAAGGTGTTTAGCTTGTCTGGGAGTGAGGCGTCAGTATCCCGGACTTGGCTGGTTTACCCTTTATAATCCGCGATTTTCTGAGGTCCCTACTTAATGCATCTCATGTCTGAGCCGTTGAATTGCGACCCTGTACTGTCTTTTTTCTCTCTGAGTCATTACAATAAATCAAGCAGCAGCAAATGAGCAGTTCACCTTCAACATCCATGAGGACACACTACTAAAAAAGGTGAGAGAGGAAAAAAGGGAAATAAATGAAGGTAATCCAGTGGATGTTGTGAGAAGCACTGGTTACGTGCCAAACGGCACCCTATTCCATCTTTAGTGCTCTACATTTTTCCAGGGCCCATAGGGAGAAAGGTTTTAAACTAGCTCGTCACTGTAAAAACCTGTCCTCCACAGACAGCACTGTAGTGTAAAGTAGTAAATACCAAACTAGTGCTACCGAGGCCTCCACCAACTCCCACTCCAACCTCCAAGAAACCGGGAGAGACAAAAGAACGAGGGTAGGAGACAGATGTTTAGTATTCATTATCATTGCTTTCATATCTGAAGCCCAGATCCATTGTAATATAGACTATATTATAGCATTCTGGTGTGGAATAGAGAGGACAAGACTGTCCGTCTCTGTGTCAACTATGACATGGCAATATCATATTAGAGTTGAGTCTGTGGGCAAGGACATCATAGTCATTATTTATATCACATTCAACTCTGTCATCTCTCTGAAGTGTGTGTGTGTGAGAGAGAGAGAGAGAGAGAAGTAGCGAGAGAGAGAGAGGAGAGCAGAGGAGAGAGAGAGAGAGAGAGAGATGAGAGCAGAGAGAGAGGAAGAGAGAGAGAGAGAGAGAGAGAGCGAGAGAGAAGCGAGAGAGAGGAGAGAGAGAGAGAGAGAGAGAGAGAGAGAGAGAGAGAGAGAGAGAGAGAGAGAGACGAGAGAGAGGAGAAGAGATGAGAGAGGAGAGAGAGAGAGAGAGAGAGAGAGAGAGGAGAGAGAGGAGAGAGAGACGAAGAGAGGAGAGAGAGAGAGAGAGAGAGAGAGAGAGAGAGAGAAGAGAAGAGAGAGAGAGGGAGAGAGCGAGAGAGAGAGGAGAGAGAGAGAGAGAGAGAGAGAGAGAGAGAGAGAGAGAGAGAGAGAGAGAGAGAGAGAGAGAGAGAGAACGAGAGAGGAAGAGAGAGAGAGAGATGAGGAGAGAGAGGAGACGAGAGAGGGAGAGGAGAGAGAGAGAGAGGAGGAGAGAGAGAGAGAGAGAGAAGGCACGTCATACTCTGGCACGTCATACCATACGTGCCACAAATTAACAAGAGACCAGAAAGGGATTCTGTGCTCTGTCTGGGTAACCAGAAAAAAATATGCGTTTTAAAATAATTTCACATTTATTAAAATAAACCTTGTTTAGTATTATACAGCATATCCTGTCTAGCTGCAATGTAAATTCAACAATAATGAGGGTTCCAATGACTATCAATCATATAGGAAGACCTACAGGTATATAGCTATAGCTACAACTAGACACAGTGTACAAAACATTAGGAACACCTGCTCTTTCCATGACTTAGACTGACCAGGTGAATCCAGGTGAAAGATATGATCCCTTATTGATGTCACCTGTTAAATCCACTTCAAGCAGTGTAGCTGAAGGAGAGGAGACAGGTAAAAAATAATTTTAAGCCTGAAGACAATTGAGACATGGATTGTGTATGTTTTCCATTCAGAGTTTGAATGGGCAAGCCAGAAGTTGAACGGGGTCTGGTAGTAGGTGCCAGGCGTACCGATTTCAGTGTTTCTAGAGCTGCAACACGGCCTGCTGGGTTTTTCACGCGCAACAGTTTCCCATGTGGATCAAGAATGGTCCACCACCCAAAGGACATCCAGCCAACTTTGACACAACTGTGGGATGCATTGTAGTCAACATGGACCAGCATCCCTGTGGAAAGCTTTCGACACCGTGTAGTCCATGCCCAACGGATTGAGGCTGTTCTGAGGGGCAAAATGGGGTGCAACTCAATATTAGGAAGGTGTTCGTAAGGTTTTGTACTCTCAGTAGCTAGGACTATTGACTATGAATTAAGGTTGGTTCTACGGTAGCAACTTCATTTTTCATATGCTAGGCTCCCCATTATATAACAGGGCACCGCTGGGAGTGTTTGTGAGTATTTTTGTGTGTGTGTTTTTGTTTCTGTGTCAGTGTGTGTGTGTTTCTGTT
Source organism: Salvelinus sp. IW2-2015 (assembly GCF_002910315.2). Lineage (NCBI taxonomy): Eukaryota > Metazoa > Chordata > Actinopteri > Salmoniformes > Salmonidae > Salvelinus > Salvelinus sp. IW2-2015. Next base: position 23,007,151 of record NC_036867.1, on the reverse strand, counting down.
TCTTTGTGTTTTTTGAGGATGCAAGACTACTGTGTACCTTTGGGGATTCCCCCAGCCCTGGGTTAGTTAAGCACAAGTACAAACAACTCACTGGCTTCATTTTTACATCAGAGACAATTCCTCTGCTAGAGCATTACCAAACAAACAGATAGAGACATCACTTTTTTTGTGTGAAGTTATCAATTAATAGAGTTAAGAGAGGCTTTGCAGATGTTTTTTTTTTTGGGGGGGGGTTAATAGTGAAGACCACCAGCTAAACAAGAGTCCTGGAATTTGGAATCCCTCTACATTCTAAAATGTCAAATTTGTGCTCTGGGGCTTTCTTTCAACATTGATGAAACACACATCAACTGGCAGCTTTCTCACTAGTAGCTAGAATTAGTACTGTAATCAAACACATTTGATTTATTGGTTCCATACATAGAACATTTTATTGTGAGTGTAGTGAACTGCTTGTGTTCCTAGCTCCAACAGTGTAGTAATATCTAACAATACACAACAATGCACACACATCAAAGTACAGAATTAAGAAATATTAGGACGAGTAATGTCAGAGTAAAAATAATATATATACATACACAACCATTCAAAAGTTTGGGGTCACTTAGAAATGTCCTTGTTATTTAAAGAAAAGCACATTTTATTGTCCATTAAAATAACATCAAATTGATCAGAAATACAGTGTAGACATTGTTAATGTTGTAAATGACTATTGTAGCTGGAAACTGCAGATTTTTTAAAATGGAATATCTACATAGGAGTACAGAAGCCCATTATCAGGAACTATCACTCCTGTGTTCCAATGGCACGTTGTGTTAGCTAATCCAAGTTTATCATTTTAAAAAGGCTAACTGATCATTAGAAAACCCTTTTGCAATTATGTTAGCACAACTGAACTGTCATGGTGATTAAAAAAGCAATGCAACTGGCCTTCTTTAGACTAGTGGAGCATCTGGAGCATCAGCATTTGTGGATTCGATTACAGGCTCAAAATGGCTAGAAACAAAGACCTTTCTTCTGAAACTCGTCAGTCTATTATTTTTCGGAGAAATTAAGGCTATTCCATCCGAGAAATTGCCAAGACACTGAAGATCACAAAACAGCGCAAACTGGCTCTAACCAGAATAGAAAGAGGAGTGGGAGGGACCGGTGCACAACTGAGCAAGAGGACAAGTACATTAGAGTGTCTAGTTTTTGAAACAGACGCCTCACAAGTCCTCAACTGGCAGCTTCATTAAATAGTATCAGCAAAACACCAGTCTCGACGTCAACAGTGAAGAGGCGACTCGGGGATGCTGGCCTTCTAGGCAGAGTGGCAAATAAAAAGCAATTTTTACATACATTTATTTAATGCCTAACCCACAGTTTACACACCTTTTGTTTTTAGCTTGACATTTTAACGGTAGCTAGCGGACTTCCGTGGTGTTCCGTACACTTTATCTTATTTTTAGAGCCCAAAAATGTTTATACTTCCAGGTCAACTGTAGTTTTAATACCATTGTAAAACACACTTTCTCCCCTTTCCATTAAAATCAATGACGAGACTTTCACGCTGCCCGTTTGGCGGAGGGGGAGGCGGAGACTACTGAGAGATAGTGAAAGGTGAAGATATGTTGTGTGGGGAAACTGTTTTTTCCACCCGATTTGTCCAAGTTATCACCTCTAAAATGTAAATAAAACACTATAAAGAGTTTATATAATTTCTAATTACATAACCATTTGAAGATTTGTGTCGAATTTGAATTGGGGTTTTAGGACGGCACTAAAGTTGTCTTCACAAGTAAACTGCAGCTGTCATGGCTTTTGAGAGTCATGTTGGCTCACAGTGATGACCCGAAAAATTAACTATTGATTGAATTAACTATTGATGAACTCACAAGTAATTCACTTTACACTCACAATTGATAATTTCTTGATAAATAAATAAATACCGTTAAATATACAAGTCACACAATGTAGGGACATGTATTATCAGAGGGGATAGATGTGATTTTGTTCAAAGAGAGAGATGAAGGAATATAATGTTACTTTATATAATGTTAATGAACAAAAGCATGAGAATGTTTGGGGTTAATACTATATCTTTCAATAGCACAGGATAAAAACTTTTAGAAATGACTTAACGTTAGTAAATTACTGTATAAAGCAACAATATTAATATAAAAATATATAACTAACAACAGTTGTAACACCAACTCACTTCTGTACTCTCACTCCATCATATACATGAACACCTGCTCTTGCCATGAAATATGCAATCATGTTGGATTACATGGAAATGATATCCACCTTTGTGAGTCCATTTCCTCGGCACTATCTTAATAAATGATGTTGCATGAACAAAACAACAGCTACACGCTGCTTATGAGGAGGTGAAGGCAGGGAGGGGCCTGAGGGATGTGACTCACGGCTCCTGTCAGTACCTGTTTACAGGGTAGCCAATGGTCCAAAAACATTACACATAGTTCATAACTATTGCAGTTGTGACATGCTGTCTTTTAGGGAGTCCAGTTACATTTCTTCACCTGTGCACAATCAAGAGCAGCAAGAGAGGCGTGCAAGAATGTTGCATCTCAATTTTGCTTAGAGCATGTCATTTGCGAACAAGTTTAACAGATAGCACACGTAAGAATTTAGGACATGCGTTATTGAGATGCATTATTGAGATTTCACAATTATTGAACACACACCTCCCGTGAAAAGGTTGGCACAGCAAAGGTATTTCAAAAATGTTAACATAACAAACGTGAGAGCCAAAAATGAATGTGCTTGTGTAAATGCAGAGTTTGACGCAGTGGTATTCTTTTTAAGTTTCTGCACATCAACGTCTTATGTGATTAATTATTGATGACCACATTGCTATTAGCACCCTCCTCACGAAAAATGTGTTTAATATTAGCCATAGTAATATTAAAACTAATGATCATTTAAATGAAAATCATGAATAATGAAGGTTTCTTACAAGTGTATATCGTTAAGCATGTTTTTTAATCTGAGAGAGAAGCACTACCCCTGGTGGAAAGACGCTGTAAAGCACATACTGATTTGCATAATGCGTGCCGCAATGTAACGTACAGTGTCAGAGGGGTCCGTTTTTTTTAATTTTCTTGAATAATGTTGGTCCATTACCATGTCAATCAACGAGTTTGGGAAACCCTGGCAAAGTCAATGGATTATGGCATGAATACACCCAATGCTATACCAGATAATTGTGTCTCAAATGTTTAATCGAAATAGAGCACCACAGCAACTTGCTGTATGAAGGACACGTCGCTTATTAAAATTCCCAAATATCAGCGGCTTGACAGCGCCGCCTTTTAGCGAGCTAATTAGCTTGGAATAATAAAAACTCTTCTGTATGCAAACTGGATCCAGAAAGATGCCTTCACAAATCTATTGATCTATTAATATAACTGGGTTGTTTAGAGAACATAGCCTTCTAGTTAATTGACAAAGAAAAGCAAGTATCATTGCAATGATGTGGCACAGAAAACTGGTGTAACGTCTGCTTCCAACTCACACTCCCGAACACGTAGATCCACTGAACGTAGCTCACTTTCCAGATCCCAATCACCTGAATTCTGATCACTTGTATGTCATTATCACACACTATTTAGTTCAGTTCTTTGCACCCCATCATTGTGAGGTATTGTTTGTTTTGTTATACGCTTCTAAATCGGAGCACTGGTTTTCCCTTAATGTAATCCTCCCGTGTATGATAGTGAGGCAGGCCAAAACTAACTACGCCTTTTGCCTATTCCCTGCCTGTACTTTAGATTTCCTGTTATCAACCTATTGCCTGATCTCCTGGACAATGTTAATAGCCCTTTCCCTGCCTGTACTGTTGCCTTTTGAGACCCCATGTGTATGCCCTTCTGCCTGCCCCTGGACCCAGATACCTGCCTCCTCCTGTGGTCCTTTACAAATAAACACCTGCTGTGCCCTGCGATTGAAACCAGCGCTCTGTCTCCCAATGTGTTCATTACAACTAGGATCAAAGGGATGTAATGTTTAATAATTGTAAAGTTAGCATCGGGAAGGCGTGTCTGTTTCTTGTTTTTTTGACCAGCCTTATTCAAGGCCAATCCTGGATACTGCATCTCCCGATTGCATTGTGTATTGCATTGTGTGCATCACACTGTTGAGTTATACGTCTCCTTCTCATAGACATTTTTAATTAAATGTTGCAACATAAATCACAACATAAAATATGTATTTTGGGGGGTTTTAAACCTTGAAACAGAGCGATATATCTTTCATTCCGAGAAGCACAGAAAATAGCAGCAATGGAATTCAAATGTTTTCTAATAGCTTTAGAGATTCAGGAGACAGGGTTGTAGCCAGACAGGATAAATGGGCCTCTAAAGTATCCATAATGCTTTAATGGTTGTTTTAAAACTCACAACGTGCAGTCAGCAGAAACGAGAGGGCACATACCACACTTAACAAAAGCACCATTCAGAAGGTATCACTTTGCCAGTGTGTTTTCTTTAACCTAGTTTTTATGGCTATCAGTGTAAAAGTTTTTGCGGCAGTACAATTTATTTATAGAGCATAGACACATTGACTGCATCTCAAATGACACCCTATTCTCTATGTAATGCACTACTTTTGATCAGGGCCTATAGGGTTCTGGTTAAAAGTAGTGAACTACGTATATAGGGAATATAGGGACACAGACATGTTGTGTCTCTTTTGTAAGGACCCATTTGGAACATAACTGGGATCAAAATCAAATCAAATTTTATTGGTCACACACTGTACACATACTGAGCAGATGTTATTGCAGGTGTAGTGAAATGCTTGTGTTTCTAGCTCCAACAGTGCAGTAATAACGTCTTACTCACGTCGGCCACGAAGAACGAGAGCTCACAGTCCTTGGTCGGCCCCTGTCGGTGGCTCTGTGTTATCTTCAAAGTGGGCGAAGGTGTTTAGCTTGACCAGAAGAAAGATAGATGTACGCAATGCGACTGGTTTTCCCTTTTTAATCCGTGATTGTCCATGCCACATACTGTATGTCTCGTGTCGAAGCCATTGAATTGCGACTACACTTCTCTGTACTAACGTTTTACCTGTTTGATTGCCTTACGGAGGGCATAACTGCACTGTTTGTATTCAACCATATTCCCAAGCACCTTGTCGTGGTTAAATGCTGTGGTTCGCGCAAATGCAGCCATCTATCCACGGTTTTTGATTTGGGTAGGTTTTAATAGTCACAGTGGGAACAACATCCCCTATACACTTACTGATGAACTCAGTCACTGTGTCAGTGTATATGTCAATGTTATTCTCAGAGGAAACCTGGAACATATCCCAGTCCGTGTGATTAAAACAATATTGTAGCATGAATTCCAATTGGTCAGACCAGTGTTGAATAGATCTTAGCATGGGTACTTCCTGTTTGAGTTTCTGCCTATAGGACGGGAGGAGCAGAATGGAGTCCTGAACGGATTTGCTGAAAGGAGGGCGGGGAGTGCCTTGTAGCCATCCCGGGAAGGGAGAGTAACAATAGTCGAGAGTTTTTGAAGCACGAGTACTATAAGCAATGTGTTGATAGAACTTCAGTAGGTTTTTCCTCAGATTTGCCTTGTTAAAATCACTAGCTAAAATAAATGCGGCCTCAGGATATGTGGTTTACAGTTTTCCAGTGTAGTTCCTTGAGGGCCGTTGTGGTATCGACTTGAATGGGAATATACACGGCTGTGACTATAACCAAAGACAATTCTCTTGGGAGGTAAAACGGTCGGCATTTGATTGTGAGGTATTCTAGGTCGGGTGAAGAAAATAACTTTAATTCCTGTACGTTATCACAATCACACCATGAGTCATTAAAACAACATGAAACATACACCTCAGCCTTTCTTCCCAGAGAGCTCTTTATTTAGGTCTGAGCAATGTTGGCTGTATGGATAGGGATGGTATATCCGCAGAGAGCAATGATTCCGTGAAAACAGAGAATGTTACAGTCCCTGATGTCTCTATGGAAGGAGATCTTTGCCCTGAGCTATTCTACTTTATTGTCTAGGGACTGAACATTAGCAGAGCATCAGCTGTTCCGGACGACTGTGTGATCACACTCTCCATAGCCGATGTCAATTAGACCTTTAAACAGGTCAACATTCAAAAGGCCGCAGGGCCAGATGGATTACCAGGACGTGTACTCCGAGCAGGCGCTGACCAACTGGCAATTGTCTGCACTGACATTTTTAACCTGTCCCTGACCGAGTCTGTAATACCAACATGTTTCAAGCAGACCATAGTCCCTGTGCCCTAGACCCACTCCAATTTGCATACCACCCCAACAGATCCACAGATGATGTAATCTCTATTTCACTCCACACTGCCATTTCCCACCTGGAAAAAAAGGAACACCTATGTGAGAATGCTACTGCGTGCTCAGTCCCCTCCTGTACTCCCTGTTCACCCATGACTGCATGGCCAAGCACAAGTTAAACACCATCTTTAAGTTTGACGATGACACAACAGCGGTAGGCCTGATCACTGACAGCGATGAGACAGCCTAAGAGAGGAGGTCAGAGACATGGCCGTGTGGTGCCAGGATAACCTCTCCCTCAACTTGATCAAGACAAAGGAGATGATTGTGGACTACAGAAAAAGGAGGACAAAGCACGCCCCCATTCTCATCATTGGGTAGTGTGGCATGTTGTGAGCTTCAAGTTCCTTTGTGTCCACATCACCAACAAACTATCATAGTACAAACACACCAAAACAGTCGTGAAGAAGGCACGACAATGCCTATTCTCCCTCAGGAGACTGAAAAGATTTGGCATGGGTCCTCAGAGCCACAAAAAAAAAATTCTACAGCTGCGTCATCGAGAGCATCCTGACTGGTTGCATCACCGCCTGGTATGGCATCTCCACGTCCTCCGACCGCAAGGCACTACAGAGGGTAATGCGTAGGGCCAAGCTTCCTACCATACAGGACCTCTATACCAGGCGGTGTCAGAGGAAAGCCCCAAAAATTGCCAGAGGCTCCAGCCAACCTAGTCATAGACTGTTCTCTCTATTACCGCACGGCAAGCGGTTCCAGAGCGCCAAGTCTAGGTCAAAAAGGCTTCTTAACAGCTTCTACCCCCAAGCCATAAGACTCTTGAATAGTAAATCAAAATGGCTACCCTATTTGTCCCCACCCCCCATTTTTACGCTGCTGCTACTCCCTGTTTATTATTATTATTTTTTATTTTTTTTACATTGGATAAAAGCAGAGACAGAGCTGGTATATCATACACTGCATTTAAGGAACAATGGGAAAGTCATTATTTGAAAGTTGATTAACTTGTAACCCCACTTTTGAGAAAATGGCCCTTGAATTATTTGTACACCTACTGGAGAGCTCTTCTTTGTCTACACCCATTCAACATTGTTCACACCCTCTTAAGCCAGCCCCACCCATCTCTTTAAGGATTCACATGTGAGGTCATGTGCTAAACAGTGAGTAGTGTAGTAAAGATTAAGACGAAGTGGTAAAAGTAGCCTACAATAAGGAAAAATTCCAGGTAAACACAAAGTGTCCAGGGAAAAATATTTTATAAATATTAGATGACACACTTGTCTAAATTGATGGGTCATGTGAAAGAAATGCAATAACCCCCAGCCACATCTTGCTGAGTGGATGGGTCTCTACAGAAGGTGTAAACGGTACAGTGAAATGGTTCCTTGCATAGTAGCAATATCAAAAATAGACAGTGTCAATATAAAGAAACACATTTGTCAACGCCAGCAGAGAAAGAACAAGAACAATGTACAATAATAATATTGATATCAGTGATAGATGAGGTGCATACAATCAGGAGTAAAATGGCTGAGCAGCAGGATAAAAAAATAAATAGTAGCTGCAACATATGGTGTGTGTTAGGAGGGAGTCATGTGAATAGAGACACTGCAGATAGTGCTGATGACTAGGAACTCACTCCCAGTGATGAACTGGTCCGTCCGAACTATGCATGAACAAGGGAATCTATATTTGGAGAGCCGGTTTCTGTACAGCCCTTGACTTTGGTGCAGGGCATGTGATGTCCATAGCCTCTTCGTCACAAAATTCCCTGAACTTCTCAAAAATATAAGTTGTATAGCTGTGTCCAGTCCAGGTGGTGCTTGTACAGGCAGACCATCTATGGGAGGAAGAATGTCAGCATTGCACAGCAGCTGAAACCTGGTCCCGACTGAGTCCGAACGCTCATTGGAGACAACATCACCAGGCTCCAGAGCATCGAAGCTGTAAAACAGGAAATAACAAAAAAATTTAAAAGACATTACAACCTTGCATAACATCAATTCACCTCCCAAGTTTAGAAAAGAAGAATAACCTCATACAATGCAATTAAAATGATATTCACCTGAAGTGCTGGTACTGCTTGATCTGTGGCAGCGGCCTGATTTATGGAGTCAGGTGTTGCCAGCCATAGCTTTCCACCAGCACCCTACCATCCTCCAGTCCAACCAGCTGTGGGATGTCTAACGTCAGCTAGCGAACAGTACACTTTAATTTGGGTTCTCTTGTTTAGACATGTAGCTAACTAGCTAGCTAAACACTGAACCATAGAGTACTAGCAATACAAACCAATTATTATAGCTAGCTAAAGTTAACCAAATAGGTTCATTGTTAGCCTAATGTTAGCTAGCTAACTAGCTATAACTAGCAATGCAAATGGCTAGCTATAACTAGCAATGCAAATGGCTTTCTGAGATATAATATTACTCCACAGATCATACACGTAATGTTAGCTAGTGAGCCAGCTACCTCACGTCAGCTGGCTAGCTAACAGTAAGCTTTAACTTGCAATGAAAACAACTTCGACAAAATTACAAACGTATAATATCTGAAACTGTAGCTTGACTCTTACCCGTATACATGGATGAATGCTTCACGGCAGACTGCAACCCCTTTCATGAAATAAGACGTCCTGTGTCGTTTCCATTTTGTTTGTACAGCTTGCTTGGCCCGTTCTGTCAAGTCACTCTGGTCCACATCGTCTGATTCATTTTCAGAGTCAGAGAGAGCCAGCATGGTACGATCATACTCCTGAAAGTAGTCCATCACAACTTTTTCCAACACGTGCAGTTCTCCATCGCTAACGTTATATCTTTAGTAAAAACTGCAGTAGAAAGGATTGTCTACTCATAACGAGCAGCTCATTTTATTGACAGAATATGCTAGACGGCAGATCAATCCGAAACTCATATCTCGGCATGTCCAGCCCATTCATTATCTCAGCCAATCATGGCTTCTAGGAAGTTTCCTTTTTCTGTGGCTAAACCAACTAGGCTTGTAATCAACTGTATTATTACTTACAGATGGCATACAAGTTTGTTATTAAGGCACATGGAAGTTCAAATGTTCAAGAAGGCATTTCTGCCAAAAACACATTTTGATAAAAAATAAAATAAAATATTAAACTCCTGTCCTGTGAAGTCGTGAATCGCGACATATGCGTAGTTTCCTGAAACGAGTCACATGTACAATTGACCAATTTTATTATATTCATTAGGCCCTTAACTACGAATTTCACATGACAGGGCAGGGGCGCAGCCATGGGTGGGCCTGGGAGGGCATTGGCATATCCACTTGGGAGCGAGGCCCCAAGTTTTTCCCCACAAAATGGCTTTATTACAGACAGAAATACTCCTCAGTTTCCTCAGCTGTCCGGGTGGCTGGTCTCAGATGATCCGGTGAAGAAGCCGGATGTGGAGGCCCTAGGCTGGCATGGTTACATGTGGTCTGCAGTTGTGAGGCTGGTTGGACGTACTACCAAATTCTCTAAAACGGCGTTGGAGGCGGCTTATGGTAGAGAAATGAACAATCAATTCTCTGGCAACAGCTCTGGTGGACATTTCTGCAGTCAGCATGCCAATTGCGTGCTCCTTTAAAATGTAGACATCTGTGGCATTGTGTTCTGTGACAAAACTTAACATTTAAGACTGGCCATTTATTGTCCTGAGCACAAGGTGCACCTGTGTAATGATCATGCTGTTGAATCAGCTTCTTGATATGCCACACCTGTCAGGTGGATAGATTATCTTGTCAAAGGATAAATGCTTACTAACTGGGATGTAAACAAATTTGTGCACAACATTTGAGAGAAATACGCTTTTTGTGTGTATGGAACATTTCTGGGATCTTGTATTTCAGCTCAGGAAACATGAGACCAACACTTTACATTTTTGTTCAGTATAATTAGACAAAAAACTTTCTGGGCTAATAATGCAAGAAATTAAAAATATATAAAATACTGCAAAATGACTTAGAAGCTAGAAGCAGAGCTGCCATATCTGTCGGCGCCATCTTGGAGGGGGAGGTGTCGAGGGAGCGAGGAGGGGTTGGGGGTTGTCTGAGGGGAGGTGTGTGTCTAAGGGTGTGTGTGATGGATTTTTATAAATTTCATGACAACAGAGGGAATCATTAGGCGCTGGCAGACAGACATCTGCGCCCAATGTCTGTAGTAGGGCAACAGGGATGAAAGAGCCTGTTCTAAGTGGTGAGAGCTTCCTCTATCACACACATTACAGTCAACAGCAGAACGTGCAGCATGGGTTTCCATGCCTCACACGTTCTCAGTCTCGACACTTACACTTTGAGTAGAGTACAGACTGAAAATAATCTTGGTTATAGATGGTGACAAGAGACCCCCTTTTGAAATGTGAATAACACCTCTCCTTTTCAGTACAACAAAAGAAGAAGCATGCTAAAGGGACGTGAAAGGGTAACATAGCCACTGTGAAAAGACGGAGTCTCTATTGTGGATGACTGAACGGGAATAGGAACTACTAGTACCTACTTACAAGTTTGTATGGAACGAAGTCACAGATTACACTCCTATTTACCACAAGACTCCCCAAGGCATGTGAGCGGTTTCTTTGCATAGCATTTTGTCTGTCTGTGTCATTATACAGCACACACAATGGTTCAATTTCTGATTAACTAAACTGTGAAAAGATGACCGGATTACGGCTTCCTGTATTATAAACAGGTGAAGCTAATCTACCTACAGAACGTGACAAACTGAATAAACAGAATAAAACAGAGCAAACATACATGGCAGTAATCAGCGCAGTAAATTAAATCACGTAACAGGTTTCTTGACACCCTGTTAAATCTCTTAATAGCCCAGTCCTCGTTAAAAAAGGCTTTACCAATGTGACCTGATGTCACGACTTCCGCCAAAGTCGGCTCCTCTCCTTGTTCGGGCGGCGTTCGGAGATCAACGTCACCGGCTTTCTAGCCATTGCCGCTCCATTTTTCATATATCCATTTGTCTTATCTTGTTTCCATACACACCTGGTTTTCATTTCCCCAATCAATCTACTTGTATTTAACCCTCTGTTTCCCATCATGTTTTGTGTGTAATTGTTTCATGTTATTGTGGTGTCTTATTACGCGCTTTACTTTTGTTATGTTCCGTGTTTTGAGCGCATTTGATTTATGTAGTGCTCTCGTTTTGTAACTAATATAAAGTGCGCCTGTTTACATCACACTACTCTCCTACACCTGACTTCGCCTCTTATACACCCGTTGACACCTGAACAACACTTGACAGTAATAAGTGAGCTGCACCCTCAGAGCTCAGTGAAGCATCATGATAATAGTTCATCACATCAATTCAAATGTGCTGAAAAGGATAGACAACATCCTACATGTATTAGTATAATTTAATCATCATTAAAGGCAGCTGACCCCCCCCCCCCAAAAAAAAAACTGCATATTTTGCATCGATATTAGTTAGAAACATTGTTTCGGGTGTAAAAATGGACTACAAATTGTAAATAGCATATTTGGTCATGAGGTCAGTATCTTCAAAACTGCATTGTGAGATTTACGGAACCTGTTACGTTCCTAGAGCCAGGGTTCTAAATGAAACATTTTCATTGGTGGCACTGGTGCTCCCAAATTAAAAACGTTAGGAACACTACATGAAATTTAGGAGCACCAGAAAATATGATAAAATAACGGAAAAGTGGTGCGTGAATATGTATTCACCCCCTTTGCTATGAAGCCCCTAAATAAGATCTGGTGCAACCAATTACCTTCAGAAGCCACATTATTAGTTAAATAAAGTCCATATGTGTGCAATCTAAGTGTCACATGATCTGTCACATGTATATACAGTATACACCTGTTCTGAAAGGCCCCAGAGTCTGCAACACCACTAAGCAAGCGGCACCACCAGGCAAGCGGCACTATGAAGACCAAGGAGCTCAAAACAGGTCAGGGACAAAGTTGTGGAGAAGTACAGATCAGGGTTGGGTTATAAAAAATATCCGAAACGTTGAACATCCCATGGAGCACCATTAAATCCATTACAAAAAAATTGAAAGAATATGGCACCACAACAAACCTGCCAAGAGATGGCCGCCCACAAACTCACAGACCAGGCAAGGAGGGCATTAATCAGAGAGGCAACAAAGAGACCCAAGAAAACCCTGAAGGAGCTGCAAAGCTCCACAGGAGAGATGGGAGTATCTGTCCATAGGACCACTTTAAGCCATACACTCCACAGAGCTGGGCTTAACGGAAGACTGGCCAGAAAAAAGCCGTTGCTTAATGAAAGAATTAAGCAAGCACGTTTGGTGTTAGCCAAAAGGCGTGTGGGACACTCCCCAAACATATGGAAGAAGGTACTCTGTTCAGATGAGACTAAAATTGAGATTTCTGGCATTCAAGGAAAATGCTATGTCTGATGCAAACCCAATACCTCTCATCACCCCAAGAATATCATCCCCACAGTGGAGCATGGTGGTGGCAGCATCATGCTGTGAGGATGTTTTTCCATCGGCAGGGAGTGGGAAACTTGTCAGAATTGAAGGAATGACGGATGACGCTAAATACAGGGAAATTCTTGAGGGAAACCTGTTTCAGTCTTCCAGAGAAATGAGACTGGGACTGAGGTTCACCTTCCAGCAGGACAATGACCCTAAGCATACTGCTAAAGTAACACTCGAGTGGTTTAAGGGGAAACATTTAAATGTCTTGGAATGGCCTAGTCAATGCCCAGATCTCAATCCAATTGAGATTCTGTGGTATGACTTAAATATGGCTGTACACCAGCGGAACCCATCCAACTTGAAGAAGCTGGAGCAGTTTTGCCTTGAAGAATGGGCAAAAATCCCAGTGGCTAGATGTGCCAAGCTTATAGAGACATACCCCAAGAGACTTGCAGCTGTAATTGCTGCAAAAGGTGGATCTACAAAGTATTGACTTTGGAGGGGGTGAATAGTTATACATGCTCATGTTCTGTTTTTTTGTCTTATTTGTTTCACAATAAAAAATATGTTGCATCTTCAAAGTGATAGGCATGTTGTTTAAATCAAACGATTCAACCCCCCAATAATCTATTTTATTTCCAGGTTGTAAGGAAACATAATAAGTAAAATGCCAAGTGGGGTGAATACTTTTGCAAGCCACTGTATATTCATTGAAATGCTAATCCTTTGCACATGAACGGCCGCTCATTCGAGAATAATTGCAATGTATATATATTTACGCCCGTATGTCGTTGTTGTCTTCTCTGTTGTAATCCTCGATCATACTGTAGGGTTCATCGGAGTCTCTGGTTAACTTTCATTGAAGTCACAAAGTCTTTTGTGGTTGTAGGTGGTTGGAATGGATACTTCAGAGTACCATTCAGAAATTTCTCATAGATAGATGCTTCGGCGCTTGTCGGTACTCTCGTTCTTGGTTTACGTAATTTCTAGCTGTAGACTATAAATTTGTGTCATCTAGACTTTGCTCCTTCTGTAGTGACTCGATAGTATCAGAGTATAACCATGTCCAGCCATGTAGCCAATGCGCCACATGGGATGGTTTTCTAGGCTTACGAGACCATGGTCTTAACCATGTGAGATGTACGGCTTACCGTGGGTCTCTGGCTTGAAATGTAAATTTCGTCACGGGTGGGTCTATACTGTTCAGAGAAAAGGGCGGTTCCATCAAGCCTGATGTTATGGCTGGCCTCACGGGGGCGTGGCCACTGACTAGTAACATTTTACATGGAAGACAATTCTCTCATTTTAAAGGTTTACATCACATTACATCTTTTCACAAATAGTTGAGTCTTTACTCATTCATTTTATACAATAATTAGATGCAAACCCCATAATTGAGAAATGTACACCTTAACTTGTTATGGCTGCAGGGGGCGTATTGAAAAACTGGAACATGTGCAAATTTTCAAACGGCCTCTTAATCAATTTTTGCTCTTACAATATGCATATTATTATTACTATTGGATAGAAAACAGTCTCTAGTTTCTAAAACCGTTTTAATTATTTCTCTAAGTGGAACAGAACTATTTTTACAGCCCATTTCCTATCCGGAAGTGAGATTTCCAAAATCGATGTCGCTCTTCAAGCCCTTGTCTATAAAAGGGCATGTCACTTAGGACTGTAGAAACACGTCATACGCCTTCCTCTGGGTGTCATGCTGAAGTGAGAGAAGAAATCACTTGATTATCTCGTCCTGGATTTGAACGCAACCTCTTGGAGTGAGTGTTGCGCAGTTTATTTTTCTTTCTGTGCGCGAAGTAGGACCTGGACTCGGCTCCTGGAAAACACTCTGTAAAGGTGAATATGATCTCTGGCTTCGATTTTATTTGATACATGTCACAATATCATCCTAAAGTATGTTATTTCAATATAGTTTAATTATATTATTGAAATGTATTCTGGACTTTAGACGTGATGCGACGCAATAATTTTTTCAAGATGGAGAGGTTAGCGTCGCACTGCCAGTGTGCTTGCTAATTCAAGAGGGAAATTGTTCGTTCTGGATCGAAATAAAGACATTTCTGAACAAAGGACCCCTTGGAGAACATTCTGATGGAAGATCAAACCAAAGATAAGGACCCAATTTGGGATGCTTTTTCATATATCTGTCGAACTGTGCTATGCTACCGTTTGCCTTGAGTCAATGCTGTTGTGATGTTAGCTATTGTAGTAAGCTAATATGACGATATATTGTGTTTTCGCTGTAAAACACTTAAAAAATCGGAAATATTGGCCTCTATTCACAAGATCTTTCTCTTTCATTAGCTATCCACCATATATTTCTCTGAAATGTTTTATGATGTGTAATTAGTAGTTGACGTTGGTGTCTGTATTTTCTCTGGCTACTCCCGTGCGATTTCTGACTGTAGCTATGATGGTAGCAGTAATGTAAAACTGATTTATAGCTAAAATATGCACATTTTTTGAACAAAACATAGATTTATTGTGTAACATGTTATAGGACTGTCATCTGAGGTAGTTTTTTCTAGGTTATTTAGGTTGGTTCTAGGTTAGTTAGGTTGGCTTGTGCATGCTACTTGCATCCTACTTGTGCTGTGAAAAATGTCTGTCCTTTGTTATTTGGTGGTGAGCTAACATAAATATATGTGGTGTTTTCTCTGTAAAACATTTAAAAAATCGGACATGTTGGCTGGATTGACAAGATGTTTATCTTTCAAATGCTGTATTGGACTTGTTAATGTGTGAAAGTTAAATATAAAAAAAAAATAGATTTTGAATTTCGCGCCCTGCACTTGAGCTGGATGTTGTCATAGGTGTACCGGCGTCGGGCTGACGTCGGGCTGCAGCCATAACAGGTTGAGAGGTAGAGTAGTGTGTTTCCTGTCCTTCATGAGATCACCAAATGAAACAAACTCAACATGACCGTCCCTTAAGTGTCCACGGACCATTCCCACATTCTCAAATGTAGAAATATTGTTTAATTCTCTCATTTTGGGGATTTAGGAGTTTGGCCAAGTCTTTCTTTGTTCTCTCTACCTCCATACTGCATGGCAGTTTCTACCCGGTATTTAAACCTGGTTTAGGAGAGAGAGTGAGAGGGAGGGGGCGCCACATCATGACACTAGCCAACAAGGTAACATGACTGAACAAAGTATAATCAAATGGTTAATAACAAGGTCAGTGTGTGAGTAGTTTTTGAACGGCCTACGACATGGTTTATGAATGTAAAATGCAGACTCTGAGATTTGCTATAGGAAGATAAAATTGTTGCACCAGTGATATTGATCAAATCTTTTGAGCTGGTTGAGTTAGAAGCAAGCCTTTTTCGCTGTAGTAATGGTGCAATGATGACGCTAATGAATCTGCACTCACTTTTTTCTCTAGTGGACTCGGAAACAAACGGTACAGCGAAGCCTTATCATTACAACAATTATTATCTGTGATATTTTTTTTCATAGTTTCACAGTGCTCCCAAAATATAACTCCTGGTCGCACAGCAAAACGTTTTAAATTGGTCTCACTTTAGAGCCTTGCCTAGAGCCATTGGATATTTGAGGGTGGGTTTTGATTTCAATCATGCCCAATTGCCCACTAACACGGGATGGTAATGTCTAGGGAGTATTGTCATGCATGGAGAAACAGCTGGACGATGCGTGGAAAATGCTAATATCGGTCCCATGACTTGAATGGTATTTGTGCCACAAATACTAAAACATTAACTTGTGGAAACAGTGGCAGAAAAACTTAATCAAAATCATGGATTGCTGTCATACCTTGTCCATAGACTGATTACAGAGTAAGGAAACTAATGTTTATTTTCTAATTTGGATGGACTATTCCTTTAATGAGCAGCAGGAAAACATGGTGAGTTCAGCCGCTCTTTAACACTCAAACTACCAACATATTTTAAATACATCGATTACCAACTGTGGTCATTTAGAAGCCAAGAAGAAACTATTGGAAAAAGCAATAATCACAGAAAACTATCAACTAATTTCTTATAAAAACATTGCTGTTATATTGGGGAACAAATACCAAAACCGGCTGTAATTTTAGCAAAATTACAATAAATTTGCATATTCTGTTAAAGGAAAATATGCATTTATAATGTGCAGCTTTTTTCCAAAGTACAATCTATATTAGTACTAAAAAGCTTATTTACCATAATTTGATTATTGTATAATTTCGTTTTCTGAATATACATTTGGTAAAAACATATGGCATTTTATTTATTTAACCTTTATTATCCAGGCGAGTCAATTAAGAACAAATTCTTATTTACAACGGACGGCCTAAAAAGGGTCAGTACACCAAAATATGAAATATAATACATTTTATTGACAAGGAGTGATTAAAATCACTTCAAAAAGTATCTGGTGAGACATTGGCCAAACATATGGCAAAGTTTTCTTTATTTACTAATGTTTACCACAGCCAGCATTAGCGTTGCTGTTAGTGAAACAATGGGAATGGTAGGGACTATGGCACCAAATCCTTTAAATAATTTTGAACCAAATTATATAGTACCCAACAAATTTTACCACATTGTACATACATACATAATATTAGAGGATATTATAGGAATTCTGGTATTTATAAATCATTTTCAGTAAAATAACTATTTCTCTGAGGATACAAACTAATATAGGACTATGTGTACATTCAGAGGGGAGCTGGTTTCTGTACTACAGTTCTACCAAGAATTCATACCACTGATAGACTCTTACGAGCTGTTTTGACTGAAACTAAGCATACTTAGGGGGTAATTTGATGTGTATATTGGATGTGATTTTAACCAGTTACAACGATAGGCGATCAAATCACTGATACAGGTGATACTTCTAATTATGTCTCCAGAAAAACCTAGATTCAAAGGTCCTATTTATCAAATTACAATAGGTGGAATTAGGTGTTTTTGTCTGGGGTCAAAATGAGCCCAAAGGACTTAATTTGTCCATATAGATACAGAAACACTAAACTAATGATTTAGATTTGTTAAGAACAAGGTCATTCAATCAATTCGGTGCCTTTTGAGAAGAGTAACTTGGTGGGAAAAAACGCTGGGTGAATTTCATCTAATTTTAACATTCTGCCATAAAGACTACAGATTCAACTTCATAAAAAACACATTTTCCAGTCTCAATTGGTGAAATCAAATATTTTTTAAATGTCATTACAAAAATCCCATCGCAAGGCTAAATAAAATAAAAAGTGCCTATTAAGTGCCAAATAAAGTAGCAGTGTTGACTTGATGATTTTATCTTAAATCAGGCATAAATTCCCTTATGGCAGGGGGAATGGAACCTTGTTGTGTGAATCAGGGCATAGCAATTGAAATCAAATATTACGAAAACATTTCTAGCCAGTCTATGGGTAGCAGGGTTGATGTGTTGATCTCGACCCGCTCAGTTTTCCACCAGTAAATACCAGAAAATGGCAAAAAAGTGTAAAACGAGCTACCCTGCTACCCACTATTATAAAAAAATAAAAAATGTTTTGAAAGGGAATAGTTTGACCTTATTAAAACAAGAGTTCAGTTCACGTAACAGGGTTGATGTAAATTAATCAATTATCACATTAAATAAATAACAATCTTCAGAAAAGGCTTTGTCCAAGAAACAAAATAACTAGGGCTTTACAATGATGGTGAAAATGTTAAGTGGGATAAAAACTTACAGAGGGTGCACAGAAGGCCATGTTAAAATGCAGAATTTTGGCACTTGTAGTAGTTTATACATGGACACATTTTGATCACTTTTGGCCTCTACACTATACAGTTGACCTAACCACCTCCCGGGAAGGTAGGTTATGAGGAGGGGCAGAGTGCCACTTGGATAAACATTGTAAAACCAGTCTCTGAGCTGTATTTATAACTTGAACGTGAACAGCGGAGGCTTGTGGTGCGGACCTAAGGTACCATAAGTTCTGCATCCTAAATGGCACCCTATTCCCTTTATAATGCACTACTTTAACCGGGCTCATTTGGAACATATTTACAGTCTCTGAGCTGTATAATTGGAAGGTGGACAGAGGAGGTTGGTGGTGCGGACCTAAGGTACTATAAGGGCTCAACAGCCTAATCTGCCATTTTCACATAGATTTTAGTTTCCTTTTTTTTCTTCCTCGGATCCATCCAGAGATTTGTGAACTCTTCTCTCCCAGCGCTACCTACAGTTGAAGTCGGAAGTTTACATACACCGTAACCAAATACTTTTAAACTCAGTTTCACAATTCCTGACATTTAATCCTAGTAAAAATTCCCTGTTTTAGGTCAGTTAGGATGACCACTTTATTTTAATAATGTGAAATGTCAGAATAATAGTAGAGAGAATTATTTATTTCAGCTTTTATTTCTTTCATCACAATTACAGTGGGTCAGAAGTTTACATACACTCAATTAGTATTTGTTAGCATTGCCTTTAAATTGTTTAACCTTTTCTCAATATAGGGGGTGCTGTTTCAACGTTACCATTTATCGTTCCCAAATTAAACTGCCTCGTACTCAATTCTTGCTCGTACAATATGCATATTATTATTACTATTGGATAGAAAACAATCTCTAGTTTCTAAAACTGTTTGAATTATGTCTGTGGGTGAAACAGAACTCTTTCTGCAGCGAAATTCATGACAGGAACTGCGAAGGTCTGAAAACGAGGCTCTGTTCTCAGATCAGTTTAAAGCTCTGTATGTATCCTATGGGTCGACATGAACTGCACGCGCCTTCCCCTGGATGTCAGTAACCAATGAGAATTGGAATGGAGTTTATACGTAGATCTCAGACCTTATAAAGCCCCAAGGAACAGAGGGAGCTCTCTTTTTGACGTTCGTCATGACGCAAAGCAAGACCTCAGGATGGCATTTTGAAACGCTCAGTTATCGGCCTTAGATATATCCGTCTGTAATTTAATTCGATATAGCTGTTAGAAACATCATAACGAAGTTATTTTAAACCGAGTTATATCAGTTTATGCGAGTATATTGCAATTTTCGGAATTTCTTTAGTATTGCGTTTTGAACATTTGGGCATGTCTGCGCCACATAGCTATTGTTAGCTGCTAGTTCCAAAGTTGAAGAGGACGTTTTACAACCGAGCAATGATTCTTTTGGACAAAGGACAACTTGCCCAAGATTCTGATGGAAGCTCGTCCAAAAGTAAGAGCTATTTATGATGTTATTCCGTATTTATGTGGAAAAATGTAAAAGGATTTGTCCGCCATTATTGCGGCACTGGTCTGGCTGTAACGCACACTGTATGTCTAGTAACGTTAATTTTAAAAATCTAACACAGCGGTTGCATTAATAACTAATGCATCTTTCATTTGCTGTCCAACCTGTATTTTTTAGTCAAGTTTACGATTATTTATCGATTAGATTAGGTGCCTCTCCAAGATGGCGCCGGCCAGAATGCATGAAATGCTGCTACTGATCACATTGTATAACCACGATTTGTGCTGCTAAATATGCACATTTTCGAACAAAACCTATATGCATTGTGTAATATGATGTTACAGGACTGTCATCTGATGAAGTTTATCAAGGTTAGTCCAATTATATATCTTTTGCTGGATTGTTACGATCGCTAACATTTGCTGCTGGTAAATGCGGTTGTGTTTCTGGCTATTGTGGTAAGCTAATATAATGCTATATTGTGTTTTCGCTGTAAAACACTTAAAAAATCTGACATATTGGCTGGATTCACAAGATGTTGGGCTTTCATTTGCTGTACGCTGTGTATTTTTCAGAAATGATTTATGATGAGTAATTAGGTATTTGACCTGTCTCTTATACACATCTAGATGTGTATAAGAGACAGGTTACAGGACTGTCATCTGATGAAGTTTATCAAGGTTAGTCCAATTATATATCTTTTGCTGGATTGTTACGATCGCTAACATTTGCTGCTGGTAAATGCGGTTGTGTTTCTGGCTATTGTGGTAAGCTAATATAATGCTATATTGTGTTTTCGCTGTAAAACATTTTAAAAATCAGAAATGATGGCTGGATTCACAAGATGTGTATCTTTCATCTGGTGTCTTGGACTTGTGATTTAATGATATTTAGATGCTAGTATTTACTTGTGACGCTATGCTAGGCTATGCTAGTCAGCTTTTTTACTGTAGGGGGTGCTCCCGGATCCGGGTTTGGGAGGATTTAGAGGTTAACTTGGGTCAAACGTTTTGGGTAGCCTTCTACAGCCTTCCCACAATAAGTTGGGTGAATTGTGGCCCATTCCTCCTAACAGAGCTGGTGTAACTGAGTCAGGTTTGTAGGCCTCCTTGCTCGCACACGCTTTTTCAGTTCTGCCCACAAATGTTCTATAGGTTAGGGCTTTGTGATGGCCACTCCAATACCTTGACTTTGTTGTCCTGAAGCTATCTGCCACAAGTATGCTTGGGGTCATTGTCCATTTGGAAGACCCATTTGCGACCAAGGGTTAAATTCCTGACTGATGTTCCTTCAATATATCCACATATTTTTTGCACCTCATGATACCATCTATTTTGTGAAGTGCATCAGTCCCTCCTGCAGCAAAGCACCCCCACAACATAATGCTGCCACCCCGAGTGCTTCACGGTTGGGATGGTGTTCTTCGGCTTGCAAGCTTCCCCCTTTTTCCTACAAACATAACGATGGTCATTATGGCCAAACAGTTCTACTTTTGTTTCATCAGACCAGAGGACATTTCTCCAAAAAGTACGATCTTTGTACCCATGTGCAGTTGCAAACAGTAGTCTGGCTTTTTTATGGCAGTGGCTTCTTCCTTGCTGAGCGGCCTATCAGGTTATGTGGTTGTTCCACTGGATATCATAAGGTGAATGCACCAATTTGTAAGTCGCTCTGGATAAGAGCGTCTGCTAAATGACTTAAATGTAAATGTTATATCGATATATTACACGTTTTACTGTAGATATAGATACTTTTGTACCTGTTTCCTCCAGCATCTTCAAAAAGGTCCTTTGCTGTTGTTCTGGGATTGATTTGCACTTTTCGCACCAAAGTACGTACATCTCTAGGAGAGAGAACGCGTCTCCCTCTTTAGCGGTTTAACTGCTGTGTGGTCCCATGGTGTTTATACTTGCGTACAATTGTTTGTACAGGTGAATGTGGTACCTTCAGGTGTTTGGAAATTGCTCCAAAGGATGATCCAGACTTGTGGAGGTCTACACTTTTGAGGTCTTGGCTGATATCTTTTGATTTTCCCATGATGTCAAGCCAAGAGGCACTGAGTTTGAAGGTTGGCCTTGAAATACATCCACAGGTACACCTCCAATTGACTAAAATTAGGTTGATTAGCCTATCAGAAGCTTCTAAAGCCATGACATCATTTTCTGGAATTTTACAAGCTATTTAAAGGCACAGTCAACTTAGTGTATTTAAACTTCTGACCCACTGGAATTGTTATAGTGAATTATAAGTGAAATAATCTGTCTGTAAACAATTGTTGGAAAAAT
The DNA here is from genome assembly GCF_002910315.2 of Salvelinus sp. IW2-2015. Taxonomy (NCBI): domain Eukaryota; kingdom Metazoa; phylum Chordata; class Actinopteri; order Salmoniformes; family Salmonidae; genus Salvelinus; species Salvelinus sp. IW2-2015. The sequence continues at coordinate 22,984,958 of NC_036867.1, read as the reverse complement.
GACTTGTGTCATGCACAAAGTAGATGTCCTAACCGACTTGCCAAAACTATAGTTTGTAAATAACAATACATTTGGTGTGGTTGAAAAACAAGTTTTAATTACTCCAACCTAAGTGTATGTAAACTTCCGACTTCCAACTGTATATGGGTTCCTCCGTCCATGGCAGAGAATGTAAAATTGCAACACAGAGACAAAACTGGGGAACATAGCTAGGTAACGCAGCCTGCACTCTTAGAAAAAACGGTTCCAAAAGGTTTCTTCGGCTGTCCCCTTTGGGTAATAAAAAATATATATATTTCACCTTTATTTAACTAGGCAAGTCAGTTAAAGAACAAATTCTTATTTATAATGATGGCCTGCCGGGGAATAGTGGGTTAACTGCCTTGTTCAGGGGCAGAACGACAGATTTTTACCTCCTCAGCTCCGGGATTCGATCCAGCAACCTTTCAGTTGTTACTTGCCCAACACTCTAACCACTAAGCTACTTGCCGCCCCAAAATATTGTCGACGAGGATGGGAGCTGAACCCACGCGTGCAGAAAACAATGGATTAGCAGTCCATTGAGAACCCTTTTTGGATACAGGTAAAACCCTTTTGGTTCCAAGTAGAACCGTTTTGGGTTCCATGTAGGACCTATTCCACAGAGAGTTCTACATGGATCTTAACTTCTCTAGGATAGGGGGCAGCATTTTCACTTTTGGATAAATAGCGTGGTCATTTCAACTTCCTTCTACTCATCCCCAGAATATAAGATATGCATATCATTAGTGTATTTGGATAGAAAACACTCTGAAGTTTCTAAAACTGTTTGAATCATGTCTGTGAGCATCACAGAACGTATGTAGCAGGCAAAACCCCGAGGACTAACCATTCAGATTGTATTTTTTTTGAGGTCACCGTCTGTTCAATGTGATTTCATTGGGATACTAGATTTCTAATCAACCTGTTTGCAGTTCCTACCGCTTCCACTGGATGTCACCAGTCTTTGGAAATAGGTTGAGGTTATTCCTTTGTGCAATGAAGAAGAACGGCCATCTGGAATCAGTGTAACGTTATGTGTACTGTTCGAGAGTTGCGCAAGACTAGAAAAGTATCGTTAGTTTGTTGTCATCCTGTATTGAAAACAGATAGACCCGTCTTCAATTTGATCGATTATTAACGTTTACAAATACCTTAAGTTGTATTACAAAGTAGTTTGAAATGTTTTGGCAAAGTTTAGAAGTAATTTTTGAGATATTTTCTAGTGACGTTGCGCAAATTGGAAGCTGTTTTCTGGATCAAACGCGCCAAATAAATGGACATTTTGGACATATATGGATGGAATTAATCCAATAAAAGGACCATTTGTGATGGTTATGGGACATATTGGAGTGCCAACAAAAGATTCGTCAAAGGTAAGGCATGATTTATATTTTATTTATGCGTTTTGTGTTGCGCCTGCAGGGTTGAAATATGCTACACTCACTTTGTTTACTGTTGTGCTATCATCAGATAATAGCATCTTATGCTTTCGCCGAAAAGCCTTTTTGAAATCTGACATGTTGGCTAGATTCACAACGAGTGTAGCTTTAATTTGGTATCTTATATGTGTGATTTAATGAAAGTTTGATTTTATATAATTTTTTTGAATTTGGCGCTCTACATTTTCCCTGGCTATTGGCCACATATCCCGGAGACGTTAAAATGGTTCTAGATGGAACCCAAAAAGTTTTTACCTGGAACCAACACGGGTTCTTCAAAGGGTTATCCTATGGGGACAGCCAAAGAACCCTTTTAGGTTCTAGATAGCACTTTTTAATGTACTGTTATATCCACATGAGACTCACTGCTGGCTGACAGTTGCCATGGTAACCATTCACTACTAACTCGGCCTTAGTGCCTAGTACACAATACAATTAGGCATGTGGTAGAGTGGTGTAGGAAGAGAGGCAAGGACTTGAGCATGTCATCTGTTAGACAACAACAAAGGTACCAAACATTCCATTCCAACCCCATCATGGCAATCTGTTTTGTGACATATTTTTGTCCCTGAAACGCCAACAGTGCCTAATTGTCATCAGATCGACAATCAAAATATTTATATTTACACCTCACAGGAACAGTATCTGAGGGTATCTGGTATTGAATGGTTGAATGTGAAATCCTGGGTGGAGATTTAGCCACAGGGCAGAGCTAGAGAAATTCATAAGAAATGCACACAGATGATATTGAGTGCAATAAATACCTTCGTTGTCCTTGAGGGTGAAGTTGGGGTTGACCGGGATTCCACTCGGCAACGAGAAGGAGAATCGCTGCCCGTTTGCAAAGTCATCCTTATCCACTGCAGTCATAGTCTGAATCACCTGTCGTGAATCAGGAGAGAACAAAAAGAGGAGCATATATCAATAGCGAACTAATAATGAATCATGACCTTTCTTCATATGAGTGCAACATGTGTAAACCAAAAAGTATGTATATTTCATCATCTGCTGCTCATTAGCTATACAGTATGTTCATGCATAGCTAACAAAGGAACATCAAAAGTTCAGCGCTCAATACTCAACAATGATGATAACCACAAAACATTTGCAGTAAAATTATCATTTTTATCGTCTGAGATTCCCATAGATTGGAAAGCTGCCGCGGTCATCCCCCTCTGCAAAGGGAGGGACATTCTAGACCCAAACTGCTACAGATCTATATCTATCCTATCCTGCCTTTCTAAGGTCTTCGAAAGCCAAGTTAACAAACAGATTACCGACCATTCAGAATCCCACCGTACCTTCTCCACTATGCAATCTGGTTTCCGAGCTGATCATTGGTGCATCTCAGCCACGCTCAAGGTCCTAAACGATATCATAACCGCCATCTAAAAGAGACATTACTGTGCAGCCGTATTCATCGACCTGGCCAAGACTTTTGACTCTGTCAATTACCACATTCTTATTGGCAGACTCAACTGCCTTGGATTCTCAAATGATTGCCTCGCCTGGTCCACCAACTACTTCTCTGATAGAGTTCAGTATGTCAAATCGGAGGGCCTGTTGTCCGGACCTCGGGCAGTCTCTATGCAGGTATCACAGGGATTAATTCTCGGGCCGACTTCTCTATATACATCAATGATGTCGCTCTTGCTGCTGGTGATTCTCTGATCCACCTCTACGCAGATGACACCATTCTGTATACCTCTGGCCCTTCTATGGACACTGTGTTAACTAACCTCCAGATGAGCTTCAATGCCATACAACTCTCCTTCCGTGGCCTCCAACCCCTCTTAAATGCAAGTAAAACCAAATGCATGCTCTTCAACCGATCGCTGCCCGCACGTCCAGCATCACTACTCTGGACGGTTCTGACTTAGAATATGTGGACAACTACAAATACCTAGGTGTCTGGTTAGACACCTTCCAAGCTCACATTAAACATCTCCAATCCAAAATTAAATCTAGAATCGGCTTCCTGTTTCGCAACAAAGCATCCTTCAATCATATTGCCAAACATACCCTCGTAAAACCGGCCATCCTACTGATCCTCGACTTCGCAATGTCATTTACAAAATAGCCTCCAACTTTCTACTCAACAAATTGGATGCAGTCTATCACAGTGCCATTTGTTTTGTCTCCAAAGCCCCATATACTACCCACCACTGCGACGTGTATGCTCTCGTTGGCTGGCCCTCGCTTCATACTCGTCGCCAAACCCTTTGGCTCCAGGTCATCTACAAGTCTCTGCTAGGTAAAGCCCCGCCTTATCTCAGTTAACTGGTCACCATAGCAGCACCAACCCGTAGCATGCGCTCCAGCAGGTATATCTTACTGGTCACCCCTAAAGCCAATTCTTCCTTTGGCCGCCTCTCCTTCCAGTTCTCTTCTGCCAATGAGTGGAACGAACTGCAAACATCTCTAAAGCTGGAGACTCTTACCTCCCTCACTAGCTTCAAGCACCAGCTGTCAGAGCAGCTCACATATTACTGCACCTGTACATAGCTCATCTGTAAATAGCCCATCCGATCTAACTCATCCCCATACTGTATATATTTATTTATCTTGCTCCTTTGCACCCCAGTATCTCTACTTGCACATTCAACCATTCCAGTGTTTAATTGCTATATTGTAATTACTTTGCCACCATGGCCTATTTATTGCCTTACCTCTCTTATCCTACCTCATTTGCACATGCTGTATATAGATTTTTCTACTGTATTATTGATTGTACGTTTGTTTATTCCATGTGTAACTCTGTGTTGTTGTATGTGTCGAACTGCTTTGCTTTATCTTGGCCAGGGCGCAGTTGCAAATGAGAACTTGTTCTCAACTAGCCTACCTGGTTAAATATAGGTGAAATAAATAAATAAAATCCACAGTTTCTTTTAGTTATTCTGATCACATCCAATATACACAAATCTGACCTATGCGTGATGCATCATCGACTTCACAAATACCCTGACTGTGTCTGAAATGGCACCCGATGCACTATATAGTGCACTTCTTTTGACTATTGTCAATAGGGCTCTGGTCAAAAGAAGTGCACTATATAAAAAACAAAAATATAGGGTGACATTTCAGACGCAGCTCGTCACATCAACCATTTCTCTCCGGCAACCATTTGTATATTTTCTCATCTATTTCTTTCTGTGATGGAAGCCGTATTGTTGAGGGCCTATAAATTCTAGAACGTGCTGCTACAGCCTCCCAGCCAATGTGAGTTAGCATCAAAGGCCTGACGGGGTGCTCTTATAGGCGACCCTTCTGCCACTGGTGTCAGATTGTTACCCTTAATTGATAAAAGGCTGACCCTGCCACTGTGGGTAACGTTTTGAGGTGCCCAAAATTTTTGAGGTGCCCAAAACTGCTCCCGCTTTGACTGCCAACCTATTAGCTTAACTGCCGACATGTAAGGCATTCAGAAATCTACATTGGACTAAAAGTGCTTGTCAATTGTATTTTTGTAGTCTGCTGCTCCCTAAAAATGGACCACTTATAAAACTGTGTGTACCGTAAACTATCCCTATCCACCTTGACAAAGCTTTGCCAATTTTGCAGTTTATTTTCCCTAAAATCTCTTCTTTAGATCAGAATCGACAAGTTATCAACAGATTTAATAGCTTCTGTTTTATATACAGCGTTCCTTTTTCTACAGTGGCTTGCGAAAGTATTCAACCCCCTTGGCATTTTTCCTATTTTGGTGTTGGGTTTGTGCCAGACATAGCGTTTTCCTTGATGACCAAAAAGCTAAATGTTTGTCTCATCTGACCAGAGTACCTTCTTCCATATGTTTGGGGAGTCTCCCACATGCCTTTTGGCGAACACAAAACTTGTTTGCTTATTTATTTCTTCAAGCAATGGCTTTCATCTGGCCACTCTTCCGTAAAGCCCAGCACTGTGGAGTGTATGTCTTAAAGTGGTCCTATGGACAGATACTCCAATCTCCGCTGTGGAGCTTTGCAGCTCCTTCAGGGTTATCTTTGGTCTCTATGTTGCCTCTTTGATTAATGCGCCCTTGCCTGGTCTGTGAGTTTTGGTGGGCGGCCAGCTCTTGGCAGGTTTGTTGTGGCACCATATTCTTTCCATTTAAAAAAAATGGGATGTTCAAAGTGTCTGATATTTTTTTAAACCCAACCCTGATCTGTACTTCTCCACAACTTTGTCCCTGACCTGTTTGGAAAGCTCCTTGGTCATCATGGTGCCGCTTGTTTGGTGGTTCCCCTTGCTTAGTGGTGTTGCAGACTCTGGGGCCTTTCAGAACAGGTGTATATATACTGAGATCATGTGACACTTAGATTGCACACAGGTGGACTTTGTTTAACAAATGATGTGACTTCTGAAGGTAATTGGTTGCACCAGATCTTATTTAGGTGCTTCATAGCAAAGGGGGTGATACATATGCACGCACCACTTTATTCTTTATTTTTTTTATAATAATTTTTTGAAAAAAGAAAATTTTTTCATTTCACTTCACCAATTTGGACTATTTTGTGTATATCCATTACATGAAATCCAAATAAAAATCAACTTAAGTTACAGGTTGTAATGCAACAAAATAGGAAAAACGCCAAGGGGGATGAAAACTTTTGCAAGGCACTGTAAGTAGCACTTTCAATCAAACTCTCTAACAAAAGTAATTATCCCCGCCCCTCCCTAAAAACCAAAAGATGTAGTTATCTTATTTCATTCAAGTTTCTGTAGGAATGGTGACACTATCAAACCAATTTTTAAAGAAGTATTAGCTACATGGCTTTATGGCAAACCACCATCTCCACCGGTCCACCCCTGCTTGCACCTCCTCCCTGGAAGTGATTGTCCAAAATATCAGCAGTATTCTTCATTTAAATGAATAAGAATCTACAAAGAGCAAATTGGAATGAGCTATGAGTCATTTTGAATAAGCAATCATTAACCCTCTCCCTCTTTGTCACTCACTCTCACTCTGCTTGCTCCCCCTCTCTCTTTCACTCCCCTCTCCTTGCCACTCCTATCTCTCTTCTGTCTGCCTTGTTTTCTTTCTCTCTCTTTTCCACTCTCTCTCTCTCTCTCTCTCTCTCTCTCTCTCCTCTCCTCTCTCTCTCTCTCTCTCTCTCTCCCTCTTCTCTCTCTCTCTCTCTCCTTCTCTCTCCTCTCTCTCTCTCCTCTCTCTCTCTCTCTCTCTCTCTCTCTCTCTCTCTCTCTCTCTCTTCTCTCTCTCTCTCTCTCTCCTCTCTCTCTCCTCTCTCTCTCTCTCTCTCTCTCTCTCCTCTCTCTCTCTCTCTCTCTCTCTCTCTCTCTCTCTCTCTCTCTCTTATCCGAAATGATGGGGGAAACACGAAGGTACACTGCATAATGCATGTGGTCAGGACAAGGGAGTTGACGAGAGATAATCCATAGCTCTCAGCACCTTCTGTCTCATGTGTTTATGCGTGTGTGTGTGCATGTATGCATTTTGTGTGTGTATGTGTGTGCGCTACAGTTGATGCTCACCTGTCCTGGCCTTGAGCTCTCACACACAATGACCTCCTTGTCCTTGTTAATTTCAGGAGGGTTGTCGTTCACATCCAACACCTGCACAGTGACGGGGACGTGGCTGAGGAGGCTAGGGTTGTCTAGAACAAAATACACACACATACAAATGAATAACATTATTAATAAAGAAAAAAATGTATCCTAGGTCATCACTCATACTCTTTATGAAACATTTTATGAATACGGGTCCTGAATGAACAATAACACAAACTGATAAAGTGGTGTCCAAGGGATCTGTTTTGCTAACCACAGACATATTTTGTATTTTTAAAATTGACTTGGTGGTAGACAACTTGATAAGAGGATCTAGGAGTAGGAGGAGACAATGTTTACGGTCACGAAGCAAAACGTTTTCTTAATTTACTGTCTAAAGAACAACACTAATAACAACAGATTTGTTATTTTAGTTACTTTAGCTTGTTGTGGGTGATGGATCATTTGGTCCCCATGCTTGCATAGGCGATTATTCAGCACATCAGACTAAGGGCCCAGTCTACCAAACCATGTGTGACTGCCTGTTCATGTGTAAAGGTACCACTCGCTCTGGCAGACAAATAACACTTCTGATGAAAATGTTGCTAATGAATTCAAGGAACAATACATCCATTTACACAAATACATATTATGTATATTAAGTGCTCAATTTACTAAAATCTTACAATCTGGAGATTAAGCTGTATAGGTGTTATGAAGATTAATGTAACTACATTTTGGTTACTTCCCAAATGTCACTGTAATACCTACAGTACCAGTCAAAAGTTTGGACAAACCTACTCATTCAAGGGTTTTTACTATTTTCAACATCATAAAATAATAGTGAAGACATCAAAACTATGAAATAACACATATGGAATCATGTAGTAATCAATATATTTTAGATTTTAGATTCTTCAAAGTAGCCACCCTTTGCCTTGATGACGGTGGGAACCACACATGGAGATCATCCATTCACCTACTCTGGGTCTCACAAAGACACGGCGGTTGGAACCAAAAATCTCAAATTTGGACTCATCAGACGAAAGGATAGATTTCCACCGGTCTAATGTCAATAACTCGTGTTTCTTGGCACAAGCAAGTCTCTTCTTATTATTGGTGTCCTTATACTCTGCAGCAGAGGTAACTCTGGGTCTTCCTTTCCTGTGACGGTCCTCATGAGAGCCAGTTTCATCATAGCGCTTGATGGTTTTTGCGATTGGTACTGTACATATTGTACTACTGTTGACCCGCACAACAGAGGGAATAGGGTGCCACTTCTTTTGGGACGCAGACTTTGAATAAATCAGACATATTATTTTAATATGTCTGAATTATTCTTTCTGAAATTGTAAGTACATTGTCAAGCAACTAGTTACTGACAAAAAAACATAATTTTACATAAAATAAAAATAATAATAATAATAATAATAATAAAAATAATATACTAGCGGTGTGCGGCTAAGCTGAAAATGTTTACTCAGTAGTAACACTACATTTGGCACAGAGGTAGATATGTATACGCTTAAAAGTTATAGATACAGTATGGAGGCACCCAAGATTGGGACCCTGGGGGGCATGGCAGCCATTATAATAAAATTACTTACAAATTTAAATACATATTTAGCTCTACAGTGCTTTGCAAAAGTATTCGCCCCCCCTTGGCGTTTTTCCTATTTTGTTTCATTACAACCTGTAATTTAAATGGATTTCTATTTGGATTTCATATAATGGACATACACAAAATAGTCCATTGTTCAAGTGGACATTTTTTTAAAACAGAATATTAGTGTGTGCTTAAGTGTTCACCCTCTTTGCTATAGCCCCTAAATAAGATCTGGTGCAACCAATTACCTTCATAAGTCACATAATTAGTTATATGAAGTCCACATGTGTGCAATCTAAGTGTCAAATGATCTGTCACATGATCTCAGTGTATATATATATATACACCTGTTCTGAAAGGCCCCAGATTCTGCAACACCACTAAGCAAGGCGCACCACCAAGCAAGCAGCATCATGAATACTAAGGAACTTTCCAAACAGGTCACGGACAAAGTTGTGGAGAAGTACAGATCAGGATTGGACTATAAAAAAATATCAGAAACTTCGAACACCCCAAAAAGCACCATTAAATACATTATTAAAAAATGGAAAGAATATGGCACCACAACAAACCTGCCAAGAGAGGGCCGCCCACCAAGACTCACAGACCAGGCAAGGAGGGCATTAATCGGAGAGGCAACAAAGAGATCAAAGATAACCCTGAAGGAGCTGCAAAGCTCCACAGGAGAGATTGGATTATCTGTCCATAGGACCACTTTAAGCCATACACTCCACAGAGCTGGGCTTAACGGAAGTGTGGCCAGATAAAAGCCATTACTTAAAAAAAAAAGCAAACACGTTTGGTGTTCGCTTAAAGGCATGTGGGAGACTCCCCAAACATATGGAAGAAGGTACTCTGGTCAGATGAGACTAAAATTGAGCTTTTTGGCCATCAAGGAAAACGCCATATCTGGCGCAAACCCAACACCTCTCATCACCCCAAGAACACCATCCCTACAGCAAAGCATGGTGGTGGCAGCATCATACCTTGGGGATGTTTTTCCATCGGCAGGGACTGGGATACTGGTCAGAATGGAATGGATGGCGCTAAATACAGGGAAATTCTTGAGGGAAACCTGTTTCAGTCTTCCAGAAATTTCAGACTGGGACGGAGGTTCACCTTCCAGCAGGATTATGACCATAAGCATACTGCTAAAGCAACACTCGAGTGGTTTAAGGGGAAACATTTAAATGTCTTGGAATGGCCTAGTCAAAGCCCAGACCTCAATCCAATTGAGAATCTGTGGTATGACTTAAAGWTTGCTGTACACCAGCGGAACCAATCCAACTTGAAGGAGCTGGAGCAGTTTTGCCTTGAAGAATGGGCAAAAATCCCAGTGGCTAGATGTGCCAAGCTTATAGAGAGATACCCAAAGAGACGTGTAGCTTTAATTGCTGCAAAAAGTCTCTACAAAGTCTCTACAAAGTATTGACTTTGGGGGGTAAATAGTTATGCACACTCAAGTTTCCAGTTTTTTTTTCTTATTTCTTGTTTGTTTCACAATAATATTTTTCATCTTCAAAGTGGTAGGCATGTTGTGTAAATCCAATGATACAAACCCCCCAAAAATCTATTTTATTTCCAGGTTGTAAGGCAACAAAATAGGAAAAATGCCAAGTGGGGTGAATACTTTCGCAAGCCACTGTATAACCAAGTTGAGAGTCTCATATTTCAGATGCAATTGGAACTGAGCTGACAGCCCATAGCATTCAAAAGTTAGATCTAAATGATGGCACCAGCGCCTATATCGCCCATAGGCCATCTTAGGTCGTACTGGTATGTCAGATCAACTCAATCGCCAATTTCTCAGTCTCTGAGAAACAAATAATTTGAATAAATAACAGAAATGTTTTCATAACAAGTGGGTATGTTTGACATTGATAACAATTTCTGTTAAACATATGAAAATATACAAAAACTTTGTTGTATTAGAAATGTAGGAATATTGTTTTGCTAATTTCGGGAAATTTAAACCAGACAAAGCAATCACAGGTGTTGATTGGGAGAGCTAGTGAAGACAACAACGGGTAAGACAACAACAGCTAATCATCTAAGACAACAAGAACAGGTAAAATGGCAATGAATGGGCAGAGAGGGTCAGGTACCTACACGCCTGAGTTCGAGGCTGGGGCCGACAGATAAACAAAATAAACAAAAATGGAGTACCGTGATTAATGAACAGTCCAGCAGGCATCAGCTATGTATCCAGGTGATCATAGGGTCCAGTGAACAGCAATAGATGTAACAGGGAAGCCGTTAAATAGTCGTTACTACGCTAGCATGCAGGAGACACACCGTTCCTAAAGTTAGCAAGCCTGGGCTAGCAGAAGCGTCTTCACCGACATCCGAAAAAGGCCGGTTGAGGGCACATCGGACGGAATTATGTCGGCATACCAGTCGTGATGGATCGGCGGGGCTCCGTGTCTACATAGGGTCCAGGCCAATTGACAAAAGAGGTATTGTAGCTGGAGTAATTTTGTTTGCAAGCAGGGAGATGTGCCTGGCTCAGGGCTAACTGGTGCTATAATCAGGACAAGGACGTTAGCCACTATAGCCACTCGGTAGCAGCTAGCTAGCTGCGATGATCCGATGCAAAGGTCCAGAGCTTATGGCAGGAATCCGGCGATGTAGGCTTCTAGTCGTGTTAGTGAAGAGTCCGGGAGGCATCAGCTGTGTAGCCGAGTGATCATAGGGTCCACTGAGCAGGGCGGGAGATGGGCCTGGCTCAAGGCTAGCTTCGGGGCTGGGCCACTCGGTAGCATCTAGCTAACTGGAATTATCTGGAGTAATGGTCCAGAGCTTATGGCAGAAATCTGGTGATGTAGTGGAGAAAAGCAGTCTGGTATGCTCAGGGTTGATATCGCGCTGTGCAGACTGGCGGGTATTATCCAGGCTAGCTATAAGGTCTAAAAATAGCAGATCCGTATCACATTGTGTGAGGCGTGTTGCCGGAAGGTATATCTAATTTAAAAATGGAAAAAGAGATTGAAAAATATTGAAATATATACAAAACAAGACAAAAAAAATACAAACTTTACATGGGACAGCAACAAAACACGTCTGCACTGCTATGCCATACTGGATTCAACTAGGGGGTGCAGTGCGGGGGCACAGGTTAGTTGAGGTAAAATGTACATGTAGCTAGAGTTATTAACGTGACTATAAATAGATGACAACAACAAAGAGTAGCAGCGGCGTAATAGAGGGGGAGGGGAAGAGGGCGTGGGGCAATGCAAATAGTCTGGGTAGCCATTTGATAAGATGTTCGGGAGTTTTATGGCTTGGGGGTAGAAGCTGTTTAGAAGCCTCTTGGACTAGACTTGGAGCTCCGGTACCGCTTGCCGTGCGATAGCAAGGAGAACAGTCTATGACTAGGGTAGCTGTAGTCTTTCACAATTTTAGGGCCTTCCTCTGACACCGCCTGGTATAGAGGTCCTGGATGTCAGGAAGCTTAGCACCAGTGATGTACTGGGCCGTTCACACTACCCTCTGTAGTGTCTTGAGGTCGGAGGCCGAGCAGTTGCCATACCAGGCAATGATCCAACCAGTCAGGATGCTCTTGATGGTGCAGCTGTAGAACCTTTCGATGAGGATCTGAGGACCAATGCCAAATCTTTTCATTTCCTGAAGGGGAATAGGTTTTGTCGTGCCCTCTTCACGATTGTCTTGGTGTGCTTGGAACATGTTAGTTTGTTGGTGAACCTCTCAACCTGCTCCACTGCAGCCTCATCAATGAGAATGGGGGCGTGCTAGGTCCTCTTTTTCCTGTAGTCCGTCGATGAATACGGCTGCACAGTAATGTCTCTTATCGATGGCGGTTATTGTATCGTTTAGGACCGTGAGCGTGGCTGAAGTGCACCCATGACCAGCTCTGAAACCAGATTGCATAGCGGAGAAGGTACGGTGGGATTTGAAATGGCTGGTGATCTGTTTATTAAATTGGCTTTCGAAGACCTTAGAAAGGCAGGGTAGGATAGATATAGGTCTGTAGCAGTTTGGGTCTAGAGTGTCTCCTCCTTTGAAGAGGGGGATGATCGTGGCAGCTTTCAAATCTTTGGGAATCTCAGACGATACAAAAGAGAGGTTGAACAGGCTAGTATTAGGGGTTGCAACAATGTTGGCAGATAATTTTAGAAAGAGAGGGTCCAGATTGTTTAGCCTGGCTGATTTTTCAGGGTTCAGATTTTGCATCATTTTCAGAACATCAGCTATCTGGATTTTTGGTAAAGGAGAAATGGGGAGGCTTGGGCGAGTTGCTGTGGGGGGTGTATGGCAGTTGACAAGGGGTAGGGGTAGCCAGGTGGAAAGCATGGCCAGCCATAGAAAAATGCTTATTGAAATTCTCAATTATAGTGGATTTATCGGTGGTGACAATGTTTCCTAGCCTCAGTGCAGTGGGCAGCTGGGAGGAGGTACTCTTATTCTCATGCATGTTTCAGTGTTATTTGCCTCGAAGCGAGCATAGAATAACTTTAGCTCGTCTGTTAGGCTCGTGTCACTGGGCAGCTCTCGGCAGTGCTTCCCTTTGTAGTCTGTAATGGTTTGCAAGCCCTGCCACATCTGACAAGTGTCAGAGCCGGTGTGGTACGATTCGATCTTAGTCCTGTATTGACACGTTGCCTGTTTGATGGTTCGTTGGAGAACATAGTGGGATTTCTTATAAGCTTCTGGGTTAGAGTCCCGCTCCTTGAAAGCGGCAGCTCTAGCCTTTAGCTCAGTGTGGATGTTGCCTGTAATCCATGGCTTCTGGTTGGGGTATGTATGTACGGTCACTGTGGGGACGACGTCATCGATGCACTTATTGATGAAGCCAATGACTGATGTGGTGTACTCCTCAATGCCATCCGAGGAATCCCGGAACATATCCCAGTCTGTGTTAGCAAAACAGTCCTGTAGCCTAGCATCTGCTTCACTTTTTTAAAATAGATTTAGTCACTGATGCTTCCTGCTTTAATTTTTGCTTGTAAGCAGGAATTAGGAGGATAGAATTATGGTCAGATTTGCCAAATGGAGGGCAAGGGAGATCAATGTATGCGTCTCTGTGTGTGGAGAAATATTGGCCCAGAGTTTTTTTCTTCTCTGGTTGCACTTTTAACATGCTGATTAAAATTTTAAAACGGATTTAAGTTTTAAGTCCCCGGCTACTCGGAGCGCCGCCTCTGGGTGAGCGTTTTCTTGTTTGCTTATGGCAGGAATACAGCTCATTCAATTCTGTCTTAGTGCCAGCCTCGGGCTGTAGTGGTATGCAAACAGCTACGAAAAATACAGACGAAAACTCTCTCGGTAGATAGTGTGGTCTACATCTTATCATGAGGTACTCTACCTTAGGCGAGCAATAGCTCGAGACTTCCTTAGATATCGTGCACCAGCTGGTATTTAAAAAAATACACAGTCCGCCGCCCCTTGTCTTACCAGACGCCGCTGTTCTATCCTGCCGATGCAGTGTATAACCAGCCAGCTGTATGTTGATAGTGTCGTCGTTCAGCCACAACTCCGTGAAGCATAACATATTACAGTTTTGAATGTCCCGTTGGTAGTTTAATCTTCCTCGTAGGTTATCTATTTCATTGTCCAAAGATTGCACGTTTGCTAGCAGAATGGAAGGATGTGGGGGTTTATTCGATTGCCTACGAATTCTTAGAAGGCAGCCTGCCCTCCGGCCCCGTTTTTCTCCTCCTCCTCTTCACACAAATCATGGGAATCTGGGCCTGTTCCCGAGAAAGCAGTATATTGTTCGCATCAGACTCGTTAAATGAAAAAAAGGATTCTGCCAGTCCTTGGTGAGTAATCGCAGTCCTGATGTCCAGAAGTTATTTTCGGTCATAAGAGATGGTATATACAACAATATGCACAAAATTTGTAAACAAATATCTTACAAATAATGCAAATAAACAATCAAAAAAACACAATCGGTTGGGGGGCACGTCTGCCTTCTTCTCCGTCGCCATTTTATGTATACATCATTTCCATGGTAATTATCTTTAGTGTGATGGCCTACCTGGCATTCTACACATTATCTCGCTTAAGTGGTGCAGTTAGTACGATATGCCGTTCGAAAATTATAGCATAGAAGATACTGTATGTAAAAATGAATCCCTTTCAATATTCATAGTAGCATGAAGAGCTTTTATATATCTTGACATGTAATCATGACGTTTATATGAAATGTACAATCTCAATTATATACAATACAATTCAAGTGGAAATAATAGCGAGAGTTATGCCTATTCCTTCCAAATTCCAAATAACAGCAGTTATAATAGTTTACTAGCTTCATCAGACACCTACTTCACCAGCAGTAAGACTGAAGTGCTAATTCTGTGCAGGATATATAAACAAATTGAAAGCATTTTAAAATGTCATTTTTGCAACTCTCATGGAGCAATTTTGCAACTATTAATGACTCATGCATAATGATACACTTTTAAAGGCAAATATAATATGGAAATGAAACAACAGTCAATATGTTCAATAAAATGTGCTATGAATAAACTGTTAAAATATTTGGAACATCCGCCAAACACACTCTCTATATTCATGCTTTAGATTTCAGAACAGCATTTTGGAAACGGCAACAAAAATTACATAACCAGAATAGTAGTGTTTTAATATAAGTTATAAAACACAATAACATATCATTTTGATCACCATTAAATATTAATATGCTGGCATTAAAGGATCATGTGTTTGTGTCTCAAATAGCATAATTTGTCTGATTCTCTGTAATAATGGTATGAGAATAATAATCATTCAAGTGGTTTCTTGCATCAAACAACACAACAACATTTTCAGTCACCTCCTTATCTGAAGGACAAGTTGATAAACAGGTTAATGTCAAGCCCTGCATGCTTGATGTCAAGCCCTGCAAGTCTGATGGAATGTAGGTCTACATTGAACACCACACATTGGATGCTACTGTAGGCTGAATGATAGAACAGTTATTTCCATGTTAAAATGTTATGGGGTACATTTTCTCCACTGTTTTTGAGCCACTCTGGTAGGCCTACATTATGATCAAATAGCCACGGTAGCCTACATGGCCACTCTTACTTAAAGCTGGTATAACCACAGTGTTCATAGTAAACGCGTGCTGGAAGTTGCACAGAACTACTTGTCTCTGTGCCATTATCAGTTAGGGAGGTATAACCATAAGTAATTGGTTTGTGAAAAGGCTAAAGGAAATGCTAATAGATTTTATAAGATCAGAACAAGAAACGAAACATTGATTGACTCTTCACAAACCTCACCAATACCAGTGTGGTTTTAATAACTCCTCCAAAACCTCTACGCATTTTATATTTTATGCTTGAGGATATCCCTCCCCCATAGACGTACACACACACACNCACACACACACACACACACACACACACACACACACACACACACACACACACACACACACACACACACACTGCTGCAGTATGAATGGAAACCCTGGGTACCTACCAACCTCCGAAGCTATCACAGTGATGTTATGCCATGGCATGTCCTCCCGGTCCAGACTCTGTGTAGTCTTTATAACTCCGCTATCCATGTCGATGTTGAAATACTTATCGCTGTGCTCGCTGTGGTCGATGAAATACCTATTTTGAGAAAGGAGGCTTACATGAATACCGCATTTTCACAATCTAAGAAACATTTCAAGCAGACCTGAGGAAATGGGAAATGCATCACAATGCAAAAATAAATTACCCTTGAAGGGTTAATGTCAAACATATCCCTGTGTGCCATGGAGTCTACGGTCAACAGTGCAACGGGTTTGTTTCAGACACTACAGTGCTTGCATCCCAATGACACCCTATTCCCTATATACAGTACCTTGCAAAAGTATTCACCCCCTTGGCGTTTCTCCTATTTTGTTTCATTACAACCTGTAATTTAAATGTATTTTTTATTTGGATTTCATGTCATGGACATACACAAAATAGTCCAAATTGGTGAAGTGAAATTAAAAAATGATACAAAATAAAAAACAGAGAAGTGGTGCGTGCATATGTATTCACCCCCTTTGCTATGAAGCCCCTAAATAAGATCTGGTGCAACCAATTACCTTCATAAGTCACTTAATTAGTTAAATAATTGTAACGCCCTGACCATATTAAAACTTCTTGTCAATAGGGGGGCGCTGTTTTCACTTTGGAAAGAAATCGTGCCCAAATTAAACGGCCTCGTACTCTGTTCTAGATCCTACAATATGCATATTATTATTACTATTGGATAGAAAACACTCTGAAGTTTCTAAAACTGTTTGAATTATATCTGTGAGTAAAACAGAAKTCATTTGGCAGCAAACTTCCATACAAGAAGTGAAAAATCTGAAAACAAGGCTCTGTTTCAGGGCCTGCCTATTCAACTGGCTTTTATTTATCGATATGTATGCACTTCATACGCCTTCCACTAGATGTCAACAGGCAGTAGAAGGTTGAATGGGGTGTCTAGCTTGATCTGAGGCCGAATAAGAGCTTTTGGAGTGACAGGTCCGGTATTTCTTTGTCTTCCACGGCGCGCTGGGAAGCTCGACATTGTCTTCTGAAAAGCGTTCGGTATACACGGCGAATATCTCCGGCTCTGATTTTATTTGATACATATGATAATAACATCATAAAGTAGGTTTTTTCAACCGAGTTTTATCAGTTTATTCAACGTTTATTGGGACTTTTGGAGTTTTCCGTTCTTTGCGCCAAGAGAGGATGGGAATGTTAGCAACCTTGGCTAGCATTGTGGCACGAATTCGACAGAAGAAATGGACATTCTAAAACCAAACAACGATTTATTCTGGACCAAGGACTCCTTGTACAACATTCTGATGGAAGCTCAGCAAAAGTAAGAAAACATTTATGATGTTATTTCTTATTTCTGTGTAAAATGTTGACTCCTATTCTCCGCCGTGTTGGTGAGTGCTGTCTCACAATAACGCAAGCTGTATGTTATGTTAAAGTTATTTTTAAAAATCTAACACAGCGGTTGCATTAAGAACCAGTGGATCTTTCATTTGCCATACAACAAGTATTTTTATGTAATGTTTATGATGAGTTCTTTGGTCAGATTAGGTGAGTGTCCAAAATATCTCCGGAGATTCTGGTGAATCGTTGCTACGTATTCACAATGTATAACCAGGATTGTAGCTATAAATATGCACATTTTCGAACAAATCATAAATGTATTGTATAACATGATGTTATAAGACTGTCATCTTGTAACGGGTGTCTAGATCTTCCTCCTCCTCGGACGAGGAGAGGAGAGAAGGATCGGAGGACCAAAATGCAGCGGGTTGTGAATACATAATGATTTATTAAAGCAAACGACGAAACACGAAAACAAACACTTGGAAGGATTACAAAATAACAAAAACGAACGTAGACTGACCTAAACCATGAGAACTTACATATAACACGAAGAACGTAGGAACAGGTACAGACTATAACAAACGAACGAACAAACGCTACAGTCCCGTGTGGTGCGCAGACACAGACACGGAAGACAATCACCCACAAACAAACAAGTGTGAACAGCCAACCTATATATGGTTCTCAATCAGAGGAAAACGTCAAACACCTGTCCCTGATTGAGAGCCATATAAGGCTAATTACAAGTGACCTAAACATAGAAACACAAAACATAGAATGCCCACCCCAACTCACGCCCTGACCAACTAAACACATACAAAAATAACATAAAACAGGTCAGGAACGTGACACATCTGATGAAGTTGTCCAAAGGTTCGTGATTAATTTTATATCTTTTGCTGGTTTTTGCGAAAGCTACCTTTGCGGTGAGTAAATGCGTTTGTGTGTTTGGCTATTGTGGTAAGCTAATATAATTCTATATTGTGTTTTCGCTGTAAAACACAATATTGGCTGGATTCACAAGATGTTTATCTTTCATTTGCTGTACACCATGTATTTTTCATAAATGTTTTATGATGAGTATTTAGGTATTTCATGTTGCTCTCTGTAATTATTCTGGCTGCTTTGGTGCTATTTTTGATGGTGGCTGCAATGTAAAACTATGATTTATACCTCAAATATGCAKATTRTCGAACAAAACATAAATGTATTGTATAACATGTTATAAGACTGTCATCTGATGAAGTTGTTTCTTGGTTAGTGACTAATTTTATCTCTATTTTGTCGGTTTTGTGAAAGCTACCTATGCGGTGGAAGCATGGTGAAAATATGCGGTTGTGTGTTTGGCTATTGTGGTTAGCTAACGGAAAATTCCAAAAGTCCCATTAAACGTTGAATAAACTGATAAAACTCGGTTGAAAAAACCTACTTTATGATGTTTTTCTCATATGTATCAAATAAAATCAGAGCCTATTCCCTATAGGGAATAGGGTGCCATTTGGGATTCAGTCAGTCAATGGGTTTGTTCAGGACACTAATGTTGAAGACTTACTGAAACTGGTCAACAGCAATTATCCAGGGCTCTTTAACGAGAGGAATGATTGTGTAATAATGTTTATATGTGTGATAGTAACATTGTATTAATGGGCCTCCACTGGTTCTCCACAGTCTTTACTAAGTCATTAAATTGCATCAGAAGATGTCTTGAATAGAGAACAAGAACTTTGTTCATGTATGCTTATGTTCCTTTTAAAAGACTGTTATTATGAATGAAATGAACACTGAATGTGTGGTTGGTAATTCATCTTTTAATTTCCATTTGCACCACTAATTCAGTAATGGTTCTCAGTAATAATATATGTTGGCCATTTTCTATTGTCAACATTCGCTAATGACCTATGCTCCTTGTATGAGACAAGTGTTTAGGTCAAGTGAATCAAGCATAGAGCTTTATAAAAAATATGTTAGTACAGTAAAGAAGACCATCTACACAGTGCACTACAAGTATGACTCGGGTTATTAAATGTCTCACTTTCAGAGGGACATGAAACTGTCAGAACAAACCAGACTACTGGCCTTGTTTCCTTGTATCTTAAAGAAACATAGCTAAAACATGAGGCGAAAGCAACATCAGCGATCAAAGAGAAAGAGACTGCTATCTGCCCCTACTGCATTTTTACACATGCCATCCGTCAACCACCAACACAAGGAATATTCTTCTGTGGCATTGTTGTTTTTTTCTATCTTTTATTTTTCCAAGTTCAAATGGATGTCATCCAAACATTTCCCATTTTCTCTTTCTGTCTGGTGGAGAACAGTGAGAGAGCTGTAAGACTGAATGAGGGGGAGGTATCCCACCAAGACCCTTTCATATGTAGATTTCCCTTTTGTTTACCACAAATCCCTTTAAAATATCTTAAGATTCTTATGTTGAATCAACCATTCTTATTATTTATTTTTAGACTGTCTGTGCCTCTATCTCCTTGAAAATGTATTATAGATACATATTTCTTCATAAATGGGCAGAGCTTGTCTTTTGCAGATATGGCGGAAAGAGATATGGGCACAATAACACGTGAAGTGACTGAGGTTCAGTGCTTAATGCAGTTGAAGAATTCCCTAAGCCCCATATGTACGGCATGGTGGTTCACCAAACCAAGATCTTGTATCATGTAATAGGGACTATTAGATTGCAATCTATTGGTGTATGGGTAATATATCTGATATGAGTTTATGACAACTCCCTCTTCATTTCTTGAAATGCGAAAATTAATTTAAGGTTTTTAGAGGCTGAATGACCTTAAGCTTTTAGACATGATAGTGGGTGCAGAGGCAGTTTTTTTTTTTGGGGGGGGGGATTATTATAATGTCTTAGGGCACCTGAATAGATGTATATGTATGTAAACAGTTGTACTAACAGTGCATGATGTCTGTACATGTAAAGTATAAATTATCTCGTAAAACATAACAGAGTGCACACAGTATACTGATAGTGTTAGCAGATCCTGCCCTATCCAGGATTCAGATGCAGTGCACTGGTCAAACGTAGTCCACTATATAGGGAATAGGGTGTCATTTGGGATGCTAAAGAGAATACATTGGCTCCAGGCTCTTACCTGACATGACTGTTTTTGCTGTCTGGATCCCTGGCAGTTACAGCCCCCACCTCTCTACCAATCCGAGCGTTTTCATAAACATCCATGATGTAATAGTCCATAGAGAAAACAGGCGGTTCGTCCACATCTCCCACAGTGATCTTTAGGGTGGCAGTATCTTTGAAAGGACCAAGGTAGGAAAAAAGAGGCTCCAAGTGGCTATTCACTCCCTCAATTTGAAGGGTGTAGGTTTTCTTCCTCTCGTAGTTCAGTGGCTGCAGGAAAAAGGCACCAGGAAAACATGCAGGATTAGGAACAGACTTCATTCCACTTGTGTACCATGTAATTACAATGCAAATAGCCTACTAAAGTACTATATAAAATGTTAATATATTTTTCTTACAAAAATATTAACAGCATTATTACACAGGTATAGAGCATCTACTCTCTTCTCCCAGTGTGCACTGTGGATTTTTACAATGGTGGTAACTTCCTCCAACCAATCCTTACACCAATCCTATGTTGTTATATCGTTAAAGGTGAGTGTGCAAGTGCAAATGGTTGAACATCTTCCTTAAAGTGATTCAACGGGATCTTATAAAGGATTGGTTTGCTATTTTTTAACCAAATCTCTATTTTGTATGAAAATGGCATGTTATAGAAGGTTCGAGACACTTTTTTAGCGACACATTTCCATGGGTGCTTTCCATTGTGGTGATACGAGTAACGAGAAAGCACGTGCATGTTCGCACACGGAAATGTATTGTTCGAGTCCAACAAAATGAAACAGAACGTTACAGATAGAGTTCGGAATTACACAATTTCATGCGTACAACATCTGAAGACCTGCATCCCTATATTGAGAGCTTTGCTTTGAGGAAGTCTATTGTGGGTGGGGTAAGTTTCTCAAAAGTCCTTTTAAGAACTTACAAAATCGTAACATATCATACAAATTAAAACAACAAAACAAATATATGTGTGTATATATATATATATATATCACATGAAATGGATGATGTCGTACACAATTGTGCACAATTTTCCGGGGACCCGTTTTGGCTTGTGAGCGCTACTTTCAAAACTACTGGCTGAAATCATACAAAACCTTAATACTCTGTCGTTTACCTTCTTGAGGCTGATGATTCCCTCCCTGGTGTCCCTGTCAGTGTTGATGGAGAACGTGGCTGCTCCTTCTGAGTTGATGATGCTGTACTTGATCTCTGCATTGACGCCAAGGTCCTCGTCATTGGCTTTTATCTTCCCCACTGGCTTGCCAACCTGGGCCGACTCAGGGACGTACAGCTGGTAATTTTCTGTTGATCATGAGCATAACAATACAGCCATGTAGAAAAAGCTTAACATCACTAGTTGGTGACATATTTTGGGCTGATTGTCCAAATGATTATGTTTTTAGCTGTGTCACCCTGAAATGACTTCACAGATGCCCCTTGAATTGCTACTTAATGCCCTTTGAAATCATGTCGGAATGCTTGACTCGACATTTAGACCTGAAATGTGTCTGAGGGCACTTTAATAGTGTTGACTTTAACTCTTACAAACTTGGACTGATTGAACTATAACTGTACAGATGTTCAGTGTTCTTACAGCAACATAACATTAAATTGTTCAAGCTATTTTTTTGTTGTTGCCTGCATGGCATTTGATGAGGTCCATTTTGAAACCAAATGTCATATAAGTATTTGATTATTATTACATGATAGGATAGAAGAAAAAAAAACATTAAAATCATGATTCATAATTGGTGCGATTTTAGTCAATGCTATGCTCATCTAACTAATGTCTGTTGAACATCTGTTATATATTAATTAAAGATGGAGCCTACTGACAGTCAATTAAAGCTGATGAGTTTCTATGTTGAAGCTCTATCTATATGAGTGAGGAGGAGTATATCATGATTATTCTATAGATAGATGAGAACACTCCATTTATAATTGGCCTACTAAAAATACTCTCAAATGGATCTTGTGCCAGTCACGAGAAGAGCCTCTGAGAAGCACTGCTGTTTATCAAACAGTGATTAGTATTTAGCAGAAATAGATAGTAGATGTCTTAGATATCGTTAAGCCTTGAAATCCAAGTGATATGGAGTAACTGGGCCACGCAAATGGTGGGAAACATTGCAGATATAAATTATACAAATAGTCTGATGTGATTCCTTATTCCAGATGTGAGAGAGGCATGTTTGTTTTATTTCTCTCTGAATGTTACACACCGTTTTGCCTGCTGAATGCAGCCAGGGTGTCTATACTCACTTTGCGGGAACTTGGGAGGGTTGTCGTTGACGTCGGTGAGGGTGATGTTGATAGTGGTGGACCCCGAAAGTCCTCCAACTGATCCTGCCATGTCTTTGGCTTGAATGACTACAGCATAGTGTTCTCTCGCCTCCCGGTCCATGTTGGCTAAGGCAGTCCTGATGACTCCTGGACATGGAGAAAAGAATATAAGAATAGCAATGTTACTACTGTACTATATGAATACCAATGTTACTATTGTACTATTCGGCTAAGGACATACAGTTTAGAACTAAAGCCATCCTGGACAGGGGGAGAAGAATAGCGAAGTACCTCTGTTACCAATGAATACCAATGTTTCTACTGTACTGCATGGCTAATTGATGACTCCTGGACAGAGGGAGAAGAATAGAGGAATTCAAATGTTACTATGAATATCTGTTAGTACAGTGTGAATACCAATGTCAGTATTGACTACCAATGTTTTTTTCTGTATGAATAGAGATTCTTAGAGTCACTTGACTTGAATATATAAAATAATAAATTCTTGAGATTATTATGGTATTCCTCTTGTTATTTGGGTAAAAGTGACAATTGAAAAAACAGAAGCAGTAATGACCTTAGGCTCTTTACTTTACAGTAACTAATAATGCAAGGTTGGAAAATACAGGTAACTGCCAAACTAATGGAAGCACTTGAGTAAATGAGGGAGCCAAAGTATATTGAAAGCAGCTGCTCCCACACAGGTGTGGTTCCTGAGTTAATTAAACAATAAAAATCCCATCATGCTTAGGGTGATGTGAAAAAATGCTGGGCAAGCCATTATTTTGGCCATTATTTTTGCTTCCATGGCTATGCCGCCATAAAATGACCATGCCTGCATCCACAGGGCACGGGTGGTTTGAATGGTTTGATGAGCATAAAAACGAGGTAAACCATATGTCATGGCCGTCTTAGTCACCAGATCTCAACCCAAATGAACACTTATGGGAGATTCTGGAGCGGCTCCGGAGACAGCATTTTCCACCACCATCAACAACAAAAAACTAATTATGGATTTTACTGAGGAAGAAATTAGAGGTTAATCGGAATGGCCGATTAATTAGGGCCGATTTCAAGTAAAAAAAAAAAGATTTTTATTGATGTATTAAGTTAATATACGTGTTCATTCAGTATTGTTGTAATTGTCATTATTACAAATAAATGTAAAAAAATCATCCGATTAATCGGTATCGTCTTTTTTTGGTCCTCCAATAATCGGTATCGGAGTTGAAAAATCATAATCGGTCGACCTCTAGAAGAAATGTCTCACATCCCTCCAATAGAGTTCCAGACACTTGTAGCATCTATGTCAAGGTGCATTGAAGCTGTTCTGACTCGTGATGGCCCAACACCCTATTCCTTGTAGATTCGGAGGGGAGAAAGTTGTGGTGTATAAGTTATTAAAGCAATGTGCCATTACTGTCTAGGCCAGAATTTGGATTCTCACAAGGGCCTTGTGAGAAATAATCGTTCAGTTTGACAGTTTAAATAAAAGATGCATAACATAAAAATAGGCTGCTCCAACATCCTTTCGACCTTGATTGTCCAAATGTTTCATTGCCAAGGTTAGCCTTTCTACACTTTCCAATATATTTCAAATGACTATGCAACCTTGGTAAGGCAGAGAATGCAGCCTTCCCCAAAGAACCCATTCAATCATGTTTATCACTATAATAATGCAGGATATAGCTCCATGAACTTTCTACTAGGGTTAAACATAGATATTCTGAATCAATGCATAGTATAGTACAGTACATACAGTATAGTACAAAAGGAAGTTCATGTCACTGTTCAAATTGCGTAAATTACCCAGTGCTCAATGCAATGTAATTGATTCCATGCCAGTTGAAGCTTGTACTGATATTTCATTCCCACACATTGTAAAGTAAAGAATATACACAATCTGGTCATGATTAGTATGTGTGTGAGGGGATTAAAGTGCCCCACTCTCTCGCCCCGCTGTACACTGAAACCAGATCAAGGACTGGGATTTAATATGTGTTGCCTGTTACTTCAGTTCTCAGTCTCAATCTCTCTCACTCTCTTACTCTCTCTCTCTCCCAGAGGCAAAACCCTTGAGCAACTGGTGAACTTGTATTCCTGTGAACCTTTGTGTGAACTGACTCTAACAGCAATCTACAGAAAACAGCAGGGTCTCGGCTGTGATGTCTATAATATAGAATATAATAATGACATAGTAGTTGGTATAGTCGGTAGCTGTGATAAAAAAAAAAACGAGTACACACACACACTTCTCTTCAGTAGCAATCAGTCCATTTCGTATCTTGATCAATATTTTTACAAGGTTATAGAAAAGATCAGTGGTCGCATTGTGCGATTTGATCTGTACAAGGCCCCTTGAAAAATATGTCAATTTTTGTGTGTGAGTTTGCAGGATATAGGTTGTTTACTTTTCGCAAAATCAGGAACGTTCCAGGAGACAGTTGTTAATTTCTCTGTATAAAAGTGCAGTTTGTCTTGTTTTCCTATTTTCTTACTCAAATACTTGCTTAATTTGTAAGGTAGTTTCTGCATGTGTGAAAATCCTTGAAGTAGCACACAAACAAAATGAAGGTGTGGGGTACAATCTTCTCAGTTTCAAGCCCACCGTTGCCATCAAATCAATACATATTCATGTGGACAAGAAATGGGAAGCCTAAATGACTTGTACTATTATGTGTATATCCCAATGTACAGTATTTGCGATATGGATGTAATAGTACTGAACAAAATGTGTCTATTTGATTTTGGTAGGAGAGAGATATTGTATCAAGAATCAAGGACCTATCAACGACATATCCTATCTGTTTGAAAAGAAAGTTTAATGAAGTTTGTTGTTTTCCATTACTGGTCCTACTGGACATTGTTGATCTATAAACAAATCTTATTCTCTTGTATGGTGATTGGTTTCAAAGCCATCTTTACATTATCCTGCTGGGTATAGTTCATCTATAGATAAACCTGATTCTCTTGTATCCTTATTCTCTTGTTTTCTTAGAATACGCTGATCGGATTCTAAGAACAAAGCCATAATTAGATTCTATCAAGAGCCTAATTTCCGGTTTGGACAAAAGAGGCAATGCTATTATCTATTTTCTTACAGATATTATCTCCTCTCTCTCTCTTCAGGAGGATGCTATAGGCAGAAGCTAGTCCAATCCACTTGTCTTGGGCAGAATAACCACTATAAATGGGTTAAGGAGCGATGCAGCAAACACTATTACCTTCCAGGGGATTTGAGAGGTTAGGTTACATATCAAAGTGCGTCCCAAATAACACCATGTTCCCTACATAGTGCACTACTTATGACGAGAGCCGTATGGGCCCTGGTCAAAAGTAGTGCACTATATAGGGGCTATGGTGCCATTTGGGACGGAGCCATCATCTGTCACCCAGGAGAACAGATAAAGTAGTCCAGTTGTCTGTACTCTCGGATCCTGTCCAGCTGTTCTCCACACTACAGTAGTCTTCCATCTCACAGCAGAGATAGATGGCTTTTAGCATACAATAAGAGTATGCTGTGCTGGCCGGCCAATAGCTTTGACAAAACAAAAAAATATCACAACAGGGAGGCCTCGTGAATGTCAAAGTATACAGGAGTCAGTCATGTGTCTGTCTATCACATGGTATAGGCTACCATAGTCGGCATAACACACATTCCATACGTTGATATATCTTGTGCATTGTTCAAGATTGTCTGGAATCTGGAAAGAATTTAACCTTTCAAAACGTATTCCATGAATAGCTGCGTAAGTAAACTCGATAGGAAAGGAATGCATGCTTGATTTCACCTTAGCCCATACAGTACTCGTGCATGAAATAACCGCGACCTTTACTGTTCATTCATTTTAAAATTCCTCAGATATGAGATATTCCAAGACATATACTGTATGTCCCAAATTGCACTTTATTCCCTATTTAGTGCACTACTTTTGACAAGAGCATATAGGGCTCGGGTCAAAATTTGTGCACTATATAGGGAATAGGGTGTCATTTGAGACATAGCCTAAGACGTTTACCTGGCATACCATACATGCAGTACATTGGTGGGTCTGTATAGGCCATTGAGGTTCCAAGATATTAACTGGAGCCATGGCATTACTTAAGCCTGGCTCCCAAAGAAGCAGAAGACCTTGGCACACGGCCACACTTTCCATTAAAACAACACAAAGACGGAGGATCTGACCTTTACGGTTGCTTATTCCTGCTTTACTCACAAAGGCACATCGCTCCAGAGCAATCGCTCACTGAGCATTGTTTATGAACAATGAGCACAGCCCTACTAAGAAGTATAAAATGTGTTTTGGCTCTGGATATTCTGCACTCTTCCGTCTACAGTGCCTACAGAAAGTCTTTACACCCCTTACATTTTTCCACATTTTGTTGTGCTACAAAGCCTGATTCAAATTGATTTAATTGTAATCTACACAAAACACTGTAAGGTCAAAGTGTATTTATTTATTTGACATTTATTAAAGATGCATGAAAAAACAACACTAATATACACTGAGTATACAAAACATCAAAAATACCTGTTCTTTCCATGACATAGACTGACCAGGTGAATCCAGGTGAAAGCTATTGATCCTTTATTGATGTCACCTGTTAAATTCACTTCAAGCAGTGCAGATGAAGGGGAGGAGACAGGTTAAAGAAATACTTTTAAGCCTTGAGACAATAGAGACATGCATTGTGTCTGTGTGTCATTCAGAGGGTGAATGGCAAGACACAAATTGTAAGTGCCTTTTAACAGGGTACGGTAGTAGGTGCCAGGCGCACCGGTTTTTGCTAAGAACTGCAATGCTGCTGGATTTTTCACGATCAACAGTTTCCAAGGGGTATCAAGAATGGTCCACCACCCAAAGGACATCCAGTCAACTTGACACAACTGTGGGAAGCATTGGAGTAAGCATTGGCCAGCATCCCTGTGGAACACTTTTTATACCTTGTAGAGTCCATGCCTGACGAATTGAGGATGTTCTGAGGGCAAAAGGGGGAGTGTGGGTGGTGTTCATAATGTTTGGTATACTCAGTGTATCTTGATTAGATAAGTATTCATCCCCTTAGACAGTACTGCTGCCAACATACTGACTCAAATCTCTAGCCACTTTAATAATAAAAAATTGGATGTAATAAATGTGTCACTTTAAACAATGCCACTTTATATAATGTTTACATACCCTACATTACTCATCTCATATGTATATACTGTACTCTATACCATCTACTGCATCTTGCCTATGCCATTCGGCCATCGCTCATCCATATATTTATATGTACATATTCTTATTCATTCCTTTACACTTGTGTGTATAAGGTAGTTGTTGTGAAACTGTTAGATTACTTTTTAGATATTACTGCACGGTCGGAACTAGAAGCACAAGCATTTCGCTACACTCGCATTAACATCTGCTAACCATGTGTATGTGACCAATACATTTTATTTGATGTTAGAAACACCTTTGGCAGTGATTACTGCTGTGAGTGTTTTGGGGTAAGTCTTGCACACCTGAATAATACAATATTTGCCCATTATTCTTAAAAACATTATTCAAGCTCTGTCAAGTTGGTTGTTGCTAGCAAATTGTCAAGCCAATTTAACCCTTGTTTGGGTCTGTGGGACCCATTTTCAATGTTTACTGAAATAAAAATTATTAATTTAACAATTTTTTCAACCTGAGACCCATTGGCCTTGGCTCATTTTGTCAGAAGGTAGGTGTAGCTGGTGCATGAAGTCAGGCGCAGGAGAGCAGAATGAGTGAGCAACGTACTTTACTCAAAATAAAAGGCACAAGGTAACAATACACTTGACCAACAATAAACGGTAATCAATTATGCACGGGTGAAAACAGCACCCGTCGACAACCAGCAATAACGTACCGAATGAACATGGAAACAATCACGCACAAAAACATGGGGGAAACAGAGGGTTACATATATGAACATGTAATTGGGGAATGAAACCAGGTGTGTAGAAAACAAAAACAAAACAAATGGAAAATGAAAAGTGGATCAGCGATGGCTAGAAGACCGGTGACGTCGACCGCCGAACGCCGCCCGAACAAGGAAAGGGACCGACTTCGGCGGAAGTCGTGACACATTTTCTGTGAAGAACATGTAAAGTAACACATTTTCATTGAGTGCACACTGCGCACCCCCCTACGAATGTATATTACATATGTGGTGTTCGGGTTAACTGGACCCGAGGGTAATAAAAGTGTGGAAAAGTGTGTTTGTAGGTGAAAACAAGTAAAAATGTATTTTTTTTTTGCTATGTGCCTTCACTCTGTCTTCTTCCTCCCTGTGCATGCTGTTTCAACATAGACAGGTTCTTGGGGCTGTCTCCCTACCTGTCTGCTTGTCTCCCGCTTTTCTCGCACTCTTTACCCTTTGTTGTGTGTGAAACTACACAATGTCTTGCGGGGAACCTGCACAATGTTATTACAATACAATATTTCAATACATTGTAAAAAATTCACAACAAATAAATAGCTTTGTATGTTTGGCTCCTTACACAATCAATCAGTTTGGCAAAATTAGTCTCTGCTCAGAGGGCCTTAGACATATTTTTTTGCAGAGAGAGAATTTAGTGTGGAAAGAGCATCTTCCACTTTGGAAGATTAAGAATTTTCCGAATATGAGGATCATGTCTCTGTCAATTTAGAGTCTGACCGTGAGTTGGAAGAAGAGGATGAGATTGACCTCAGCCAGCCCCAGGACCAGCCCATCAGCAGCCAGCTCATCAGAGGGCTGCAGGAGGAAAAATATGAATGTCAGTCAAAAAATAGAGGATGCAACCAGGGCCAACGCAGATGGCTGTTATTCATGTGCAGGACAAAGTCTTCTTTTGAACTGTTTATCCCAGACACCATCCCCAAAAATCATTCTGGACAGCACTAATTTGGAGGGAAGGAATGTTTTTGGGGAGAGATGGAAGGAGATGGACTAAACTAATTTACATGCATACTTTGAGTTTCTTATCCTTGCTGGTGTTTTCAGATCCAATGGGGAATCCACAGAATCCATGTGGAATGCAGAAACTGGCATATAACCATTCCATGTATCAATGTCTTCCACATTATTTCCAGGATTATCAACTTCAATAACCGAGACACCAGACCAGCTCGGCGGCAAAGAGACAAGCTAGCTGCAACCAGGTCAGTGTGGGACAAGTGGGTGTATAGCCTTACACTGTTTTACAACCCTGGGCCCAACGTTACTGTTGATGAGCAGCTTATGCCATTTAGGTGCCGCTACCCCTTCAGGCAGTACATACCGTCTAAATATGGAATCAAGATCTGGGCTGCCTGTGAAGCTGCTTCATCATATGCATGGAGCTTGCAAGTGCATACGGGGAAGCCATATGGATGAGCCCCCGAGAAGAACCAAGGGATGTCCTGGACTTGACACAGGGACTCTGAGGCCATAACATCACATGCAATAACTTTTTTACTTTACACAAGCTGGGACAGCAGCTCCTCAAGACGAAGCTGACGATGGTAGGAACAGTACGAAAAAACAAGCCAGAGCTCCCAACTCTGCTGTTGAATACACGGAACAGGCCTATCAATTCCTTTAATGAGTCCATGCAACTTATTATGTGATTTGTTAAGCACATTTTTACTCCTGAACTTATTTAGGCTTGCTATAATAAAGAGTTAAATAGTTATTGATGAAGACATTTCAGCTTTTCATTGTTTTAGTTTTTTTTATGTTCTTCAAACAGAATTCCACTTTGACATTATGGGGTATTGTGTGTAGATCAATGTGACACAATATACATTTAAATTCAGTCTGTAACACAACAAAATGTGGAAAAAGTAAAGGGATGTGAATACTTTCTGAAGGCACTGTAGCTATTGTGTCTGAAAATGAATCGTCAGCCTCCTTCCCTTCTCAGGAAGATGGACAATGGAGGAAGCTCACTAGGCGTATACTTCAACAATAAAAACAACAGCAAAAACAACTAGCACTGAACTTTAAAGATACAATCTGTACAATCTAGGGATGCTTCAAAAGGCTATGGATTCATCAGCAACACGTTTGTCGTTGTTGTTTTTAACAATATTTACCACACTATATACCACAATATTTCTGGAACACAAGCACATACATGCAATAGCAATAGTGCCAGAGCCCAATGCTAAAATAATTATTTCACTAAAAAGATATGTATTATGGATATGATTCCCTCTTAAATTGCCAATGTGTTCAGTGTCATACATTTGGGGTCTGCTGATGTAAAAAGGGCTTTATAAATACATTTAATTGATTTGATTGATATACTACCAAAGACAACAAAGGCATGGTGCATGTACTGTACTTCCTACAAAACGAGTTACCTTAACAAAATGCACCAGCCTGAAAGGTGCCTTGAAACTTTGACACACGAACAATCCTTGAATCTCTTCCTCCACTGACTTCCTCGAGCAGTGACATCCATTCCTGATAGTCTGTGCTAGATCTCAATAGAACAAGCCTGTTAATTTATTAAAAAAATTGAGAAGGAGCTGTCGTCGTTGAACCCAGGGCCATTTGAGTGAGTGAGGTGGTTAGCCTTTCCTTCAACCCCCACCAGTCTATTACAGTTGATACCATCACACTATCCCCCTCTTTGTCTGACTGGACATTTCTAAAGGAGGACAATCTCCAGGGTGAACAGGGTTATTAGGAGATTACCAAAGCTCTTCTCTTGCTTTCGCCCACTTCGGGGGATCTTGTTTTTGTGTTCCACAGTCCACACTGCCCTGAGTGTGCAGCCTTTTTGTGTCTCTTGTTATTTTGATCTGAAAAAACTAATACACACTACTACATTTGAGGTTTCCTCCAGGTTCTACTGCAAGAAACACACATAATATTTATTGGACCCTGGTGCAAATACGTTTTTTTCCATCATCAGAAGAGACCAGACGAGAAATCAGTGGTTAAGGATAAACATAATACTTTATTGAGAAACGGTAATGGAAGGATTACAGTTACACTGGGTATGTCTCAAAAACTCACTCAAGAGACAAACGCACACGGAACACAATTCAAGCTCCAGCAAAGGTACTGCAGGGTGCCTCGGACCCGACGAGCCTCCAATAGACGCCAGACAGTGTACAACGGGCGACCATTGTACAAGTCGAGGGGGCGGAGAGACATGTGTGGGGAGAGGACTGGTCCTTACCAGCTTAAGACGGGAGACATGGAAGGATGGACAGAACCATATAGACCTGGGAAGCTGGAGACGATAGGTGACCAGGTTGATTCGACTCAGGATCTTGAATGGGCCTATGTAGTGTGGAGTGAGCTTCCGCGAGTCCACCTTAAGGGAAGATCACGGGTGGACAGCCACAATCGTTTGCCTGGTGTTGGTGTCGGGCAGATGAGAGGACTAAGGAGGATTGCACTCTGATCTAGGTGTGACAACATTGTTTAATGAACACCTCTGCTAATGACACCCTCGCTTCAGCCTCTTGATCAGGAAACAGGTGGGGGGGAACTGACACTCGAACGGCGACAGTCCAGTTGTCGAGTTCGGCAGTGTGTTATGAGCATACTCCGCCAAGACTAGGAACTTGCTCCAGTTGCTGGCCTGAGTGGAGACGAAGCAGCGGAGGAAGTTATCCAGCTCCTGGATGACCCGCTCAGTTTGCCAATTCGACTGAGGGTGGAACCCCGAGGAGAGACTCACCGATGCCCCCAACAGGGAGCAGATACGCATTCCAATACCGTGCGACAAACTGGGGACCATGATCTGAGACAATGTCCTTGAGAAGTCTGTGTGGTCGAAAGACATGGGTAACAATGAGATCAGCGGTCTCCCTCGCTGAAGGCAACTTGGGTAAGGCGAGGAAATGGGCTGCCTTGGAGAACCGATCGACGACAACCAGAATAGTGGTATGCCCTTGAGATGGAGGTAAACCTGTGAAGTTGACAGACATATGAGACCAGGGCCGGTTGGGGATGGGCAGAGGTTGGAGCAACCCGGCCGGTTGCTGATGTGCAGACTTGCTTTGGACAAAGATGGAACAGGCCGCAACAAAGGATCTCACATCCTCCATCATGTTGAGCTACCAGAATTTCCACCTCAGGAACTCCAGTGTCCAATTAACCCCTGGATGCCCAATTCATTTAGAGAAGTGTCCCCATTGTAGTACTTGGGACCGGGCTGATTGCGGAACCGTAAAGTCTGTTAGTGGGTCCCCCGCCGGGGTCAGGTTCTCAGGTCTGAGCTTGTCAGACCGTGGTCTCAGTACTCCATATCACAGGGGCCACAATGCGTGAGCTGGGGATGACAGTCTCTGTGTTTCCCTCTCCTCTTTAGAGACATCATGTTGGCGGGACAGGGGGTCTGCCTTCTGATTCTTGGATCCCGGGAGAAAGGCTATTGTGAAATCTAACCTGTTAAAAAACAGAGCCCATCCAGCCTGAAGAGTGTTCAACCTCTTGGTTTCTTGAATAGAGACCAAGTTCTTATGGTCCGTCCAGATCACAAAAGGATGAGGTTCTCCCTCCAACCAGTGTCTCCACCCCTCAAGAGCCCACTTAACTGCCAAGAGCTCCTGGTTGCCTACATTGTAGTTGCATTCCGCTGGCGAGAACTGCTAGGAGAGAAAGGCGCATAGGTACAGTTTCTTGTCCTCCTCATTCCGCTGTAAAAGAACCACCCCTGCCCCGTTGTCTGAGACGTCCATCTCCACCACAAAGGGATATGTCGGATCAGAATGAATGTGTATGGGTCCAGTGGTGAAATGTCCCTTGAGCTCAATGAATGCCCTGTCAGCCTCGGGGTCCAGCAAAAACAGGTCAGGGACTTTAGGGTTAGGACCGTGAGAGGCGGTGCGTATTAAACAGCTGTAAAAATGGGCAAACCCGAGAATCCGCTGGACCTGCTTGAGTGAGGTGGGATGGGGCCAGTCGGCAACCGCCTCAATCTAAAGGGGCTCATTTGGATGCCTGCGGTAGAGATAATTTGACCCAGGAAGGAAACCTGGGATACGTGGAACTCACACTTCTCTATCTTGACATAGTTGACTCTGCAGGAGGCATCTCAGGACTTGGCAGCCGTGTTCCAGAAGGGTTTCGGAGAAGATCAAGATGTCCTCGAGGTAAACAAAGACGAACCGATTCAACATATCCCTCAGGTTGTCATTGACCAATGCTTGAAAGACTGTCGGTGAGTTTAATAATCCAAAGGACATGACTAAATACTCATTGTGGACGACTAAATACTCATTGTGGACACAATGGGTGTTATAGGCAATCTTCCACTCATCTCCAGCCTTGATTCTCACCAGATTGTAAGTGTTGCGGAGGTAATTTGGTAAAGAATTGGGCCCCTTGAACCAACTTCAATGCGGAGGACATCAGGGATAGGGGGTAACGATTCTTGGTCGTAATCTGGTTCAGCCCTCTGTAATCGACGCAAGGACAAAGGCCTCCATCCTTCTTACCCAAGAAAAAGAAGCCTGCACCAGCAGGGCATGTAGAGGGGCGAATAAAACCTGCCTCCAGCGACTCCCGGATGTAATTTACATTGTCCATGAATTGTCCAT
Organism: Salvelinus sp. IW2-2015; assembly: GCF_002910315.2. NCBI lineage: Eukaryota > Metazoa > Chordata > Actinopteri > Salmoniformes > Salmonidae > Salvelinus > Salvelinus sp. IW2-2015. Next base: position 22,950,627 of record NC_036867.1, on the reverse strand, counting down.
TGTCCATGACTGCTGCTTCAGGGGTCTAGAGGGAGTACAGATGCCCCAGGGAGGTGTGGCGCTGGGTAGGACTTCTATGGCACAATCGTAAGGAAGATGGGGGAAGGGTGGCGGCCTGCCTCTTACTGAAGGCCTACCGCAGGTTTAAGTAATAGGGAGGGAGAGCGGAAAAGTATTGGTCATCAAGGGATGCAGGAGGACACGGTGAGGCTCTTGGTGGGGTCTTAGACATTTAGTCTGGCAGTCCTTACCCCAGTCTAGCAGGTGTCCCGCAGACCAGGAAAATACTTGCGAAAGTATTCACCCCCCTTTGCATTTTTCCTATTTTGTTACCTTACAACCTGGAATTAAAATTGATTGATTGGGGGTTTGTATAATTCTATTTACACAACTTTGAAGATGCAAAGTATGTTTTTTGTAAAACAAACAAACAAGACAAAAAAAGGAAAACTTGAGCGTGCATAACTATTCAGCCCCCTAACAAAGTCAATACTTTGTAGAGCCACCTTTTGCAGCAATTATAGCTGCAAGTCTCTTGGGGTATGTCTCTATAAGCTTGCCACAGCTAGCCACTGGAATTTTTGCCAATTCTTCAAGGCAAAACTGCCCCAGCTCCTTCAAGTTGGATGGGTTCCACTGGTGTACAGCAATCTTTAAGTCATACTACAGATTCTCATTTGGATTGAGATCTGGGCTCCAAGACATTTAAATATTTCCCCGTAAACCACTCAAAACAGGTTTTCCTCAAGAATGTATTTAGCGCCATGCATCATTCCTTCAATTCTGACCAGTTTCCTAGTCACTGCCGATGAAAAAAGATCCCCACAGCATGATGCTGCCACCGCAGCATCATGCTGGGGATGGTGTTCTCGGGGTAATGAGAGGTATTGGGTTTGCACCAGACATAGCATTTTCCTTTATGACCAAAAAGCAATATTTCTGTCTCATCTGACCAGAGTACCTTCTTCCACATGTTTGGGGAGTCTCGCACATGCCTTTTGGCGAACACCAAATGTGTTTGCTTATTTTTTTCTTCAAGCAATGGCTTTTTTTCTGGCCACTCTTCCGTAAAGCCCAGCTCTGTGGACTGCACGGCTTAAAGTGGTCCTATGGACAAGATACTCCAATCTCCGCTGTGGAGCTTTGCAGCTCCTTCAGGGTCTTCTTTGGTCTCTTTCTTGCCTCTCTGATTAAAGCCCCCCTTGCCTGGTCTGTGAGTTTTTTGTTGTGGTGCCATATTCTTTCCTTTTTTTAATAATCGATTGAATGGTGCTTTTTGGGATGTTTGAAGTTTCTGATATTTTTTATAACCCAGACCTGATATGTACTTCTCTGGCATTGGCTCCTTGACTTGGGCATTGGCTCCTCCTCGGTTGGGGTTGGACTATGGTTGGAGGGAGTCAGTAAGTGCCCAGAGGGTTTCTGATATATGGAAGAGTTGTTCTTGCTGCCGCCTCAGCAGTGCTCCTTGGTGGGTTACAACAGTCTTGATCTGGGTAATCTCTGCTGGGTCAATGTTGTAGGCTGAAGCTTGCTGTGACATGGTGAGGTTGGACCCAGGTGCAGAGAAGAGGCCACACGAGGAATCAGTGGTTAAGGATAAACATAATACTTTATTGAGAAACGGTAACGGAAGGATCACAGCAACACTGGAAAAACAACAAACACTAAGTCTCAAAAACTCACTCAGGAGACAAATGCACGCAGCACACAATTCAAGCTTCAGCAAAGGTCAACAGAAAACACACCTCTTTTAACTTCTTTCAGCTAGGGGGCAGAATTTTTATGTTTGGAAAAATAACGTTCCCACGGTAAACAGACTATTTCTCAGGTCCAGATGCTAGAATTTGCATATAATTGACAGATTAGGATAGAAAACACTCTAAAGTTTCCAAAACTGTCAGAATTTTGTCTGTGAGTATAACAGAACTGATTTTACAGGCGAAAACCTGAGGAAATCCAACCCGGAAGTGCCTTTAATTTGGAAAAATCCCTGTTCCGTTGCCTGCCCCTCCTCCATTTAAAGGGGTATCAACCAGATTCCTTTTCCAATGGCTTCTTCATGCTGTGACCAGGCTTTAGACATAGTTTCATTTCTTTCTCTGTAGTATTGAATAGGTTATCGTCCGGTTGAAATATTATCGATTATGTATGTTAAAAACAACCTGAGGGTTGATTATAAAAAACGTTTGACATGTTTCTATGAACATTACAGATACTTTTTGGAATTTTTGTCTGCCTTTCAGGACCGGAACGAGCCTGTGGTTTTCTGAACATAACGCGCAAACCAAATGGCGGTTTTTGGTTATAAAACTAATCTTTATCAAACAAATAGAACATTTATTGTGTAACTGGGAGTCTCGTGAGTGCAAACATCCGAAGATTATCAATGGTAAGCGATTAATTTGATTGCTTTTCTGATTTTCGTGACCAAGCTAATTTGAGGCTAGCTGTTCTTACTGTTTTGTCTAGTGATTGATAAACTCACGAACGCTTGGATTGCTTTCGCTGTAAAGCATATTTTCAAAATCTGACACAATAGGTGGATTAACAACAAGCTAAGCTGTGTTTTGATATATTTCACTTGTGATTTCATGATAAAAAATATTTTTTGTCTTTTCTTTTAATTTGGCGCTCTGCAATTCAGCGGTTGTTTATGAAAATGATCCCGCTAAAGGGATCCGTGCGGCAAGAAGTTAACAGGGAAATCATAATGAGTAAATAGGACACACCTGAGTGTCGTTAATGTCTCTAGGACGGTCTCTGCCCCCCTCTGGTGACTGGTGGAACCATGACACAAACTGAAACCTGGTTATTGTTAGTGTAGTCGGAGCTAGTCGTTTAAAGAGGCAAATCGTAATGATCAGAAGCAACAAACTCTGGTCATTAATCGTTGAGTTGATAAATCTGCCTGCATCTCCAAGAGTTCTGTCTAACAGCAAACATTTTAAATTATGAGGCAAGACAGGACTTCTCACTACTAATTGTCTTGTCTCATCTCTACGATTTATTCTTAATTATTATGAACAACATAATTGACAGTTGTTTTGTTATGCATCTACCCACATGCCTTCACACTTGCTTTAAACCAAAATATAAAGACACTACATAAAGGATAGTCAGATACAGATATTTAATTAACAATCCTCTTTTGTTTAAACGTGTTATCGTGCATTTGTGAATAACACATATTTTKTTAATATTTACTCAGCAATACACGTCTAGTATTGAGGATTAGGTATGACATTGTTAACTACAAGGTAAAGTACTTGACTGATATACAGTGCATACCCTTTTTCCACATTTTGTTACATTACAGCAATATTCTAAAATGGATTAACCCTCCTTCTGTGTTCTGGACAAATTGGACCGATTTTCTCTCTGAAAATGGTATTTAATTTAATTTGATTGTCATAAGGTTCCATGACTTTGTCCACACAGGGCATCTGAACACACACAATACATGTTGATGATTTTCATTACATTTTGGGTGTTTTATTTCACTTTTGTACACCTGTGGTGTTCCCTGTCAAAAATGACCGGTCATTAGAAATGAATGGGTGAGACTACAATTAGTGTATACAATTTAGTTCAGGCACATGCATATTCATTTGATGGACACACTTCCTCTCCCAGACCCCCACATGCATGTGTGTTTGACCACACACACACACACACCTCACTCCCCTTCTTGGCTTCCATGGCAACCCCCATGGGAACCTTTCCCCAATAACATCTTCCCACACAGGAACCACACCTGCTGGCATTCTCACAAACAATCACAACATTGTTTCAATAATATATAGAACTATTCTTGTAGCTTTTTTGAGCCCTTGCTCACATTTCATTCTGTGGCTCACAATGACCAAACGACATACTGTATGTGAGGCCCTTGATCATATATTTGATCATGACACTGGTGAGGAGGAGAGAGTCCTGTATGAGCTCAGGCCAATGAGGCCTACAGGCCATAAATAGCAAATAGAAGTTCAAAACTTGTAATGTTCACAATAATTTAAGTTGCTAAAAAGATCTAACACAACATTAAGTCATAATATATGTATTATTATGGATTTATAATCCACTCTAGTGGGGCGATCATTTTGGATCGGGAACACAGAATGAATTAACATGAAACAAACACAACAGGAGGGTTAAATAGTTTTTCCCCTCATCAATCTACAGACAACACCCCATAATGGCAAAGCAAACACAGGAACAAAAACTGGGGTAAAAATAACAAATACTGAAATATAACGCTTAAATAAGTATTCAGACCCTTTACTCAGTACTTTGTTGAAGCACCTTTGGCAGCAATTACACCCTTGAGTCTTCTTGTGTATGACCCTAGGCACATCTGAATTTCTGCCATTCTTCTCTGCAGATCATCTCCAGCTCTGTCAGGTTGGATGTGGAGCGTAGCTGCACAGCTATTATTAGGTCTCTACAGAGATGTTAGATTAGGGTTCAAGTCCGGGGTCTGGTTGGGCCACTCAAGGCGGACATTCAGAGACTTGTTCCGAAGCCACTCCTGTGTTGTCTTGACAGTGTACTTAGGGTCATTGTCCTGATGGAAAGTGAACCTTCGCCCCAGTCTGAGGTCCTAAACACTGGAGCAGGTTTTCATCAAGGATCTCTCTGTACTTTGCTCCATTCATCTTTCCCTTGATCCTGACTAGTCTCCCAGTCCCTGCTGCTGAAAAACAACCCCACAGCATGATGCTACCAACACAATGCTTCACCGTAAGGATGGTGCCAGGTTTCCTCCAGACGTGATGCTTGGCATTCCGGCCAAAGAGTTCAATCTTGGTTTCATCAGAAAAGAGAATCTTGTTTCTCATGGTCTGAGAGTCCTTTAGGTGCCTTTTGGCAAACTCCAAGCGGGCTGTCATGTGCCTTTTACTGTGGCTTCCGTCTGGCCACTCTACAATAAAGGCCTGATTGGTAGAGTGCTGCAGAGTTGGTTGTCCTTTTGGAATGTTCTCCCATCTCCACAGAGGAACTCTGAAGCTCTGTCAGAGTGACCATCTGGTTCTTGGTCATCTCCCTGACCAAGGCCTTCTCCCCCGATTGCTCAGTTTGGCCAGGCGGCCAGCTCTAGGAAGAGTCTTGGTGGTTCCACACTTCTTCCATTTAAGAATGATGGAGGCCACTGTCTTCTTGGGGACCTTCAATGCAGCAGAAATGTTTTGGTACCCTTCCCCAGATCTTTGCCTCGACACAATCCTGTCTCTGAGCTCTACGGACAATTCCTTCGACCTCAAGGCTTGGTTTTTGTTCCGACATGCACTGTCAACTATGGGACCTTATATAGACAGGTGTATGCTTTTCCAAATCATGTCCAATCAATAGAATGTACCACAGGTGGACTCCAATCGTGTGTAGATTGATTAGAATACGGCTGTAATGTAACAAACTGTGGAAAAAGGGGATGAGTCTGAATAATTTACGAACGCACTGTACGACAGGCGACGATTGACTGAGTGACAAAGTGACAGTGTTTAATTGGATCCAACAGGAAGTGTAACCTAATCCATGCTCTGTGAAAACCACCCAATCTGTGTCAACTTCTTCAATTGAGTCGAAAAACTCACAAATCCCAAATCACCAGAGAAATTAGCCTACTTAAAATGCCGAGGGGGCCGGGGGGCAGGAGGGCAGGTGGGAGGGTCACCATCAGACTCAGAGATTCAGGCTGCATCCCAAATGGTACCCTAGTCCTTATGTATCTCTATGGTGCATGGTCATTTGGGAATTAGCCAGTGAACAGGCAACACGTCTTGGTTAGCGCCCAGGGAAAAGTGATAGACACTCACTAGTGAAGGGTGAAGACGAGAGATATGACCCGGCTATTAAAAATGATAAATTATGTAATTTTTCTGCTGCTAAAACATGCAAAGCTAAAAAAAAGAGCCAGCTTGGATTTAGAGCTGTTGGAAACTCACTCACTGTGCTAATCAAGTGAATCCATTTACATGTTTATTGATTGACATAGTAACGGTTGGCCTACTTTTGTACAAGTCAGCCTATGTTTTTCCCTACTATGTGTACTGTCATAGTACTTTTCACAAGCTTTTCATCTACAATGTGACCTCAGTGTACAAAAACATTGTCTATCATGCAATGTCTTATGGGAGTCGTGGATGGTTCACATGAAAAGACTCCTTGCCTGCAAAGAATGTTGCTGTTCATCATTAATAATGAAATATGCAGTGACACACTGAGAGAGGGAACGACAGAGAAGGGGGATGAGATAAAGAGAGAGAGGGAACGAGAGAGAAGGGGGATGAGATAAAGAGAGAGAGGGAGAGAGATGCTCATTTTGAATGGATGTTGATTGTGAGGGAACTTGGAGTACAGCTTGTGGCTGTAACCAAGAAATGAGGTTGATGTTTATGGGAGCCTTCAATCTCTGGCTGTCTCCAAACAATTATTGTGTGTCAAAATGAAATTGCGCTTTACTGATAGCTACTGTACCGTGACCTGTTAATTAATGATTATTGTAGCCCCAGTGTTTGTTATTCTTTTGGAATTGATCTGTTAGCCTAATGACCACAATCATCTCAAAGCCACACACAACAATTCTATTGTCCTGCTGGATAATAAAGTCAACATTGACCAGAGGAAGAGAGGAGGGTAAAAAGCAGGTTAACGTTTATTGTCATGAATCTTGCCCCTGAAGCAGAATTTTGTGATTTCCGCTAGATGGGCCAGCTGCAAAGTCAAAATGGGCTATAATGTAAAAATGTATGAAATCAAAAATAACCTTTTTGGTCTTCATTTAAGGTTATGGTTAGGCATTAAGGTTACCTGTGTGGTTAAGATTCGGTTAAGGTTAGGTTTAAAAACAGATTTTTATCGTAACCTCTCTACAGAGCTGCATCCAGTACATGAGTCATCCAAATAAATGCCAACCTGTGGGTAAATAGCACACATTCCGTCTCTCTCGTTTTTGGGAGTTTGAGTGTTGTGTGGAGGCCTCTGTCCTAACTAAATTAGTTTATTCTGTCCTTGGTCTTTTCTTTCAATTTTATTTTCTATGGTGGAGGGTTAATGCACTATTTGTTTTAGCGGTATCCACAGATCTTTTCAAAGTTAGGGTGGAAGGACAGAGTTAGTTTCCTGGGGTTTGGATGGTGTGGTGTGCGCAATGGCTTCTCAACCTAGCGCGGAGGAAACGCTGTTGATGCGGCATGGATTCAGGCATGTTCCTGAGAATAGAGTTAAAGTGGAGGAGGTTCTGCTTGCAGTCGGTGAACAGGTATGAGCTGAATTTATACATTCCGCTTCTAGAATGAACAAAGCTGTGGTTGTGTTCATGAAAAGAGCAAATTTGGTTGGTATGCTAATTGCTAGTGGAATATTTGTAAGGGGTGTGTTGGTGCCAATTTCGCCTCTTTCTATCCCTTCGACAAGGGTAGTAGTTGCAAATTTGCCTCCGTTTATTATGGATGATCAAATCAGGAAAGAGCTAAGTCGTTTTGGTAAGTTTGCTAGCGTGTTTCGTGTACTGTCAGCAGGTTTTCAGGCAGATGCCGTTAAGCACGTTGTTTCGTTCCGGAGGCAAGTGTTTATGTTTCTGAATAACAATGAGCAACAGCTAAATGTGCATTTTAAAGTGAGGCATGGGGAGGGGCACTACGAAGGGTTTGCCAGCACAGACAGTCTACGGTGTTTTGAGTTTGGAGATTTGGGGCGTAAGAGTTTTGCTTGCCCACATAAAGGCCATTGACATGGTGAGGGCACACGCGCCAGTGGGGGAAATCGAGGTCAACGTGCAGGGGGCAATGAGATGCAGAGAGCAGAAGCTGGGCCTAGTCATGCCAGGGATGGTGGTGTAGATGAGGCTGGGCCTAGTCATGCCTGAGATGGTGGTGTAGATGAGGCTGGGCCTAGTCATGCTATGGGTGGCGGTGTAGCGGAGGCTGGGTCTAGTCATGCTATGGATGGTGGTGTAGATGAGGCTGGGTCTAGTCATGCCTGAGGTGGTGGGGTAGCTGAGGCTGGGTCTAGTCATGCTATGGATGGTGGTGTAGCGAAGGCTGGGTCTAGTCATGCTATGGATGGTGGTGTACGCAGAGGTTGAGTCTATCATTGCTTATGACTGTGGTGTAAGCAGAGGATGGGGATCTAGTCATGCTATGGATAGTGGTATAGCGGAGGCTGGGTCTAGTCAGGCTAGAGATGGTGGGGTAGCTGAGGCTGGGCCTAGTCATGCTATGGATGGTGGTGTAGATGATGCTTGGCCTAGTCATGCCAGGGATGGTGGTGTAGATGAGGCTGGGCCTAGTCATGCCTGAGATGGTGGTGCAGATGAGACTGGGCATAGTCAGGCTAGAGATGGTGGGGTAGCTGAGGCTGGGTCTAGTCATGCTATGGATGGTGGTGTAGCAGAGGCTGGGTCTAGTCAAGCTATAAATAGTGGTATAGCGGAGGCTGGGTCTAGTCAGGCTAGAGATGGTGGGGTTGCTGAGGCTGGGCCTAGTCATGCTATGGATGATGGTGTAGATGAGGCTGGACCTAGTCATGCTATGGAGGGTGGTGTAGATGAGGCTTTGTCTAGTCAGGTTATGCTAGTGGATGAGGAGAGTATAGTGGGGAAGTGTAAGAGACTGGGGGGGTGTCAAGCAGAAAAGGAAAAAGGTGGAGAAGAAAGGAGGTGGGAGGTGAGAGAATGGTGTGGTCATAGGCACCATGGAACCTTTGCCTGGTGCTGAGGGGGAAGCCCTGACCAGAGAGGAAGGGCAGGTGGTCAGGAGGGGAGATGGAGATGAGGAGGAAAGTGAGTCTGAGGAACAGGATGATGAGGGTTTTTTACAGACTTCTCTTCAATGGGTCCAGAGCTGACAGCCAGTCAAGCAGATGGGTCAAAGTACACGTTGAGGGAACTGACAAGGTTCCTGAATGAGACCAAGGGGAAAAATAGTTAATATTGAGGCTTTTTTTTCTGATCTGAGAAAGTTTGTAAGATCAGTACAACATGCTATGAAAATGAGGGGCATGGTGTCCTCTCACCCAGGAAACGGTTTAGGTTGAGGAAGTGGGTCACAACAGTGCATAAGGGTCCACCTTCAGACACTGTTTATAGGTATAGTTTCTTTCTGGCACTGGGGCTTTTTGAGCTTTGCTATTGGTCTCTTTCTTTGCTGGCTTTTCTCCCACTTCTTATGGAGACTCTTGGGGTAGGATCGCTCCATATAAATGGCTCCAGAGATGCGGGAAAGAGGAGTGTGTTGGGTGAATATGTAAAACCACCAAAAATACAGGTGTTGTTTCTGCAGGAGACACATAGTGATGTGGTGAATGAAGTTGATTGGGGGCTCTGGTGGAGAGGGGCAAGTGTGTTGAGTGAGGGGACAAATTTTAGTGCAGGGGTGACAGTCCTTTTTGTACTGGGTCTGTCTGTAAAGATTTGTGTGTAGGGGTAGGCTGCTTGTTGTAAAAGCAGAAATTAACAAAATAGGTTTTGTCTTTATAAATGTTTTTGTGCCTAACACAGGGAGAGAGAGGTTTTTTTTATTTGGGTGTCTTAGACAGGAACTCTCACAGGTAGCGCCTGAGGAGACGCTGGTGGTCGGCGGGGACTGGAACTGTACAATGGATTTTACGAAAGACAGAAATGGGGAAGAGCCTCATTCAGTGTCAGTGGGAGTGTTAAGGGACATCATTAATCAGCTCGACCTAGTGGATGTTTGGAGAACTAAACATCCAAACACAAGACAGTATACATGGGTGAAGGTTTTTGGGGCTAGGGTGAGTGCAGCCCGACTTGATCGTTTTTACATGTCCAGGAATCGGAGCAATAGGGTGTTGGGCGCTACCATTCTCGTGTGGGGGTTTTCGGATCACCACATAACCATGGCTCAGCTGTCTATTTCACCAGGGCCCCGGCAGGCATCCTATTGGACGTTTAATGTAAAGCTCTTACAAGATGCCACTTTTTGCTCAGGTTTCCAGACCTTTTGGGAAAGGTGGGGGCAGCGAAGAGAGGAGTATCTGAGCCAATGGTGGGATGTGGGAAAAGTCCAAATTTGGCTTTTCTGTCAACAGTATACAGCTAAGAGAGTATTGGGGGAACTAGAGCGTTGTATGAGTGAGATGGTGGGGCAAGGCAATGTAGACCTCCAGGCTAATTTAGCTGAATTACTGTCACGCCCTGACCTTAGAGATCCTTTTTATGTCTCTATTTTGGTTTGGTCAGGGCGTGAGTTGGGGTGGGCATTCTATGTCTTGGTTCTATGTGGTCTATTTCTATGTGTTTGGCCGGGTGTGGTTCTCAATCAGAGGCAGCTGTCTATCGTTGTCTCTGATTGAGAACCATACTTAGGCTGCCCTTTTCCCTCTTTCTGTGTGGGATCTCATTCTTTGTTTGTGTGCCGCTAGGTTGCACGACGTAGCTGTTCGGTCGTCGTATTCTTTATTGTTTTGTTGTGTCATAGTTTCACTTCGTAATTAAAATTATGTGGAACTCAAAGAACGCTGCGCCTTCGTCTCATTCTTCCCAGGATGATCGTTACAATTACGCAGAGACCTGGGTAGTTTTTTCCAGGTTAAAGCAAAGGGAGCACTTGTTCTCCATGCTCAATGAGATGGATGCTCCCAGCTCCATCTTCTTTGATTTGGCCACCCTGCAGAGGCAACTGATGGCAGCGGGTTTACAAAGGCTGGGTGACCTGCGATTGCTGGGGGAGAAGGGGTTGAAAACCCCGGAAGCCCTGGCATAACAAACAGGAATAACGTCTCTTAGGCTGCTGGAGAGATTCCTGTAGGAAGTCCAGGAGGCACTGTCTGAGCCGGTAAGGGGGGTGTTTGAGCGGCCAAAGGGGGAGGGGCCACCAATGTTTCCGCCACTGCAGGTGACAGCAGAGACTTGGGACTGGCAAGGGGGTCTGGAGGACTTGTTAGATTTTAACACTCTGAGCCTGGGGGAGTTTTAATGGGTGGGAGGTAAAGCCCGCTACAACCTCTGCATTAAGGTTAGGAACATTAGGAGCCTGACAGGAGTGAAGGCACATCAGTGGTAGGGGGTATGTGGGGCGGAGAGTATGGTGGGTTTTAGATGGAGGGGGCTCTACAAACTCCCAGTACCAAAGAGGTCAGGGGACCTCCCGTGGAGGGTTCTTCATGGAGCCCTGGCCACTAACAGCTGGTTGGCACGGGTTGAACCGGGAATTGGGCAGGGGTGTCCTTTCTGTGTTATGAAAGAAACTGTGATTAATGTGTTTTCTGTGTGCGCCAGGTTAATGCCATTCATGTCTCTGTTGGAATGTCTGTGTGAGAGGTTGGGGGTGGTTTTTACTGTTGGGATGTGTATAATGGGGTACAGGTATTCGAAAAAGGAGAAGGCCAAATGTGTTTTGTTGAATTATCTGTTTGCTCAGGCGAAGTTGGCTATTTGGCTAACAAGGAGGAACAGGGTCAAAGGTGGAGGATAACAGATCCTTTACTATTATTTAATGGGATGGTCTCTGCGCACCTTAGGGTTGAATTTGAGTTCTATAGAATGATAAAAAGTGTGGAGATGTTTCAGGAGATATGGTGTTTTGGGGGGGCTGTCTGTATAGCTGGAGAAGATGTTTTGGATATACGGTTGTAGAAGTGGTGAGTTTTCTGGGATATTGTGATGTTGTTTTGTATCGTGTGGTAGAGGGTGTCATGTTTTGTCTTTGATCATCATGTCTTGTCCCTGTGCTTCCCTCTGCTGGTCTTATTAGGTTCTTTCCCTCTTTCTATCCCTCTCTCTCCTCCTCCCTCTCTCCCTCTCCCGCTCTCTCTCTCTATCGTTCCGTTCCTGCTCCCAGCTGTTTCTCATTCTCCTAACGACCTCATTTACTCTTTCACACCTGTCCCCTATTTTGCCCTCTGATTAGAGGCCCTATTTCTNCTGTTTTCCGCTTCTGTCCTTGTCGGATTCTTGTTTGATGTTTGCTGTTCTGTGTCCTTGTTCCGCCCTGTCGTGTTTTTGCCTTCTTCAGATGCTGCGTGTGAGCAGGTGTCTCTGTCAGCTACGGCCTGTGCCTTCCTGAAGCGACCTGCAGTCTGTGGTCGCGTCTCCAGTCGTTCCTCTCTACTGACGAGAGGATTTCAGTTTCCTGTTTTGGATTTTCCTTGAATAATATCCAGGAGAATTATTGTTTGTTTTAGACTGGAATAAAGACTCTGTTTCTATTACGTCGCTTTTGGGTCCTCATTCACCAGCATAACAGAGGGAAAGGTGAGTATGGTACATGCATGCAGTACAGGATATATTTTGGCGTTTTATTTTTAAGGGGGGGTGGTGAGTTTATAAATGAAATGAGAATGTTTCATTCAAGAAAGACCAAAAGTCTCTTTCTCTCTATCTCTCTCTCTCTCATGAATTGATTTATGAATAATCTATTCCTCCATCTATTCAGGGAAGTGAGACCAATCAACTTTTTTTTTATCCTTCTAGTCTCCCTCGTCATCTTTGACATCCTTGCAGATAACATTTAAAATACCATTTAAGGTTACAATTCTTAAAAGCTAAAGGCTAATGATTGCATCTCATTTTCCAAGGAGAATAGCAGCTCAATATTCTTTATCAAACGTAAACTATTGTTGAAGATATTGTTTAATATTTTATTGGTGTCACGCCAGTCCTTGTGGTAACGTTTCATACCACTTTCCCTCAACTTAAAGGGAAACTTAACCTTTATACACTATTTGAGGTGTTTTCCAGTTTCCCTTCATGATTATGGGTGATGAGAGGGTTTTTCAGACATAATTATGTATTATAGCTGTATTTTTGTCATTTTCGTGCTGGGAGAGTTAGACCAGTGACGTCATTTTTTGATTGAGCCTGCTGTCTGATCTAAAAATTCATGGAGTCATGTTTTGTAGCAATTATTGGGGCCTTTGTGTTTCGACAATTTCATGATCACTCGAGCAGATATGGTTGTCCTTGTTCAATAGAGCCATTGGACTTGTCTCAACAATGTTCCTATCTGCCAGGACACTGCTGTGTAAACTCACCTCGGTCTCCAGAGTAAATAAACTGTCTGAAAAACAAGCCATGACTACTTATTTGCTATATTGATGGACTAATCTAATATACTGTTGTATTAAAAGTTGAAACGATAAACCAACTCCCTGCATCATTTGTTTTAGCAGTGACTGAATATAGTTATCCAAATACATTTCATGAATATCACAAGGAATTTATCAATTAGAGGGGTACTAAGCTGACATACCTATGTCATACTATGGATAATTTAGAATATGTTGCTAAAAAAATTTAGGACCCCTTTAGGTACATAAAAAATAAATTGGGGATGAAATATGGAATTTGGTCTTTACTACTATACTCTAGAGAAAAGCATTGAATAACACATTAATTCATTGCAAAAATGACAGTAAAAAATCATAAGAAACAAGGTTTTTTAAGGACTTGTACCATAATTCTATCCTCCTGATTCCTGCTTACAAGCTAAAATTAAAGCAGGAAGCACCAGTGACTCGATCAATAAATAAGTGGTCAGATGAAGCAGATGCTAAACCACAGGACTGTTTTGCTAGCACAGACTGGAATATTATCCGGGATTCCTCCAATGGCATTGAGGAGTACACCACGTCAGTCATTGGCTTCATCAATAAGTGCATCGAGGACGTCGTCCCCACAGTGATGTACGTACATACCCCAACCAGAAGTCATGGATTACAGGCAACATCCGCACCGAGCTAAAGGCTAGAGCTGCAGCTTTCAAGAAGTGGGACTCTAACCCAAAAGATTATAAGAAATCCCGCTATGCCCTCCGACGAACCATCAAACAGGCAAAGCGTCAACACAGGACATAGATTGAATCGTACTACACCGGCTCTGACGCTGTTCGGATGTGGCAGGGCTTGCAAACCATTACAGACTATAAAGGGAAGCACAGCCGAGAGCTGCCAAGTGACACAAGCCTACCAGATGAGCTAAACTACTTCTATGCTCGCTCCGAGGCAAATAATACTGAAACATGCATGAGAGCATCAACTGTTCCAGAAGACTGTGTGATCATGCTCTCCGCAGCCGATGTGAGTTAGACCTTTAATTAAACAGGTCAACATTCAAAAGACCGCAGAGCCAGATGGAATACCAGGGCGTGTACTCCGAGCATGTGCTGACCAGCTGGCAAGTATCTTCACTGACATTTTCAACCTCTCCCTGTCCGAGTCTGTAATACCAACATGTTTCAAGCAGACCACCATAGTGTCTGAGCCCAAGAACACTAAGGTCACCTGCCTAAATGACTACCAACCTGTAGCACTCATGTCTGTAGCCATGAAGTGCTTTGAAAGGCTGGTCATGGCTCACATCAACACCATTATCCCAGAAACCCTAGACCCACTCAAATTTGCATACCACCCCAACAGATCCACTGATGATGCAAACTCTATTGCACTCCACACTGCCCTTTCCCATCTGGACAATGGGAACACCTATATTAGAATGCTAGTAATTGACTACAGCTCAGCGTTCAACACCATAGTGCCCTCAAAGCTCATCAGTAAGCTGAGAGCTCTGGTACTAAACACCACCCTCTGCAACTGTATCCTGGACTTCCTGATGGGCCGCCCCCCAGGTGGTAAGGGTAGGCAACAACACATCCGCCACACTGATTTTCAACACAGGGGCCCCTCAGGGGTGTGTGCTCAGTCCCCGCCTGTACTCCCTGTTCACTCTTGACTGCACGGCCAGGCATGACTCCATCACCATCATTACGTTTGCTGATGACACAGCAGTGGTAGGCCTGATCAACCGACAACGACAAGGCAGCCTATAGGGAGGTCAGAGACCTGGCCGTGTGGTGCCAGGACAACAACCTCTCCGGCAACGTGATCAAGACAAAGGAGATGATTGTGGACTACAAGGAAAAGTTGACCTAGCTCGCCCCCATTCTCATCGACGGTTCTGTAGTGGAGCATGTTGAGAGCTTCAAGTTCCTTGGTGTCCACATCACCAGCAAACTAACATGGTCCACCCAAAGACATGGTGCACACAAAGACAGTCGACAAAACCTATTCCCCCTCAGGAGACTGAAAGGATTTGGCATGGGTCCTCAGATCCTGAAAATGTTCTACAGCTGCACCATCAAGAGCATCCTGAATGGTTGCATCACTGCCTGCTATGGCAACTGCTCAGCCTCCGACCGCAAAGCACTACAGAGGGTAGTGCGTACGGCCCAGCACATCACTGGGGCCAAGCTTCCTGCCATCCAGGACCTCTATACCAGGTGGTGTCAGAGAAAGGCCCTAAAAATTGTCAAAGACTCCAGCCACCCTAGTCATAGACTGTTCTCTCTGCTACCGCACGGCAAGTGGTACCCGAGCGCCAAGTCTAGTCCAAGAGACTTCTAAACAGCTTCTACCCCCAAGCCATAAGACTCCTGAACCTCAATCAAATGGCCACCCAGACTATTTGCATTGCCATTTCCCCCCCCCCCCCTCTTTTACAATGCTGCTACTCTCTGTTGTTGTCATCTATGCATAGTCACTTTAATAACGTGTATATATTACCTCAAGTAGCCACCCTTTGCCTTGATGACAGCTTTGCACACTCGCTCAAACCAGCTTCATAAGGAATGCTATTTCAACAGTCTTGAAAGAGTTTTCCGGCAACTGAGTTAGGAAGGAAGCCTGTATCTTATTGGGTGTATTGATACACCATCCAAAGTGTAATTAGTAACTTCACCATGCTCAAAGGGATATGCATTTTACCCATCTACCAATAGGTGCCCTTTGTGAGGCATTGGAAAACCTTCCTGGTCTTTGAGGTTCAACCTGTGTTTGAAATTCACTGCTCAACTGAGAACCTTGCAGATAATTGTTTAGGGTACAGAGATAAGGTAGTCATTAAGAAATCATGTTAAACATATTATTGTACACAGCGCAACTTATTATGTGACTTGTTTAGCACATTTTTACAACAACTTGTTTAGTTGTTCACATTGAATCAAATTTCTGACTTTGACATTATGGGTATGGACATTATGGGGTATCGTGTTTAGGCTAGTGCCCAAAAATATACATTTAATACATTTTAAATTCAGGCTGTAACACAACAAAATGTGGAAAAAGTAAAAGGTTCTGAAGACTGTATGAAGGCACTGCATGTTGCAGACAGATGCATCACCATGGAAACACGCACTTCAGGTCTACTTGAATGAGGCAGGTTAAAATCTGGACGTGCCTTTGGCAAAAATGAATTGGCCACATAGAAACATGCATTTTCTGTTAATTTGCTACCTGATGCTAAGGTGTAACTGCCAGCAGTATAAAAAAGCACACATAATATTCTGATTGCAACAGGAAGTTAACACATACTTTGAATTTCTGTGAGATGTTGAGTTTATTAAATTGTTGTAACATTGGCCTACAGCAAGAGCAATAAAGATTAAATTACAATTTGTCATAAGCACATACAACCTCATTATAACGTCTTAGTATCATCTCATAATGATCCCAAGTGTTGCATATATATTGGATCATTCTGTCTTGTACTTGGCTGCTTGCTTGCTGTGTTAACTTCTTAAAGCGTATTTAGTCCCATGAAAAACCAGGACAATCCTTTCAACAACAAAGATGTGAAAGGTAAGATAAATTAACTATACAGTACATTCATTTAGCCCAAAAGCAGTTAGTGTTGCTGTTTCGAAAAGTCAATAGATACGACTCAGTGGATTTTAGAGGGAAGAGCAGTGACAGGTTCAGTTGTTGTCCTCTCTCTCGCTCGCTCGCTCTCTCTCTCTCTGTCTCTGTGCTGCTGCAACACTTTGATGGACCCTGTCAGTATATACCGCTGAAGGATTTGGGTCAGATGTAAGACACTCTCTCTCTAAGAGCTTTCTGTGTAAGCTTCCAGGGCACAACACCATCTAGTATATCTCATTATACTGTGCCGTACATGCCATGGACTTTTCTGTGATATCATATAAGGGTTATATCATGGCTTGTAACTGCAGTCAAATAGTATTATAAAACAGGGTTACTTGCATAACCTTGGTTCTATGTGAATATGAGTGAGATGTCTCACTTTGCTCTAGCGGATCACTAACTTGAAGAAAGGATGGGTAGGCTTATTATGACCATCGAGCAACCCAAAGTTTGTGTGTTCGAATCTCATCACGGACAACTTTCGCTTTTTAGCTAATTAAAAACTTTGCAAATACTTTGCATGTTAGCTAACCCTTCCCCTAACCTTAACCCTTTAACCTAACTCTTAACTTTAACCTTAACCCTAACCTTAACCCCTAACCATAACCCCTAGCCTAGCTAACGTTAACCATCTAGCTAACGATAGACACAACAAAAAGGAATTTGTGACATATCAGATGTTTAGCAAATCTGTAACATATTGTACGAATTTAAATTCGTAACGTATCATATTAATTGTAATTAGTAACATATCATACGAAATGAATACTAACCATACAAAACATAACATATCATGGTAATTCTTTAGAGTCTAAGACATTGGTGGAGGTGGTGGGGGGGAGTGCTAAACTGACATATGGAATTGTTTTAATATGGTCATACTATGGATCATTTAGCTATTTGAATTTTTGGACCCCTTTAGGTATCTCCAAAAAATATACCAAAAATATTTGATAAAATATATATTTGGCCTTTACTACTAAAGCCCATAGAAACTCATTGGAAAAAAGGACAGTCAAAAGGTTTATTGTGCAAAGCTGTCATCAAGGCAAAGGGTGGCTACTTTGAAGAATCTAAAATATAAATATATTTTGATTTGTTGAACACTTTTATGGTTACTACAGGATTTTGGTTACTAAACCCTTGAATAAGTAAGTGTGTCCAAACTTTTGAATTGTACTGTACGTATATATTTTACACATATTTAACCCTTTTTTTGGCAGGCACAAAACTACCGTCATACTTCCATTTGCTTTTTTAAACCGGTACCGTTACATTCAGATGAGTCTCGTGACACTTGAAAACCATTGTGTTCGTGAGAATCTACCCTTTCCACATTAGTTTGTAGACTAGACGGTTCGGACACTACAAACAGAAGTTGACACATTATTATCAGACCGACTTTAGTTGAGTCCCCTGACACTAGTGGGGGTCGTAGAGCAAAATGGAGAAGACAGATTTTTGGGATGTCTCATGATCTGAAAAACACCGCTCTAGCTCTGCCACCTTTCACTGCAGTTGAGGAAGTGTGACACTGGTGGATGCAGTGGATTGAGATGCATCCAGTGCAAAAAAAACATACTTATTTTGGTGGGGATTTATTTGGGGATTGACGCATCAAGCGACTCTAGGGGGCTAATGGGAGTGTTTACGTTGACAATGTTACGTCTACCTCTGAATCCATGTTACATTTTAAGGTCAACCCTGTTAAAACTTCTCACGAGTCACAAACCCGGATCCGGGACCCCCCCCATCAAAAAAGCTGACTAGCATAGCCTAGTCTAACGCCACAGGGATATAATATAATTTTCATGAAATCACAAGTCCAATACAGCAAATGAAAGATAAACATCTTGTGAATCCAGCCACCATTTCCGATTTTTAAAATGTTTTACAGCCATAACACAATATGAATTTCTATTAGCTAACCACAATAGCAAAAGACTCAACCGCATATTTTCAAAGAAATTCTACCGCATAGGTAGCTATCACAAAACCGACCAAATAGAGATATAATTAGTCACTAACCAAGAAACAACTTCATCAGATGACAGTCTTATAACATGTTATACAATAAATTTATGTTTTGTTCGAAAAATGTGCATATTTCAGGTATAAATCATAGTTTTACATTGCAGCTACAATCACAAATAGCACCGAAGCAGCAAGAATAATTACAGAGAGCAACGTGAAATACCCAAATACTCATCATAAAACATTTATGAAAAATACATGGTGTACAGCAAATGAAAGATAAACATCTTGTGAATCCAGCCAATATTTCTGATTTTTTAAGTGTTTTACAGCAAAAACACAATATAGCATTACATTAGCTTACCACAATACCAAAACACACAACCGCATTCATTCACCGCAAAGGTAGCGATCACAAAAAAACAGCAAAAGATATAAAATTATTCACTAACCTTGACAAACTTCATCAGATGACAGTCCTATAACATCAGGTTATACAATACACTTATGTTTTGTTCGAAAATGTGCATATTTAGAGCTGAAATCCATGGTTATACATTGTGAAAACGTAGCAACTTTTTCCCAGAATCTCCGGATATTTTTCTGACACACCTAATCTGACCAAATAACTCATTATAAACTTTACTAAAAAATACATGTTGTACAGCAAATGAAAGATACACTAGTTCTTAATGCAACCGCTGTGTTAGATTTTTAAAAATAACTTTAGTACGACATACAGCTTACGCCATAGCGAGACAGCGCCCGCAATGAGGGTGGAAAATAGGAATAAACATTTTCCACAGAAATACGAAATAACATCATAAATGGTTCCTACTTTTGCTGATCTTCCATCAGAATCTTGTACAAGGAGTCCTTTGTCCAGAATAAATCGTTGTTTGGTTTTAGAATGTCCTCTTCTCCTTCGAATTAGCAACCAAAGCTAGCCAAGTGGCGCGAAGTTGTCCATCTTCACCAAACGCAGAGAACGGAAAACGCCAAAACTCCCGATAAACGTTCAATAATCTGATAAAACTATATTGAAAAAACATACTTTACGATGATATTATCACATGTATCAAATAAAATCAAAGCCGGAGATATTAGCCGTCTATACCGAAAGCTTTTCAGAAGGCAATCCAGGGTTCCTTCCCGCGCCTTGCTGGACAAAGGAAATTTGGAGTCACGTCATTCCAAGAGCTCTTTTTCGACCTCAGATCAAGCTAGACACCCCATTCCACCTCTCACTGCCTGTTGACATCTAGTGGAAGGCGTATGAAGTGCATGTATATCCATAGATTTCAAGCAAATGAATAGGAAGGCCCTGGAACAGAGCCTCGATTTCAGATTTTCCACTTCCTGACAGGAAGTTTGCTGTTCTGTTTTACTCACAGATATAATTCAAACGGTTTTAGAAACTTGAGAGTGTTTTCTATCCAATAGTAATAATAATATGCATATTGTACGAGTAAGAATAGAGCACGAGGCAGTTTAATTTGGGCACGATTTTTTACAAAGTGAAAGTAGCGCCCCACTATTTTAACTGAACTCTTGTGATTTGTGGCGGAAAACTGAGCAGGTCGAGCATAGCACGTCAACCCTGTCACCCATTGAGAGACAAGCTAGAAATGTTTTAACAATTACATTTGTTGTGGTGAAGCTTGCATTCAATTGCACCTCCCTGTTGAACACAACAAGCTTCCATTCCCCCAGTAACAAGGGAATTTATGCAATGGTGAGATCTTAGTTAGGTCGGGACATATAGGCTCTTTCCCAGAAGATATATCTGAACTAGTCTTCATGTCATCTTTCATTGATTTCATTCATTTACTGTATGCCATCATATAAATTGCACATATGTTTGACTCAGAAGGGACAAGGCCAGTTGAAATCCCAGCACACCATCTCAAGGTCTTCTATGTGAAAAGTTTGTTACCTGACACATACAGGGCCTTCGGAAAGTATTCCGACCCCTTGACTTTCTCCACATTTTATTCTAAAATATATATTTTTAATTATCAGCAATCTACACACAATGCCTCATAATTAAAAAGTAACACCAGGTTTTTAGAAATAAAAAAACAGAAATACCTTATTTACTTGAGAAGTTTCTACAAATTGATTGGAGTCCATCTGTGGTAAATTCAATTGATTGGACATGATTTGGAAAGGCACACACCTGTCTATATTAGGTCCCACAGTTGACAGTGCATGTCAGAGCAAGAACCAAACCATGCGGTCGCAGGAATTGTCCGTAGAGCTCCGAGACAGGATTATGTCGAGGCACAGATCTGGGGAAGGGTACTAAAACATTTCTGCAGCATCGAAGGTCCCCAAGAACAGTGGCCTCCATCATTGTTAAACGGAAGGAGTTTGGAACCACCAAGACTTCCTAGAGATGGCCGCCCGGCCAAACTGAACAATCGGGGGAGAAGGGCCTTGGTCAGGGAGGAGACCAATAACGAGATGGTCACTCTGACAGAGCTCTAGACTTCCTCTGTGGAGATGGGAGAACCTTCCAGAAGGATAACCATCTCTGCAGCACTCCACCAATCAGGCCTTTATGGTAGAGTGGCCAGACGGAAGCCACTCCTCAGTAAAAGGCACATGACAGCCCGCTTGGAGTTTGCCAAAAGGCACCTAAGACTCTCAGACCCTGAGAAACAAGACTCTCTTGTCTGATGAAACCAAGATTGAACTCTTTCTACTGAATGCCAAGTGTTTCATCTGGAGGAAACATGGCACTATTCGTACGGTGAAGCATGGCGGTGGCAGCATCATGCTGTGGGGATGTCTTTCAGCGGCAGGGACTGGGAGACTAGTCAGGATCAAGGCAAAGATGAACGGAGCAAAGTACAGAGAGATCCTTGATGAAAACCTGCTCCAGAGCGCTCAGGACTTCAGACTGGGGCGAAGGTTCACCTTCCATCAGGACAACGACCTTAAGCACACAGCCAAGACAGAGCCTGGACTTGAACCCGAACAAACATGAAAAAAGCTGTGCAACAACGCTCCCCATCCAACCTGACAGAGAGGATCTGCAGAGACAAACTCTCCAAATACAGGTGTGCCAAGCTTGTATTGTCATACCCAAGAAGACTTGAGGCTGTAATCGCTGCCAAAAATGCTTCAACAAAGTACTGAGTAAAGGGTCTGAATACTTATGTAAATGTGATATTTCAGTTTTTCATTGTGTGCACTTGCACTTTGCCAACCCCATGAAATATTTTATAGAAACATGTAAGGACCGCTAAAACAAAATATGCATTTTTGAAATTAGTGAAACAGTTTAAACCACTTTATGACAATTTTTTCTCTATTCAAGGCTGAGAACAGAAGGCAACAATACAAATGGCTCCTTTGACAACACTACTGCAAGGACATGCACATTGTCCCATCAGTAAAGCGATGTGTACAGTTATGTATCCTACCAGTTTTGGGATCAACAGAGAAATATGGTTGTCCTTGGAGAATACTGTAGACAACTCGGGCACTATTTCCATATGTGGGGTCATCAGCGTCCGTTGCAGTAACTTGATATACCGAAGTACCTGGAAAGAAGAAAAATAATCAAAATTAGGCTTAAACATTGTTTTGGATACTTTTGTTTTCATGAATGTATATGTGTACCCTCATCGTGTGCCTTTTTTTTAATCGATGGTAATAAGAAATGTTATATATTTGAAACTCATTATGTAGCATTATTTCTAAACACAGAGAATGGTTACCTTTGGGATTTGTTTATTGACCTAAACCTCAGAGAAATGTTGCTTTTTGTGCAATGTAATCTAAGCATGAAGTCATTTTTATAATCAATTGAGTCAAATGCAATCTTTTTTCTCATTTCCTAGTAGTACATAGTACTGCGTAGTAAACATTACAAATCATTTGTATTTTAATGCAAATCTAAGACAAAACATCTTCCCTTTTAAGGAATAAAATTTCAACAAAATGTAGAGCTTATCAACATATAGACTCACAGGAAGTGTGAGGTATTTAGTTCCAAAACGAACTAATTATGATTAAATCAAATTGGTATTTGCATTCAGAAGTTCCAAGTTGTTAAATAAAATATGTTTCCATTAATGATAGCCTACCACAGTACAGTAACTTGCTCAACAGAAGGACTATAATTGCTTTTGTGATCTATGTTTTTTCTCTAATAGTTCAGCCCAGATGGTGAATGGTTTTCTCCTCTTACAACCCTGGTCACATATCTCATATTATTGTTACCCCTAGCTTGTCCCTGCTTACTTGTATTACCTAGCATTGGTTTCAATCCATCAATACTATCTGCTGTTGACTTATTGCAGGGACCACAATACATTTAATGCAGTTTTGAGAGCTCAAGTTGGCCGTCTGAAATGGGATTACAACAGACCAGGGGTCTGTTCTATTCATTTTAAGTGAAAATCGGAAAATCAACCCCACACAGCAAAAAGAGAACCGTCCTCCCTCTGTCAATTAATCATTACTACCACATATTTTGTTTCCCAAAGTTTCCCCAAACTCTTCTTTAATGGATGGCAATGTTTGTTTGGGAAACAATTCTGATTCATGGGGTAGTTTATCAACTGAGCACATTGTATTTGGAATCAGGCATTAAACAATTGCATGGCTACAAATTGAATGATGTTTCAGATTACCACCATTTTTTTTTTGTAGATTACGACATAATATCAAATGTGGTGCAGCAACGGGATCTATATTTGCCTCACCTTAAAACTATTCTATAGCCCTTTGTTGTTCAAACCTGGAACAAGCGTATTATCAAAGTTTTGTGAGAGCAGTAAGTGCTGAGGCGATGTTTCCTGAAGATTTCAGACTGATGATTGTCTTAGAAGACAGAAGGGGTAATCCTAGTGCAACCGACAGGTAGAAATGTACATTTTAATACCCTTGTAAAACGACATCTCGTTTTCATTAGTGGAGGTTCCTCAGAGGAGGAAGTGAACTTCATAAAAATACAAATGGTAAAACATTTAAAAAGTGATCCTTTTTAGATAAAACTAGACTAAATATATTCACGTCACCAAACATTTTTTAAAACACACTGTTTTGCAATGAAGGTCTACAGTACCCTCAACAGCACTGTGTCATAGCACCATGGTGTAGCCGGAGGACAGCTAGTTTCCGTCCTCTGGGTACATTGAATTTAATACAAAACCTGGGAGGCTCATGGTTCTCACCCCCTTCCATAGTCTTACACAGTAATTATGACAACTTCCGGAGTACGTCCTCCAACCTATCAGAGCTCTTGCAGCATGAATTGACATGTTGTCCACCCAATCAAAGGATCAGAGAACAAATCTTGTACCGAAAGCACTAGCTACAGCTAGCTAGCACTGCAGTGCATAAAATGTGGTGAGTAGTTGACTCAAAGAGAGAGAGAGACAATAGTTGTACAGTTTGAACAAATACATGTCTTTCAAATGAATGAGAAGCAAGAGAAAGATTGTATTTTTTTCAGTTTTACTTACTTAGCTAGCAAATGCAGCTTACTAGTTTAACTATTCAAACACCCTGCTCAAACAGAGGGATGCTATGTTAGCTAGCTGGCTATCTAACACAACACTGGAACTCTTCCAAGTCAAGGTAAGCTTTTGGTTTTATAAATGTATTACCGGTGTAAGTGCTAAACTGCTTCCTGACTGTCCACTGTAATGTTACTGAATGAATGTAGTGGGTTTACCTACTCGTTAGTTCTATTAGCTATGTTCACTATGACGTTACTTTAGCTAATATGGTAACAATGGTGTCGGCTGTGTGTAGCGGTTATGATATGGTTTGGCATGGAAAGGTTTTTTCGCCTGGTCACATACCGCTGATGTGTTGTGCATTGAAGTCTACAAGCGACGGGAAAAGGTGAGAGGAAAATAACACATAGATACGCGAAGGAATACAAATTGGCTGATATAAAAGTGGTTGAATGGAATATAAATGACAGTCATCCAATATGTTGTAATAGAAATAAGGCCATGCTCATGAAAAAAAAATGCATCGTTTACAAAATTACTTTCTCCTTGCCAGGTCCTGTTTAGTAGCATTGATCTGTATTTTATGTTGGGTGACAGCAAATGTAGGAATCCCCATTTCTCATTTGGTAAGGGTTTAGATTAAGGAATCGGTAGAGGATTGAAATGTGTGTTCCATCTTTCATACTGAGGACTTGAATTCTATTGAATTCTAAACGTTCTAGAACAGAACAAATAGAATTGAACAATACAACCAATGAATGTCAGAGTTCCATAATTATTGGATAAAAACACCCTCAGATTTTACACCTATTTAACAACAAGATTCCAGCCAGCTGTGGAGAGAGAGAGAGAAACACAGTGAGAGAGACAAACACAACGAGAGAGTGAGAGAGAAACACAGTGAGAGAGACAAACACAACGAGAGAGTGAGAGAGAAACACAGCAAGAGAGGAATAGAAACCCAGCGAGAGAGAGAGAAACCCAGAGGGAGAGAGAGAAACCCAGGGAGAGAGAGAGAAACACAGCGAGAAAGAGAGAGAAAGAGAGAAACACGGCGAGAGAGAGACCCAGGAGGAGAGAGAGAACACAGCAAGAAGAGAGAGAAAGAGAAACACGGCGAGAGAGAGAGAGAAACCCAGCGAGAAAGAGAGAAACACGGCGAGAGAGAGAAACATGCGAGAGAGAGAGGAGAGAGAGAGAGAGAGAAACACAGCGAGAGAAAGGGAAACAGCGAGTAGACAAACCAGTGAGAGAGAAACACACACAGAGAGAGAGAGAGATAGAGAGAGAAGAACACAGCGAGAGAGAGAGAGAAACAATTAAGAAGAAGGAGAGAAACACAGCGGAGAGAGAAAACCCAGTGAGAGAGCACGAGAGAGAGAAACAGCGAGAGAGAGAGAGAAACCCAGAGAGAAAAGTATATGGAGAGAGAGAGAAGAGAACCACATGAGAAAAGAGAGAGAACTCTGCGAGGGTAAAGAGAAGAGAAAAGTATAGTGAGAGAGAGAGACTGCTGAGAGACCACTGCACAACAGCAGCACTGAGACAGAGCTGCATTTCCAGACAAAATGTAAAACACTTATTCAAGGTTTCAAAGACCTCTCTGATGAGAGTAGGCTACCCTGCCTGTTGGGGGAGGACGCAGAGAGCTGTGGGTTGGCAGCGCACTACATTGCTGCCTGCCATAAGTTGAGGGACAGTGTCTGACAGACCAATCAACCTGCACATGTARTCTACTGTATGCTTATTGTTATTGTTGAATGTATGGTTATTTTGACACTTGGTTATTGTTGTTACTGTTGTCCCGTTGACAATTTTGATTCTCATTTTATATTGTAAATATCCAATATAAGCTTTGGCAATATGTACATTGTTACGTCATGCCAAAAAAGCAAATTGAATCGAATTTATTTGAGAGAGAACCACAGAGAGAGAGAGAAACACAGCAGGAGAGAGAAACACAGCAGGAGAGAGAAACCCAGCGAGAGAGAAAGAAACACACCAAGAAAGAGAAAGAAACACAGCGAGAGAGAGAGAAACACAGCGAGAGAGAGAGAAACACAGCGAGAGAGAGAGAAACACAGCAAGAGAGAGAGAGAGACAGAAACACAGCGAGAGAGAGAAAAAAAACGCGAGAGAGGGAGAGAAACATAGCGAGAGAGAGAAAAACAGAGAGAGAGAGAGAAACACAGTGATAGAGAGCGAGAGAAATGCTGCGAGAGAGAGAGAGAAACATAGCGTGAGAGAGAAACACAGAGAGAGAGAGAAACACAGTGATAGAGAGCGAGAGAAACGCTGCGCGCGAGAGAGAGAAACATAGCGTGAGAGAGAAACAGAGAGAGAGAGAAACACAGCGGGAGAGTTAAACACAGAGAAAGACAGAGAGAGAAACACAACAAGAGAGAGAAAGAGAGAGTGAGAGTGAAACAAAGCACGAGAGAGAGAAACCCAGCGAGAGAGAGAAAGAGTAACACAGCGAGAGAGACAGAAACACTGTGAAAGAGAGAGGGAACATTTAAAAAAATATATTCTGAGAGAAGTCATGCAGAAGAACGGATCCTGACTTGTAATAACTTTTTGGTTGTTAGGAGCGAGATTGACATGATGAAATTAGCAACAAAATTATAGGTAATCAAATTGTACAACTGAAGACCAACACAGGAGGAAAAGATTGACAGAGAGTGAGTAAAAAGACCAATCTTCGTCGTGGTAGCTAGCCAAATTCAAATCTGTCAGCTAGCCTACCATCTAGCTCCAACTGTTTACTGGTGGTAACCATAGCAACATGGCCACTGAGGCAGCGCTAGCAGCGGTAGCAGCACCAGCAGCAGCAGAGACTGAGAGACTTTCCCCCTTTTTTTTGAATACCCAGCAAAAATCAAATCAGAGAACGGAAGAATCAATTTAAAAACACAATTTCTGGGAGAACCCAGAAACTTTGTTTGCCGACTGCTCACAAAACAGGACTGTTACAAACCTGTTATTTTACACAGACCACACTACTGCGTGGCATATAGCTGTAACCAGGCATTTCAGCTATACCACAAAGAAAGGCATCTGCAAGGGAAGGCAAATCCACATTTTTGTGGACAGCGATAAGGACCAGGAAAACAGGTTTCTGACGGTACAAATGTATCAGAACGGCACTGTCATGATCCAGGGCAGTGAGGCTGCACACAGCTCTTTTGTGCAGGACTTCCCCACCCTAAGGAAGATAGCGGAAAGAAAAAAAGACAAGGACAGCACCCCGACCTCTCCCCTCACCTCAGGCACCCCAACAGCAGGACTATCCTCCCCCTGCCTGCCAACAACCACCAGAGCCAAGACCACGCTACCATCAGCCTGCTGAGAGACAGGCTGGCTCAGTTAGAAGTATGGGTTACTGAGCTGAATGAGCAGCCCCTCAGCTACACCACCTCGAGCCCAGACACAGAGCTTCTACAGGTCCAGATCAACCAGTGCAGGACCCAGCTGAAGAACTCTGTCCAGGAGCTGAGAGAGAGCCTTACCACAGTGCTTGAGGAGGTAAAGGCCACCATGAGGAGAGAGCTGGTGCAGGTAAAGGAGGAGATGGCAAAGGAGTTGTCTGTCATCAAGAGGGTGCTACAGCAAGAGAACAGACTGTAGAGACTCTAGGAGAAGCTGCAGCCCCTCACCACCCTAACAACCCCACTGACCCACCTTTACCCACAATCCCCCCATATCGACAACACTTTACCCACACCCCCGTCACAAGGAGGCTCACATGGGGCACCTACTACAGAGAGAAGCTCTCTGCCCCCCCCTCACCCACCCCCCACACCCCTCCATGTACAACGGCCCTGTGTACTCCAGCCCCGATGTAAACGCACTAATCTGGTAAAACCACTGAGGTGGCAATCCTCATTGACTCAAATGGGAAATCTTCCCCCAACACAAGGTGCGCAAAATATGGTGCCCAAAAAACACAGGATGCAACTCCACATCCTGTCCAGCCTAACAACTTTGGCACACCAGGCCACATTATT
>NC_036867.1:22900912-22921624 GCF_002910315.2 Salvelinus sp. IW2-2015 | reverse complement strand
TGTATATAACAGAAAAAATGTTCGCTGTTATCCTGTTTATCTCACTCTTAACAACTTATTAGTTAGTAGTTACTGTATTTCTGACTGCTATTCTTTCTTTTCGCAACATGAAATCACTATCAGTTAGCATGTGGAACATTCAGGCCCTAAACTCATCAACCTTTGTACTGAAGAGTTTAGCACTGGAGTTCAACAAAAATCTTAAAGATGTTGACGTCATCATTCTACAGGAGACATGGTGTAAGGCTGAGATTGTCACTCACTGTCCCACAGGCTACAGAGAGGTAATTGTGCCATCACATAAACACAGCTCTGTGAATAGAGGCAGAGACTCTGGAGGACTGATCATTTGGTCCAAATCCGAACTACAAAATCGAATTGGCAAATATCACATTTGGTTAAAACTGAAAAAAGAACCTGTACTGACAGAAAAAGATGTGTTCCTTTGCGCAATATATATCCCCCCTCAGAATCCCCATATTACTCAGAGGAGATCTTCCCCACCCTTGAGGAAGAGACGTGCCATTTCCAGGCCCAGGGAAAAGTGCTCATCTGTGGGGACAAAAATGCGCGCACAGGAACACTACCTGATCTAACGAGCACACGAGGGGACAGCTTTATTACAGGCCATACTGTTTCTAACTGTCTTAATCTCCCCCATAGAAACAACAGTGACAGCACCGTCAACAAAAACGGAAGGGGTCTTTTGCAGCTCTGTAGAAGCCTGGGTCTGTACTTTGTCAATGGTAGGTTACGGGGGAACTCTTTGGGGAGATTCACCTACTGCTCACCTCTTGGCCACAGTACAGTATACTATATGATCACAGACATTGACCCTTTCTCTCTCAGCTCATTCACTGTCAAGCCACTAACACCTCTGTCTGATCACAGCCAAATTACGATGTTCCGCAAAAGAACAGACATGGAAACAACCACACATTCACAGCCCAGTAAGCTGTACAACATCAGAAATTCATACAGATGGGCCCAAAACAGCACAGAAGAACCTGGAACCAAAATATCCAAACACTCTTAGATAACTTTCTGGATACCACATTCACTCACATTAAAGAAGGCATCAATCTAGCAGTACAAAACATCAACTATATATTCAGGCAAACGGCAAAAGAAGCACAATTGAAATTGATAAAAAAACTAAACAAAAAATATCACAGATGACAACTGGTTTGATGCAGATTGTAAAATTATAAGGAAAAAACTTAGAACACTATCCAACCAAAACCACAGAGACCCAAATAATGGTGAATTACGCCTTCATTACTGTGAGACTTTAAAACTCTATAAACGTACACTCAGAACCAGAAAATCACAGTACAACAGCAAACAACTTCTGGCAAAATTGGAAAAAACAAAAAAAATCTAAACAAGAGGAATTAGCGATACAAAATGGTGACATATGGACAACCCATTTTAAAACACTCTACAACGCCGTTCAAATTGACACAAACGCAGAACAACGCCAAATTCATGAGAAGTTGAATGGATCAAAATCCACTGGACTCCCCAATTACTGACCAGGAGCTCTATAAGAAACTTCAGGCTCTCAAATTTAAAAAAGCATGCGGAACTGATGGCATCCTAAATGAGATGCTCAAACTCACTAGTGCAACATTTCAATTGGCTATATTAAAACTGTTTAATTTGATCCTGACTATAGGTTATTTCCCTGACATCTGGAATCAAGGACTCATAACCCCAATCTTTAAGAACGGAGACAAATTTGACCCTAACAATTACAGAGGCATTTGTGTGAACAGTAACCTGGGGAAGGTTTTCTGTAGTATCATGAATGTAAGAGTTCTAAACTTTGGATTTATACCAAAACACAAAGCACAACTGATCATATTTATACCCTACACACCCTGATAGATAAACATGTCCACCAAAATGATACCAAAATATACGCTTGATTTATCGACTTCCAAAAATAACTTGATTCTATTTGGCATACAGGACTGTCCTACAAAGTTATTGAAAGTGGTGTAGGGGGTAAAACATATGACTTAATTAAATCAATGTATACTGGCAATACGTGCAGCATTAAAATTGGCAAGAAAATAACATCATTCTTTAACCAGGGGCGGGGCCTTAGTCAGGGTTGCAATCTGAGCCCTGCACTCTTCAAAATTTACATCAACGAACAGGCCACTATTCTAGAAAAATCCTCAGCCCCTGGTGTTAGTCTCCACAATTCAGAAGTTAAATGCTTACTCTTCGCAGATGACCTATGCCTGCTGTCACCCACAGCACATGGCCTGGGCCCTGGCAGTAAACGCCAAAAATAGTAAAATAATGATTTTCCAGAGAAGATCCAGATCTCAGGGAATTAGACCAAAGTTCTCAATTGGTACAACATATATAGAGTACTGCACACACTACCATTACTTAGGTTTAAAAATAAGCTCAACTGGACACCTTAATGAGGCAGGTAATGCATTGAGAGAGAAATCACGCAGGGCATTCTACGCCATTAAAAAGCTAATTCAAATTGAAATACCCATTAAAATTTGGCTAAAACTAATTGAATATATGTCATTGAACAAATTGGACTTTATGGCAGCGAGTGTGGGGCCCACTTGCAAAACAAGATTTCATCAAAAGGGACAAACACCCCATTGAAAGCGTACATGCAGAGTTCTGTAAGATTCTCCTACATGTCCAGAGGAAAACTACAACAATGCATGCAGGGCAGAATTAGGCCAATATCCACTAATAATAACAACTAAAAAAAGAGCAATTATGTTTGGAAACATTTAAAATACAGTGACCCCCTCTCATATCATTAACAAGCCCTGCAATGCCAAGAGCATAGCAAAGAAAAGAGTCCCCTCATCCAGCGGTCCTGGGCTGAGTTCAAAAACATTCTACTAACACACGTAAGCCTCAGGACCAGAACATCCAATAAATCAGAATAAACCAAATTACCACACAGTCAAAACAAAACTACATTGCTTATTTGGAAACACAAGCACAAACACAAAGCAAAATGCAGTGCTATCTGGCCCTAAATCGACAGTACATCGTGGCTAACTATTTGACCATGGTTACTAATCAAAACCTTAGAAAAACCTTGACAAAGTACAGGCTCAGCGAGCACACCTTGCCATTGAGAAGGGTAGACACAGGAAAACCTGGCTCCCTGTAGAGAAAAGGCTGTGCAACCACTGCACAACAGCAGAACCTGAGACAGAGTGAAAAATAATAAACAATTAGAGAGTGTCATTTCCCCAAATTTGAAACACTTATTAAAGGTTTCAAAACCTCTCTGATGAGAGTAGGCTACCCCTCCTGTTTGAGGAGGACTCGCACTACATTGCTGTGGGTTGGCAGCGCACTAAAACAGCGAGAGATAGAGAAACTCAGTAGAGAGAGAGAGAGAGAAACACAGCAAGAGAGAGGGAGAGAACACAGTGAGAGAGAGAAACACAGAGAGAGAGAGAGAAAGAAACATGCGAGAGACAAAGAAAACCAGCGAGAGAGAGAAACAACAGTGAGAGAGAGAGAAGAGAGTAACAGCAAGAGAGAGATAGAGAAACTCAAGTGAGAGAGAGAGAGAGAAACACAGTAAGAGAGGGAGAGAAACACAGCGAGAGAGAGAGAAACAGAGAGAGAGAGAGAGCACGTAACACAGTGAGAGAGAGAGAAACACAGCGAGAGAGAAAATTAAAGAAACACAGCAAGAGAGAGAGAGAGAGATAGCGAGAGAGAGGGAGAGAAACACAGCGAGAGAGAAACAGAGAGAGAGAGAAACACAGCAAGAGAGAGTGAGCAAAAATGAGAGAAATGCACACCTCCTGATGTCCATTTCAAAATGTTCAAGCAGGAGTGTATGTCAGAGACCATTGTCGAGTAGTCAAGTAGAAAATGTATTCCCCTTTCATGTGACTCTCAAAAATGTGATTTCTGCAGTTGAATTCTGAGAAGTGAAATGGTAACATTAGAAAACCCTGGCATGTGCCCAGCTAATCAATTTAGGAAAAAGGAACATCACGGGCAATTAGCCGCCATACACCAAGACCCAGCCTGGGCTGGAGAGCATTGGTATTGACAAACGCAGGAGGATTAGTGCTGTGGAGTGTGAGGACTGTTGATTGTTACAGCCGATTTGACACCAGCAGGCCAAAGACGAATGGCTTTAATGGATACAAGCAAAAGGAGGGGGCAGAAGGGCGAGAAAAAGTGTTATTATTTTCCCTTTTTCGATCCATGATTCTTCCCCTCAGGCTATCAATGTTGATTGAATCTACATGTTGTAGGGTCTTGCTATCTGTCTGGCTGGCATTGTTGAAGTTTTTCCAGGAAACAACAAACTTTTGAGACCAGTGGATTTTTCTCAACAGAGTCAAATAATAAAATATCTAAGCAACTCAATACAGTTGAAGACGGAAGTTTACATGTACTTAGGTTGGAGTCATTAAAACTCGTTTTTCAACAACTCCACAAGTTTCTTGCTTACAAACTATAGTTTTGGCAAGTTGGATAGGACATCTACTTTGTGCATGACACAAGTAATTTTTCCAACAATTGTTTACAGACAGATTATTTCAATTATAATTCACCTTTTCACAATTCCAGTGGGTCAGAAGTTTATATACAATGGGTTGACTGTGCCTTTAAACAGCTTGGAAAATTCCAGAAAAGTATGTCATGGCTATAGAAGCTTCTGATAGGCTAATTGACATCATTTGAGTCAATTGGAGGTGTACCTGAGGATGTATTTCAAGACCTACCTTCAAACTCAGTGCCTCTTTGTATTGACATCATGGGAAACTAAAAAAAAATAAGCCAAGACCTCAGAAAAAAATTGTAGACCTCCACAAGAGCAATTTCCAAATGCCTGAAGGTACCATGTTCATCTGTACAAACAATAGTAAACAAGTATAAACAACATGGAACCACGCAGCCATCATACCGCTCAGGAAGGAGACGCGTTCTGCTTCCTAGAGATGAACGTACTTTGGTGCGAAAAGTGCAAATCAATCCCAGAACAACAGCAAAGGACCTTGTGAAGATGCTGGAGGAAACAGGTAGAAAAGTATATATATCCACAGTAAAATGCATCCTATATTGACATAACCTGAAAGGCCTCTCAGCAAGGAAGAAGCCACTGCTCCAAAACCGCCATACAAAAAGCCAGACTACGGTTTGCTACTGCACATGGGGACAAAGATTGTACTTTTTGGAGAAATGTCCTCTCGTCTGATGAAACAAAAATAGAACTGTTTGGCCATAATGACCATCGTTATGTTTGGAGGAAAAAGGGGAGGATTGTAAGCCTAAGAACACCATCCCAACCGTGAAGCACGGGTGTGGCAGCATCATGTTGTAGGGGTGCTTTGCTGCAGGATGGACAAAATGATGTGGATATATTGAAGCAACATCTCAAGACATCAGTCAGGAAGTTAAAGCTTGGTCGCAAATGGGTCTTCCAAATGGACAATGACCCCAAGCATACTTCCAAAGTTGTGGCAAAATGGCTTAAGGACAACAAAGTCAAGGTATTGACAAGGCCCTGACCTCAATCCCATAGAAAATTTGAGGGCAGAACTGAAAAAGCGTGTGCGAGCAAGGAGGCCTACAAACCTGATTCAGTTACACCAGCACCGTCGGGAGGAATGGGCCAAAATTCACCCAACTTATTGTGGGAAGCTTGTGGAAGGCTACCCAAAACATTTAACCCAAGTTAAACAATTTAAAGGCAATGCTACCAAATACTAATTGAGTGTATGTAAACTTCTGACCTACAGGAAATGTGATGAAAGAAATAAAAGCTGAAATAAATAATTCTCTCTACTACAATTCTGACATTTCACATTCTTAAAATAAATTGGTGATCCTAACTGACCTAAGACAGGGAATTTTTACGAGGATTAAATGTCAGAATTAAATGTATGTGGTATATGTAAACGGTATAGGTATATGTAAACTTCCGACTTCAACTGTACATGCAATACAGAAGCTCTCATACAAGTATCCAGTAGGGAGGGTTCTACTACGCTATATGGAATTTTATGAAAATCACAACAAGGATCATTTAGCTATTAGATTTGGAATTTTAAGACCCCTTGAAGTATCAAAAAATAAAAAAAATGATTTGGATGATATTTTTGGGGGGCCTTACTGCTATTAGCTCATACAAGCATATTGGATAACAGATTCACTACATTGAACAAAAGATAGTCCCCCAAAATATCAAAAGGAAGTTTATTCGGGAATTGTCTCTCCGATATCTGAGAGATTTAAGAAAGATCAGGAAACATATACATGTACAGTATATATATATTTTTGACATGTATTTAACCCCATTTTTATGTCCATATAACTTCCATTTATTTGTTCAACTGGTACCGGGGGACCTTCAAGATGAGTCTTGTGAAGTCTGTGGGCAACTAGAGGAAAACAATGGACATGTACATGTTGGTGAGAGTCTTGCCTTTGCACAGAGGGGTTAGCGTGTAGCCCAAATGGTTTGGCAGATCGGCCGTACCGACTTCAGACGAGTCTACATCGTGTTCATGAGAGTCTCATCTTTCCATAGATGAGACTTTAGGCCAAACCATACGGACGCTACAGACAAATTATACCTCTGTCACCTTTCACCGCAGATGGAGAAATGCGACATAGGTGGATGCTGGTATCTTTAGCTTAAACTGACAGAATTTTATGGAGATGTTTTTATTATGCTAATTTGCAAGAAGGCATCAAGGGGCGTATTGACTGTTTATAGAAAAGGCCCTTACAAGTCTCCTGACGTTTACTGAGGTTAATATATTTTGGACAGTCCAAGTCTGTTATATGTGCACACCGAAGACAGCGGCCCTATTCGCTACACCACCCCAGACCACCACTTTGTAATTTTTTAAAACCACCTAAGAAGAAAAAAGATAACCACCAATGGGGGAATTTGGACATATGGGCAGAGAGGAGGATAGTGGGTCAAAGAACACAAAAAAATTGCATTGATAGATCAATCATTGAAAATGATACCAACTTTCACAAATCTATTCAGGAGTCCAAAAACACGATGATAGAAGCTTGCAACCATTCTGGGCAAAACACACCACTTTTTGGGCCCAAGTCTGACATGTTTCAGCACAACATTTCTTTAGAGCCATTTGGTTTTCAGTCAGGGAGAAATCCATTGGACTGAGAAAAGCACCGCTTTTGTTCGTCACAAGCTAAAAACGGAATGGTAGAATAAAAGAGACAAACATAGATGCTACCACAAGATGCTGGGCATATCAGGAGCAACTCCTCAGAGGAGGCGAGTGTAGGCTTTCTCTCCTTGATGTGGAGGCTTCCAGAGGCTTGCAGTCTCAGCGGTCAGAGAAAGAGATGGAGGGAGAGATG
Source organism: Salvelinus sp. IW2-2015 (assembly GCF_002910315.2). Taxonomy (NCBI): domain Eukaryota; kingdom Metazoa; phylum Chordata; class Actinopteri; order Salmoniformes; family Salmonidae; genus Salvelinus; species Salvelinus sp. IW2-2015. The sequence continues at coordinate 22,914,253 of NC_036867.1, read as the reverse complement.
ACGTGGAGCACTAGTGAGTGCTTAATAAAGACCTTCCCTTAGCCACCCAGGTGAATCATCAGAGAGAGAGAGATGAATAAAATAGAAACAAAAACGAAATAGGAAAGAGGGAAGACTCCACTGGCATGTGAAAATATAAAAATGGAAATGAAACAAGAGGAACCAACTGAGAGGAACGGGAAGGTATAACACAGAGCATTCTGTGTTCTGTTGTACATGAATACATGACTATGTATGGGCTTTTAAGAATGGATTTTGTGTAGAAGTGGTTTTAATATACTGAGTCAGGTAAAATACTTTACAGTGTGTTAAACACTGTGTGAGGTCTTGTGCCAGACGTTTTGGAATCACAATCTCTTTCTTAAGATTCCGTTGATTTCTGAATAAAACATAAATAGTTTAAATAATAACAAGTTGTGAATTTTTATTTCATTCTTAGATATGTTATGGATAAAAATGCATTCCTAGATAAAGGATACATACCTTTAAATCCAAAATGGCTACAAATTCTCATCTAGTAAAGAAGACTACAAATACAAGTACACTTATTGTTAGCAGGTAACAAAATACTGGGCTGTCCTTACCCACTCCAGACATCTCAGGCACAGCAGCTACAAAAGGACCATCTGGAAATGTTGGGGCGTTATCATTGATGTCCTGGACTTTGATGATGAATTCTGACTTTGGTTCCAGGGGCTTTTCAGTGTTGCGGTCGAAGGCTTGTGCGTGGAGGACATAGTGATCTTTCCTCTCCCGGTCCAGGCTTTCTGTTGCATGAATATCTCCTGTCACCTCGTTGATGATGAATATACTCCCAGCGCCTTCCCCACTCAGAATGTACCTTACGGAGCCATCCCCTTTGTCAGAGTTGGAATGAAGCTGTAAGAGAAACCCGAGACAGAATATCAGATGGTTATTGCATAACAGGCATTATTGAATAAGTTACCCCCTAAAGTTATAGCAAGTTTAAAACTGAAATATTTAATAAGTGCTAAATCTCAGTCCAAAATATTAGAAAATGTGGAGATGTTCTGTAGAAAAGCAAAGGAAGCGTAGTCTATTTGTTGTAAGTAGGCTGCTGGTATGCGAACACATAGACAAACCTGTGAGTCTTCAATGTAACATATTCCAAATGTCATATTCAAAGCTTTAGCCTGGGATTTAGAAATGTGAACCATCTAAATCGGCAGCCTTTTTTGAGATTCAAGTTTCCGGGGTTAGTGAAATCCTTATAAACTCTTTAAAGATGAAATCACTTGAATAAATCTTTAATAATGATGAGTGAGAAAGTTACAGATGCACAAATATCATACCCCAAAGACCTCTCACCATTGCAATAACAGGGGAGGGGGGGGGGCATGATATTTGTGTAACTTTCTCACTCATAATTATAAAAAATGTATTCAAGAGTATCCGTAATCCCGGTAGCATCCATATTAATGTATAAGTGTTTAGGAACATATTCTATTCTTCTTTACAATAAAAGTGACTCCAAAATGACACAATATATTATTTACCATTCTTTTCTATTCGGCAGAAAAGAATGTGAAACACAACCAAAAAAAAAAACAGCAAATGCATCCAAAAAATGTGTACAGTAGAGTCACAAGCTTGATATAGTCATTTTGTTCTAATTAAATGGGACCAAATACCCGATATGTTTGGTCCCCTAAAACGGGGGGACTATGTACAAAAAGTAATTTGTAAATGGTTAAAATGGATGAAAATATTACACTCAAATTAAAGTGGACATTCTACAATTTAACCTTATAATTATTGTATAATTTCAAATCCAGAGTGCTGGAGTACAGAGCCAAAACCACAACAAAAAATGTTTCACTGTCCCAATACTTTTGGAGCTCACGGTATTTACCCAGTGAAGGCAAAGAACATTGAGGGTTCTATCCCTATACCCCAGAATGTAATGGGGATTTTAAAAAACAACAGCCAACACAAAATAACCAGTCACATCAAACACTGAAATGACAGCCAACATTCCCTTTTACTTTGTTTCAGCTGTTTTCCATGGACATTTATAGCCATATTAATGATGCTGCTGCATGATTTCGCCTGGTTAGAAAAATGGCTAGCTGACGTCTGACACAGTTAGCGCTCTTTGGCAAGGGGGAGTTCAAATTCATATTTTGCAACATTGTTGCAGAGGTCTGAGTGGCAAACAGCAAGGTTCATTCAAACCTGTGCTGTTGTAAACTAAATGCTAGCTAGAAAGCAAGAGAAAATAATGTGTTTAATAAAAGCATACACTCTTAGATAAACCTTTTAGAAAATTCTAAATGTAACTGCCATTCCTATTCAAAAAACCAACTGCCATTCCAATATGATGATGCAAGAGGAAGGTGGTTGAACCAACTTGCAAGTAGCCTACCAATAAGCATGTTATTTTTCAATGTAAGTAAAGTTGATTATTTAATTCATATATATGACGCCAAAGTCATATGATAAACTAGGCTAGATAAATACATTTGAAATGTAATTAGAAATTGAGCATGTTTGTAGCTAGTTAAAAATAAAAAGCAAGGCTACTTTAATTTGCCACTTTACAAGCTAGCCAGCTAACTTTGTCAAATTTAACATGATTTTCTTTATTTTGGGATATACCAAATGGAGCTACAGATCCAGCCTGACATTGGCAAGTAGCTAACTGTTACTTTTATTTCAGTATTTCAGTGTGGAGTCAATTGAGGGATCTGTTCAATGAAGCCATTAGAAGACTGTTGCTGACAGAGTATAACTGTATAAATGACTTATAATAAGTCTTGGTGATTCAATAGCCTAATTAATCATTACATTACTTTTAACACACTATCTGCTCAGTCTGGCAGTAACCCAGAACTACCAGAGGCAGAGGATCTCTCTTTCGGCTGCTGCTGACAACAACTGCATGTAAGTTGTTCTTTTAAATCATAATAATTATATGTCTGCATAGCATTTTGGCTTCATTTTGGCAGATTAATTCATGCTTATTTATGAATATTATCTCATGTTTGGCCGGTTCGGATCCTGGGAGGGCGCTGGAAAAAACGGGCGGAATTGATCTGACAACTTGGTTCACATCCACAAAACATTTCTTTACCGTTGGGCCCTTGAGCAATGCCCTTAACCCTAAAACATTCTCTCCATCCAGGGGCGTTGCACTGCAGCTTGAACCTGTGCTCGTTTCCATTGTATGTGTGAGGTCTGCTGTTCGGGGGGGTTGAGAACGGGACAGAAGACACACTTTTGATGTTCAATGTAACTAATGGACAACATTGTATTGTATTTTATTGTATTGTATTCTAAAGAAGTCAGGCAGAGTTGACGTGGGCCTTCATTCAAACAGAGAGATGCCTCCCTGGCCACCAGTGCCTATTTCCAAACTAGCTTTGCATATACAATACATAAAAAATATATATTCTGATATTCTTTTGTCCATTATGTAATTGTTTATTAATTTATATTCTTAGCTAAAAATATTAGTAGTAGCCATGACTCATAAATTGCACCATGCAGGGTTCTATATGGAACCATTTTGGTTCAGTGAAGTAGAACCGTTAGGGTTCTGAAAAAAACAACATAATATGGTTCTATACAGAACTTTTAAGGGGTTCCATATATGAAGCAAGGGATTTATGTTCTATAGGGAACCTTTTTTTCTAAGAGTGTGCTTTAACAAATCAGGACACTATAACTGTACATCAAACACATGGTAAAGAACTTTGAATTTACAGAGCATATACGGTACAAAGTGAAAGGTAACACAGTGGAATTCATACAGCGATCAAACAAAGCCAGAAGAGTTCAATCATCCATTTACATTCTCATCTTCTACATGAATTAACGTGTCAAACCTCAAAGGGCTAGCCACATTAACAGGTTATTTTGACTTCACAGAAATAATGCTTCATGCTAGCCTAGCAGCACCATTTTCATATTGCTTCGCAGATGTATATACCCAACCATCACTGAGCATAGGTAGCCAGTGATGTAGTGGTAAAAAATTGGGTAAACGCTGATCGCTGTTCCCTGAAAATAAAGTAACGCTCCCTACATTTTCAATGCATTTTCCCAAGGTGGGTAAATACTCGTGCAAAAGAAAATAGGTAAATGCAGGTAAACTTCATTTATTTACATTTACCCTCCACTATATACGGTAGCTATGTTGAAGCATGATGTACATATTATCGAGCATACAGTATGAGGAAGACATTATTGATGAGGTAGACTCCCAGAGAGTGACTGACAGGCAGCTCTGCAGTCAGGCAGCAAGCCTGGTTGACTGTGATACTTTGTGATATAATGTACTGACAAAGAACTTCAGTAGTACTGCAGGACAGCTAGCCTGGTTGCCATCTCTATTCAGCTATTACATTCCTCTCCTTGTCAATGTTAGCTAAAAAGATTGGTATCCAGAATACAGAACAGCACCTCAGGGGTGTTTCTGAGTCACGGTCCAGATGTCAGCCGATTTGCACTGGCAATAACAGGCTACTGAATTTCAATCAAAATTATCATCTCAATAAAACAAATACAAAACAGCAGGGGACATTACTGAAAATGGACTTCCCTCGTCCCTGTTCCCTTCTGTATTAGACAACATTAAACTGAACTGTGAAAAAGTGCCAGGGCCAAATCTAATCAAAACTGTGCCTTGCAAAAGAATCCCAACTTAAAAAGGTGCTGGCTGATTGCAAAACTTACTTCTTGATGAGAGCAAACGGTCCTTTTCTCTGGTAAACCATAAAAAGCCTGTAATTAGGTAGGGAGTCAAAGTTCCCAATTCCCATTGAGTTTCTACTCTCCTAATCAGGAATCAGGATTAAGGTAATGACAACCCACCGACCATACAAAGCACACAATAAAATGTGCTGTTTACAATTCCCATGGGTGTTGGAGACTGCAGGAAATAACCTGTCTCAATCAATATTGAGATAGACTATTATTATAGGATTTACATTTGTATTATACGTGTCAGTGTTATGATCAGCATCAGGATGTGTAGAGGTGTGGAGGAAGTAAATAACTCCTCACTACAGGAGATTGAACCCCTTACATGTCCAAAGCAGGCCCTCCACAACACAATCATTCAGAGTGCTAATTTAACCATTGACTTCTTTGGCAAGAGCTAAAAATAGTCGGGGTGTCCATTTGATTAATTGTTCAACAGTCTTATAGCTTGGGTCTAGAAGCTGTTGAGGAGCCTTTTGGACCTAGGCTTGGTGCTCCAGTACCACTTGCCGTGCGGTAGCAGAGTGAAAAGTCTATGACTTGGGTCTTTGACCATTTAAAGGGCCTTCCCTGAAAACACCTGGTATATATGTCCTAGATGGCAGGAAGCTTGGCCCCAGTGATGTATTGGGCCGTACGCACTACCCTCTGTAGCGCCTTTACGTTAAGATACCGAGCAGTTTCCATACCAGGCGGTGATGCAACCAGGATGCTCTTGATGGTGCAGCTGCAGTACTTTTTGAGGATCTGGGCACCGATGCCAAATCTTTTCAGTCTCCTGAAGGGGAAAAGGTGTTGTCGTGCCCTCTTCACAACTGTCTTGGTGTGTTTGGACCATAATAGTTTGTTGCTGATGTGGACACCAAGAAACTTGAAACTCTCAACCGACTCCACTTCAACCCTGTAGATGTAAACGGGGGCATGTTCGGCCCTCCTTTTCCTTTATTCCACAATCATCTCCTTTGACTTGCTCACATCGAGAGAGAGGTTGTTGGCCTGATACAACACGGACAGGTCTCTGACCTCCTCCCTATAGGCTGCCTCATCGTTGTCGGTTGATCAGGCCTAACACTGTTGTGTCATCATCAATTTTAATGATAATGTTGGAGTCATGCCTGGTCACACAGTCATGGGTGAACAGGGAGTACAGGAGGGGAGTAAGCAAGCACCCCTGAGGGGAATCGGTGTTGAGGAACAGCCTGGCAGATGTGTCAATGCCTACCCTTACCACCTGGGGGCGGCCCGTCAGGATGTCCAGGATCCAGTTGCAGAGGGAAGTGTTTAGTCACAGGGTTCTTAGCTTAGTGATGATCTTTTTGGGCACTATGGTGTTGAACGCTGAGCTGTAGTCAATGAACAGCATTCTCACAAAGGTGTTTGTCCAGGTGAGAAAGGGCGGTAAAGACTGTGAATGAAATTGCGTCATCTGTGGATCTGTTGGGGTGGTATGCGAATTAGAATTGGTCTATGGTTTCCGGGATGATGGTGTTAATGTGAGCCATGACCAGCCTTTCAAAGAACTTCATGGCTACCGACGTGAGTGCTACGGGGCGGAAGTCATTTAGGCAGGTTACCTTCACATTCTTGGGCACAGGGACTATGGTGGTCTGCTTGAAACGTGGGTATTACAGACATGGTCAGGGACAGGTTGAAAATTTCAGTGAAGACACATGCCTGAGTACACGCCCTGGTAATCCATCTGGCTATGCGGCCTTGTTATTAAAGGTCTTGATCACATCGGCTATGGAGTGCGTAATCACACAGTCATCCGGAACAGATGGGGCTCTCATGCATGCTTCAGTGTCGCTTGCCTCGAAGTAAGCATAAAAGGCACTTAGCTCATTTGGTAGGCTTGCGTCACTAGGTAGCTCACGGCTGGGTTTCCCTTTGTAGACCAATAGTTTGCAAGCCCTGCCACATCCGATTCAATCTTAGTCCTGTATTGATGCTTTGCCTGTTTGATGGTTCGTCTGAGGGCATAGTGGGATTTAGTGTCGAATTTAGTGTCCCACTTCTTGAAAGCAGCAGCTCTAGCCTTTAGCTCGGTGCGGATGTTGCCTGTAATCCATGGCTTCTGGTTGGGATATGTACATATGGTCACTGTGGGTGACTGAGTCATCGGCTTGACATATGGTCAAGCCGATGACTGAGGGGGTATAGTCCTCAATGCCATTGGATGATTCACAGAACATATTCCAGTCTGTGCTAACAAAACAGTCCTATAGCGTAGCATCTGTGTCATCGGACAACTTCCGTATTGAGCGAGTCACTGGTACTTCCTGCTTTAAGTTTTTCTTGTAAGCAGGAATCAAGAGGATATAATTATGGTAAAAAAAATCCCTCTGGTTGCACATGTGACATGCTGGTAGACATTAGGTAAAATGGATTTAAGTTTGCCTGCATTAAAGTCCCCAGCCACTAGGAGCGCCACTTCTGTACGAGCATTTTCTTGTTTGCTTATGGCCTTATACAGCTCGTTGAGTGCGGTCTTAGTGCCAGCATCGGTTTGTGGTGGTATATAGACAGCTAAGAATAATATAAACTCAGCAAAAAAAGAAATGTCCTCTCACAGTCAACTGCGTTTATTATCAGCAAACCTAACATGTGTAAATATTTGTATGAACACAACAAGATTCAACATCTGAGACATAAACTGAACAAGTTCCACAGACATGTGACTAAGATAAATGGAATAGTGTGTCCCTGATCAAAGGGGGGGGGGGGTCAAAATCAAAAGTAACAGTCAGTTTCGGGTGTGGCCACCAGCTGCATTAAATACTGCAGTGCATCTCCTCCTCGTGGACTGCACCAGATTTGCCAGTTCTTCCACCAAGGCACTAGCAAGTTCCCGGATATTTCTGGGGGGAATGGCCCTAGCCCTAACCCTTCGATCCAAAAGGTCCCAGACGTGCTCAATGGGATCGAGATCCGGGCTCTTTGCAGGCCATGGCAGAACACCAATCGGCCATAATAAAAAAGAAACGTCTTGCAGGAAATCAAGGCACAGAACGAGCAATATGGCTGATGGCATTGTCATGCTGGACGGTCATGTCAGGATGAGCCTGCAGGAAGGGTACCACATGAGGGAGGAGGATGTCTTCCCTGTAACGCACAGTGTTGAGATTGCCTGCAATGACAACAAGCTCAGTCCGATGATGCTGTGACACACCGCCCCCAGACCATGACGGACCCTCCACCTCCACATCGATCCCGCTCCAGAGTATAGGCCTCGGTGTAACCCTCATTCCTTCAATGATAAACGTGAATCCGACCATCACCCCTGGTGAGACAAAACCGTGACTCGTCAGTGAAGAGGACTTTTTGCCAGTCCTGTCTGGTCCAGTGATGGTGGATTTGTGCCCATAGGCCTCTCAGAGCCTCTCTGAGCACTGATGGAGGCATTGTGCGTTCCTGATGTATCTTGGGCAGTTGTTGTTGCCATCCTGTACCTGTCCTGCAGGTGTGATGTTCAGATGTACCGATCCTGTGCAGGTGTTGTTACACGTGTTCTGCCACTGCGAGGACGAACAGCTGTCCGTCCTGTCTCCTTGTAGTGCTGTCTTAGGCGTCTCACAGTACGGACATTGTAATTTATTGCCCTGGCCACATCTACAGTCTTCATGCCTCCTTGCAGCATGCCTAAGGCACGTTCACACAGATGAGCATGGACCCTGGGCATCTTTCTTTTGGTGTTTTTCAGAGTCAGTAGAAAGGCCTATATAGTGTCCTAAATCTTTAGTGTCCTAAATTGCCTACCGTCTGTAAGCTGTTAAAGTCTTAACGACCGTTCCACAGGTGCATGTTCATTAATTGTTTATGGTTCATTGAACAAGCATGGGATACCGTATATAAACCCTTTGCAATGAAGATCTGTGAAGTTATTTGGATTTTTACGAACTATCTTTGAAAGACAGGGTCCTGAAAAAGGAACGTTTCTTTTTTTTGCTGAGTTTAGATGGATAATTCTCTTGTTAGATAGTGTGGTCTACAGCTTATCATAAAGGTACTCTACCTCAGTAGAGCAATACCTCGAGAATTCTTTAGCATTAGACATTGCGCACCAGCAGTTATTGACAAATAGACAAACACCCCCGCCCCTCGTCTTACCAGACGTAGCTACTCTGTCCTGGCGATACACAGAAAAGCCAGCCAGCTCTATATTATCCGTGTCGTCATTCAGCCATGACTTGGTGAAACATAAGTTATTTCAGTTTTTATTGTCCCATTGGTAAGATATTCTCGAGAGTAGATCATCAAGTTTGTTTTCCAGTGATTGCACGTTGGCCAATAGAACCGATGTAATGGCGATGTAATTTACTCACTCGCCTATGAGTCCTAACAAGGCATCCCGACCTTCTCGGTATCTCTGCCTTTTCTTCACGCGAATGACGGGGATGTGGACCTGTTCTCCGGAAGAAGTATGTCCTTTGCTTCGGACTAGTTTAAGAAAAAATCTTTGTCCAGTTCGGGGTGATTAATCGCTGTTCTGATGTCCAGAATATATTTTCGGTCATAAGAGACAGTGGCAGCAACTTTATGTACAAAATAAGTTAGAAACAATGCAAAAAACATTTTTTTAAAATAGCACAGTTGGTTAGGAGCCTGTAAAACGGCAGCCATCCAGTCCAGCGCCATTTGTTAAAGGAATGTAGGCTGTCAATACCGAAGGCTGAATCTGTAAGGTAGACCAATCTATGTTGTTAGAGACAGAATCCTTTGGGGGTATGGCAACAATTCCAGTAGTCAGGAACAGCCAGAGTGACATAGACGTCATCACATAAAATTAAATAGCCAATACTAAAACTAACTAGACTAAACCTACCAGGAAGACCACTGCTGTTAGAGACATAATTCTTTGGCTATGGCTGCACTGCCATGCAGAGAAGGCCTTCTAATGCATTAGATTCCAGTACAGTCAGGCATAATTTATTTATGGTTCATTAAAGGTATTCACTCAGAAATGTTCATGACTCTCCGCCATTTGGATGTAATTAGCGTCAATTTTGTCAATCCATGAAACGGGCCTGCCGATAAGAGCCGAGCTGAAAATACATCACCACTGTGTGTGTGTGTGTGTGTGTGTGTGTGTGTGTGCCTGCCTGCCTGCCTGCCTGCCTGCCTGCCTGCCTGCCTGCCTGCCTGCCTGCCTGCCTGCCTGCCTGCCTGCCTGCCTGCCTGCCTGCCTGCCTGCCTGCCTGCGTGCGTGCGTGCGTGCGTGCGTGCGTCTGCAGTGTGTTTGTGTGTGCGGGAATAATGAAGGTCAGATGAAAACTACTGCAATGCCCTGTAGAGAGGGGAGGGAATGGAGAGATGTGTGGGGGCCTGCCTGTCAGTTAGCAGTGAGTGTCCACATGATAAAAATAACAAAAAATAACTCTAATACTGAGGGCGCCATTTGGTACGCAGACATACTTTATGAGTGAGAGGATGGAGGGATTGTGTTTTTCTCTTTCCTTCCCTCTATGGTGAGTTTATTATGGCCAATTGGATGACTGTCTGGCACATGGCTGGTGGATGTTGGTTGTTTGCAGGACAGGGATTGCATTACTCTGGAGTGTTAAAGGGATAAAAAAATTCCGGGCACCAAAGTCACCGGCTGGAGCACTCAGATCCCCGGACAAGCCCTAGACAGACAAAGTCTAGATAGATTTCATGATATGGCCAGCGGTACAGCTAGATAAAGCACGGGTAAAAAGAGACAAAGTCTAGATAGGTAAAGCCCCGCCTTATCTCAGTTCACTGGTCACCATAGCAACACCCACCCGTAGCACGCGCTCCAGCAGGTATATTGCACTCCTCATCCCCAAAGCCGCCTTTCCTTCCAGTTGTCTGCTGCCAATGACCAGAACAAATTGCAAAAATCTCTGAAGCTGGAGTCTTATATCTCCCTCCCTAACTTTAAGCATCAGCTGTCTGAGAAGCTTACCGATCACTGTACCTGTACACAGCCAATCTGTAAATAGCACACCCGACTACCTCATCCCCATATTATTACTTACACTCTTGCCCTTTTGCACCCCAATATCTCTACTTGCGCATTCACCATCTGCACATCTATCACTCCAGTATTAATGCTAAATTGTAATAATTTTTTCCTCTAGGGCCTATTTATTGCCTACCCCCCTACTCTTCTACATTTGCACACACTGTATATAGATTTTTCGATTTTTCTTTTCTTTTCTGTTATTGACTGTACATTTTTTCATGTGTAACTCTCTGTTGTTTTTTTTTGTCGCACTGCTTTTCTTTATCATGGCCAGGTCGCAGTTGTAAATGAGAATTATTATTATTTATTTTTTTATTCTCCTAAGTGACAGGAAACTTTTAAATGGTATATACAGTTGAAGTCGGAAGATTGCAAACAAATATATATTTTTCACAATTCCTGACATTTAATCCAAATAAAAATGTCCTGTCTTAGGTCAGTTAGGATCACCAATTTAATTTAAGAATGTGAAATGTCAGAGTAATAGTAGAGAGAATGATTTATTTCAGATTTTATTTCTTTTATCACATTCCTAGTGGGTCATACACTCAATTAGTATTTGGAAGCGTTGCCTTTAAATGGTGTTCTTCGGCTTGCAAGCCTCCCCCTTTTCCTTCAAACATAAGAATGGTCATTATGGCCAAACAGTTCTATTTTTGTTTCATCAGACAAGAGGACATTTCTCTAAAAAGTACGATCTTTGTCCCCATGTGCAGTTGTAAACCGTATTCTGGCTTTTTTTATGGCAGTTTTGGAGCAGTGGCTTCTTCCTTGCTGAGCGGCCTTTCAGGTTATGTCGATATAGGGATCGTTTTACTGTGGATATAGATTATTTTGTACATGTTTCCTCCAGCATCTTCACAAGGTCCTTTGCTGTTGTCCTGGGATTGATTTGCACTTTTCGCACCGAAGTGCGTTCATCTCTAGGAGACAGAACGCGTCTCCTTCCTGAGCGGTATGACGGCTGCGTGGTCCCATGGTATTTATACTTGCGTACTATTGTTTGTACAGATGAACGTGGTACCTTCAGGCATTTGGAAATTGCTCCCAAGGATGAACCAGACTTGTGGAGGTCTACAAAACATTTTTCAGAGGTCTTGGCTGATTTATTTTGATTTTCCCATGATGTCAAGCATAGAGGCACTGAATTTGAAGGTAGGCCATGAAATACATACACAGATGCAGCTCCAATTGACTCAAATCATGTCAATTAGCCTATCAGAAGCTTCTAAAGCCATGACATAATTTTCTGGAATTTTCCAAGCTGTTTAAAGGCACAGTCAACTTAGTGTAGGTAACCTTCTGACCCACTGGAATTGTGATACAGTGAAATATAAGTGAAATAATCTGTCAACAATTGTTTAAAAAATGACTTGTGTCATGCACAAAGTAGATATCCTAACTGACTTGCTAAAACTATAGTTTGTTAACAAGAAATTTGTGAAGTGGTTAAAAAACGTTGACTCCAACCTAAGTGTATGTAAACTTCCGACTTTAACTGTACGTATTCAGCCCCTTTGCTTGAAATTGAGCTTCGGGTGCATCCTGTTTCCATTGATCATCCTTGAGATGTTTCTACAGTTCACCAGTGGTAAATTCAATTGATTGGATATGATTTGGAAAAGCACACACCTGTCTATATAAGGTCCCACAGTTGTCAGTGCATTTCATAGCAAAAACCAAGCCATGAGGTCGCAGCAAATTTTCCGTAGATCTCTGAGACAGGATTGTGTCGAGGCACAGATCTGGGGAAGGGTACCAAAAAAAGTCTGCAGCATTGAAGGTCCCCAAGAACACAGTGGCCTCCATCATTCTTAAATGGATGATGTTTGGAGCCATCCAAGACTCTTCCTAGAGCTGGCCGCTTGCCAAACTGAGCAATCAGGGGAGAAATGCCTTATTCAGGGAGATGGGAGAATCTTCCAGAAGGACAACCATCTCTGCAGCACTCCACCAATCAGGCCGTTATGGTAGAGTGACCAGACAGAATCCAATCGTCAGTAAAAGGCACATGACGGCCCACTTGAAGTTTGCCAAAAGGCACCTCAAGGTTCTCAGACCATGAAAAAAAATATTCTCTGGTCTGATGAAACCAAGATTGAACTCTTTGCCCTGAATGCCAAGCGTCACGTCTGGAGGAAACATGGCACCATCCCTACGGTGAAGCATGGTGGTGGCAACATAATGCTGTGGGGATGTTTTTCAGCTGCAGGGACTGGGAGACTAGTCAGGATCGAGGGAAAGATGAATGGAGAAAAATACAGAGAGATCCTTGATGAATACCTGCTCCAGAGAGCTCAGAACCTCAGACTGGGGCGAAGGTTCACCTTCCAACAGGACAACAACCCTGAGCACACAGCCAAGGCAATGCAGGAGTGGCTTCGGGACAAGTCTCTGAATGTCCTTGAGTGGCCCAGCCAAATCAAATCAAATCAAATTTTATTAGTCACATACACATGGTTAGCAGATGTTAATGCGAGTGTAGCGAAATGCTTGTGCTTCTAGTTCCGACAATGCAGTAATAACCAACAAGTAATCTAACCTAACAATTCCACAACTACCACAAATTATGTAAAAATGTACCACTAGCCACTTTAAACAATGCCACTTAATATAATGTTTACATACCC
>NC_036867.1:22842482-22900902 GCF_002910315.2 Salvelinus sp. IW2-2015 | reverse complement strand
GTTTGAAAATCACTGCTCACATTTTCCTCATCTTGGGGAAGCCATGTTTTGCATTAAGAACAATGGCTGTGGTTGTTGCACACACTACACAGCCTTTGTAACAAGTCAAGTTTTGCCCAAAGATATTGCGTCAAATTACACTGCCAGTCAAAGGGGTCACTGTATTTACCTACACAAGCATTTCACGTTGTTATAAAAACTTAGGCCAGGATTCAATCCTACCCTACATTACTCATCTCATATGTATATGTATATACTGTACTGTATATCATCCACTGCATCTTGCCATCTTTATGTAATACATGTATCACTAGCCACTTTAAACTATGCCAGTTTATGTTTACATACCCTACATTACTCATTTCATATGTATAGACTGTACACTATACCATCTACTGCATCTTGCCTATGCCGTTCTGTACCATCACTCATTCATATATCTTTATGTACATATTCTTTATCCCTTTACACTTGTGTGTATAAGGTAGTAGTTGTGGAATTGTTAGGTTAGATTACTTGTTGGTTATTACTGCATTGTCGGAACTAGAAGCACAAGCATTTCGCTACACTCGCATTAACATCTGCTAACCATGTGTATGTGACAAATACAATTTGATTTGATTTGATTTGTTGGTCCAGCACATGAATACACACACATTTTAAATGTCACAGCTTGTGTAAATTGGTTCCAGAAACACCCAAATCCAAATAATTTCATGCCCCGTGATGAGGTTTGTGGCAAGGCAGTGGAATCTTTATCAGATGCACAGTATATTCCAGTTCAGAGGTTTATGTAGTGCTGTGCATATTGCCGGTATGCAGTTTGCAAGGACTACAGAGACAGTAACTGTGGTAGTACCAGTGTCAAGCAGTGCTGCTTTTTAGGCATTAGGCTACTTGGAGGTGAAATTATAAGTAATCAAAGGGCCTTGCATTGGAAGTTTGAGAGTAAACCAACTGTTTATTTCTTACATTTTAGCAGAAAAATACTAGTGATTATTCATTGTTGTTTGTGTATATTTTGTAAAGTCTACTTGTATCCGTTTTTGATATGAAACTGCATTGTACTGTAAAACTTCTTGACGTGTTTACAGTAAATACAATTAGACAGTCTGCCTTTTTAGCTTGGCCTAATAAAGCCAACTTTATTGTTATCCTTTGTTTTATGTTCTTTGAATCATGCATTTTGTTAGTTTGTTATCTTTCATTTTATGGTTTTACGTTAAAGTGTGACAATAAAGTTTAGGTTGAAGTTAGATTTTATATTGGATCATGAAATGATTAAATGACAATAGTTGTATGGATATGGATTCCAATAGACTATTAAGTTATCTTCCTTATTAAGACGATATTAAAATATATCAACTAATTTGAAAGACTAGGCTACTATGCACAGTTTTGGAGAAGATGGCTGGTGAACTAATCAGGTTGAACGAGGACAATGGCCAAAGTGTTAAGAGTTATTAGCATATTGGAAGATCCATGTCCTTTCAGAGCTGATTACACAGACTGATGAAGTTCACAGAAATTCCAAACTCATGACTGTTGAGATTTGTTTTCATCTTTACTTGTCAAAACTTAGGAAACATGCCATTTTATGCATTGTGGGCTGGGTTACAATCCTGGATGGGAGACCAAAGGGTAGCTGTAGATATAGAAATGATCCAGTAGAAGATGCTGCCCAGCCTCTAGTTTTTTTTCTGAAGTGGATATAATGTGGAAGATCTGAAGTTGTTTTAAAGGTACACATTCAATATATTTTTTACAAGGTTTGTCTGTTGAAATGTGGTTATCATGATGACATAATCCTGTGGTTTAAATTTCACCCTCAATAAAATGTTGATGACCAAGATACAATATGTTGACAAATGATGTTGAAACAATGTTGATTCAACCAGTTTGTGCCCAGTGGGTACTTGTTGGGATGTGGGATTATCTCAACTGGTTAGCTTGTTGTCTTTTGTCTGTATGTGCATTGGAATGTGTGTAGTTGACCATGACAATTTTTATGCTGTCAGATTTGCCAGCTGTGCTGCTCAGCAGGAAATAAACAAATGTCGGTGTCAACTGTCTTCCTAAGAACCTCAAGATTGACCTAAGAGTTAGCGTCGGAAAACATAAAAAGAGAGAACTGCTGATGGGGAGTTTGAGTAGTTGAAGATGTGTGTGCAGGGGGTAGCGCTCTCTCTCTTTCCACAAATAGGGAAGTAGGAGAGGCGGTCTGAAAAATGGGGGTTGGCTCATCAGTGCCAGGCCTCATATTTGCAATTAGTGAGGAGAGTAAGTTTTTGATAAAATCTCAACCCTTATTCTTTGCTCAAGAGGACTTAATCACATTTTTATGTAGGTGTGTTTGTCTGATAATCACTGTTTTTCGGCCATGCTTCCCCCAATCAAATCTTTATAGCACTCTCTCTGCAATTGATTTGTAACAGTCACAGTCTTGGGCACCATGGCGATGATGGAGCATGCAGCTAATGACCATACATTGGGAGATTGCGATGGGAGCGTGATAAAGACGTGTCGTCTGTCGTTTGTGATCCGCTCTAATGGCTGTCCTCTATTTTAACTTCAGCTGCTGCTGGGGAAACAAAATGAAGCCCAGGCTCCTCGGCGTACGGTAATCTCGTCTCCCAGCGGTATAGTTGACTTCTTGATGTACAGTATAAAGATTATTAGAAGGCTGGGATTGGGAATCAGTCATTACACTAATTTAAAGGCTTCGGTTCGGTTGGCTATACTCACAGATGCAATTTAGATTTCTTACTTTTTAAAGTTTTGCGATTTAATGATACAAAAATAATGAAAACGCTGGCAGATCCACTAAGAAAACATCCTGTAACTACTGTACGCTCTGTGGCTCACAATCAGTGGAGTGTAGACATATATTCTAAATCAGAAGTGTCTGTGTGGCACTAATGTGATTAGCTGTGCTGAAATCAAAGGTCAGTCAGACTAGGAGATACACAACAGTGAAAATACCAATTAAGTGTTTGTAAAAATGTGGTTTTCAAATTGTGCTTAATGTAATAGTTTTTTAATTGACGTTCACAGTCACACTTTTGGAACTGATTTTCAGAGCTAGGCTATCACTTTGACAGCGGTCTAGGCGACACTCGCAAAATATACTGAACAAAAATATAAATGCCACATGCAACAATTTAAATGATTTTACTGTTACAGTTCATATAAGGAAATCAGTCAATTGAAATAGATTCATTAGGCCCTAATCTATGCATTTCACATGACTGGGAAGAGGCACAGCCATTGGTGGGCATGGGAGGGCATAGGACTACCTACTTGGAAGCCAGACCCACCCATTTGGGAGCCAGGCCCAGCCAATCAAAATATATTTTCCCAGTGGTGTAAAGTACTGAAGTAAAAATACTTTAAAGTACTGCTTAAGTAGTTTTTTTAGAAATGTGTGCTTCACTATTTATAATTTTTACAACTTTTACTTTTACACTACATTCCTGAAAAAAATATTGTAGTTTTTACTGCATACATTTTCCCTGACACCCAAAAGTACTCCTTACATTTGGAATGCTTAGCAGGACAGGAACATGGTCATGTACTTATCAAGATCACTTCCCTGGTCATCCCTACTGGCTCTGATCTGGTGGACTCACTAAATGCAAATACTTTGTTTATAAACTACATCTGAGTGTTGGAGTGTGGCCCTGGCTGTCCGTACATTTTTTAAACAACAAAATGGTGATGTCTAGTTTGCTTACTATAAGGAATTTGAAATGATTTATACTTGTACTTTTACTTTTGACTCTGAAGTATATTTTAGCAATTACATTTACTTTTGAGTAGTATTTTACTGGGTGACTTTCACTTTTACTTAAGGCCTTTTCTATTAAGGTATCTTTACTTTTACTCAATTATGAAATTTGGGTACTTTTTCCACGGATCACTGGTCTCCGACGATACAGCAGGTGAAGAAGCCGGATGTGGAGGTCCTAGACTGGCATGGTTACACGTGGTCTGCGGTTGTGAGGCCAGTTGGACGTACAGCCAAATTCTCTAAAACAATGTTGAAGGCAGCTTATGGTAGAGAAATTCACATTAAATTCTCTGGCAACAACTCTGATGGACATTCCTGCAGTCAGCATGCCAATTGCACGCTCCCTCAAAACTTGAGGCATCTGTGGCATTGTGTCGTTTGACAAAACTGCACATTTTAGTGGCCTTTTATTGTCCCCTGTGTAATGATCATGCAGTTTAATCACCTTGATGTGCCACACCTGTCAGGTGGATGGATTATCTTGGCAAATGAGAAATGATCACTAACAGTGATGTATACCATTTTCTGCACAACATTTGAGAGAAATAAGCTTTTTGTGCTTATGGAACATTTCTGGGATCTTTTATTTCAGCCCATGAAACATGGGACCAATCATTTACATGTTGCGTTTAGATTTTTGTTCAGCATTGACATATATTTGATTTCTACAGTACCTGTTAATTAAAGGATATAAAACACTAGGCCTTGGTCTACAGGTGTATGAAGGCCACATCACTATGCAAGCCAGCGTAATGTGACTTGCAGGCCTGATGTGACTTGCGCCCATACAGTTTTTGAATCAGCTGTTGTTGCTGTTGGCACTGTGATCCTACCTAGGACATTGGCTGAGTCAAAAACGGCAACCTGGTCAGAAGTAGTACACTAAACTCTTAGAGACAAAAAGGTGCTAAGTAGAACCATATAGGGTTCTTTGGTTTGTCCCCATAGGGGAACCCTTTTTTGGCTAGGGTTCTACCTAAAACCTTTTTATCTTCTAAAGGTTCTTCCTAGAACTTTCTATGAACTGTTTTACTATGAACCCTTTAATCTTTGAAGGGTTCTTCCTTATAGCTTCCATCAGCCTTATTATCCAATACAATTACACTCTTTATGACAATACATTACACATACGATAAGGAATTCTTTGAGGTTTTATTTTGATGTATAACTATACCCTAACACAGTGGTGTTAGTAAACTCATGGTTCACAGGTCACATCAGGCCTGCAAGTCACATTATGCTGGCTTGCATAGTGATGTGTAATTCCTATTGAAATCCAGCCCGATGGAGTATATCCAACAATTGGAACTTTTAATCACTCGCAACCTGCATTCAGAATGAGGGTTGGGAAGATTGATTAATGGAACTACCTAAATCATCTAAACTGGAACAACCATTTCAGTAACGTGTGCAAAAACTACTAACAGAAAATGTACGTTATTTTTCTTTGTGTAGCATAATATTAATCAACCAATCACTGCAAAAACAAAGATATTGAAATAGCAATTCTGAAAATGAACCTGCAATTGAGCAAGCTGGGAAATATGACAATAATGGGCGTGGTTTTGAGTGTTTTACTCTACACAGTAAAAATGACACAATCACACTCAACTCTGGGGTTCTTTTACACCACTGAGTTTTAATTTAACTCCTTAATCAACACCAGAAATGTTACACTGAAAAATGAACACTAGGTTATACTGGCAAATTTGCTTTGTACCATACTAAGGCCTTGCCGGTTCACTCATTCTTCGTTGTATGCTCCTACTGTCTACTCAATAAAATCAAAGATAATACTAGTTTGAAAGACATAGATTATGGCAAAGATATCAACCATGTCAGTACTGAATGTAAAACGATTAAGGGAATACTAGATATATATTCCCATATAGGTACAGTTTAAAACATTCTGATGCCTATATTTTTTATTAACTTTAACATCAGGAATGTTCCTTCCAAAGAATGCTTGACTTCCAGTAATCATCCAATAACCTTTCTTCCAAAAACAGTTCTTAGGATGTTAAAGGTTCTAGGTAGAACTTTTTGCCTTACAAAGAACCCTCGTCTTCCAAAAAGGGTTCTTCAGATGAAAACAGTTATTGGTAGAATCCCATCCCTCTGCAAAGAACCCTTTTCAAACACTTTTTTTCCAAGAGTGTAGATAAGGAATAGAGTTCCATTTGGGATGCACACGGTGTTCTAGAAGGTTTCTGATCTGTCCTGATCATTGATGGGACAGGAGCCCCAGACTGACTGGAGGTGTACTAATCCAAATGGCCTCAGAGAAAAGGTGAGAAAAATCAATACAT
Source organism: Salvelinus sp. IW2-2015 (assembly GCF_002910315.2). Lineage (NCBI taxonomy): Eukaryota > Metazoa > Chordata > Actinopteri > Salmoniformes > Salmonidae > Salvelinus > Salvelinus sp. IW2-2015. The sequence continues at coordinate 22,894,803 of NC_036867.1, read as the reverse complement.
CTTTCACCATCTCTCTCTCTCTCTAGCTCTCTCTTGATCTTAAGCTTGAGCTCTGTCTGTCTGTCTCACTCACACAAACACACACGTTTATTATTCACATAGTTTCCCAGGGATTTGGGAAAGGGTCTACAGTAAACTTCTGAGTGCACATACTACATTGATAACTAGCTGTAATATTACTGTAACTGGGTTTGGGCTTTTGTAAGGAGCAAATCTTGTAGGGCTAGCTCTTTTCTGTATTACAAACAGGAAATGACACGAGCTGTGACAGTCTATTTTATTTTGTTCTAAATTACCACTCAATGGGTAATGAGCATTCAGAACCCAGCAAGTGCAGAGCTCAGCTTTTTCTTTGTAAAGAATGGAGGGAAAAAGCAATTTAACTAAAACCCTTATTTCACTTTTTCCACTGTTGTATCATTAAATATAAGACAGTTGCCTGATTCTGTCACAGCACAATCCATTTATAGCAGTATGAATAAAACATTTAGACACCTTTTTGTAGAGGTTGGCATTTTGCTCTGCAAATGACCATAGAATAAGTCACACAAGAGGGGGTTGTTTCCTCTTAGTCTGGTTCTAAGCACACAATCTGTCAAAAGCCATTTACAACATCTTTCAAACTACAGTAGTAGGTAGTTAAGTCGTTTACCTTAACATATTTACGTATTTAGCTAATCGCCAATTGGGTAGCATTACGTGCCATTATGAACTATTCTGTCCCGCTTTAAATTACGTGCAGCTTATAAAGGCTTCATAAAGCCTTCATAAAGCGTTCATAAACACTACATACATGTGTCACAAATCATATATAGCCATATGTCATGCTCTATAAAGGGTTCATAAATGTGGCATAACTGTGTGAAATAACCACCAATGTAACATGTGACATAACCCACTGTCAAATTAGACATAAACCTGTGCTTTTAAGAAGGATGGCATAAGCATCACTTGATAAAGGCTTTATTAATCATATTTAAATGAGGCTTCACAAAGCATTTATAACCTTGTCATGAATCTTGGTAGACCATTGCAATGCCAGGATAGTGGGTTCGATTAACCAGGACCACCCATACGTAAACATTTATGCACAAATGACTGTAAGTCGCTTTGGATAAAAGCGCCTGCTAAATTGTATATATTATGTAATATCACTCTTAAACATTTATAGGATGGCCCAACCTCTTTCCCTCTTGTGTGCATAGCAAATACTGGATCTGACTTCAACTTCCCCCCAAAATTGTTGCCTATCCCGATTTTGGATTTCCCACATCTTTTTCTGGTTTTCCCCCAGTTTTTTCAAACTTCTTTAATAGAACAACAACAAAACTACATTTTCTCTGTTCACAACAATGCATAAACCATATCAGGGGACGACTTTTGAATTCTTTAAAATGTCTAAGAAACATAATTGTTTTTTGTTTAATTGCCCTTTAATTCAGTGTGCATGCCCTGCACTATTGTTTGGTTAGCGGTGTTTCTGTTGCACAGTGATGAGTTCGCAAAACAAATACCCAGCGAAAAACTAGCAAGTTAAACTTTATTTATTGTAATTTAAATTAGTTTAATCAATTTGTTAAGTATCGAGTTAGATTACATAGTTACCTCAATTGTTATTTCAATACATTTTTGGAGACTTCAAAGCAACCGCTAGCTAGCAAATTACATTTAGCTAGCTAACAGGCTCAGCTAAATAAAAATCCCACTAGATACAGCCACATCTCATAGTTACGTCATGAGGTTTGTAAATAAAAGAGGAATACAATAATACGAAAAACAAATTGAGTTTCCCATCTTCCCATTTAGAGTATTTCTGGTGTAGCACAGAAACACCCGTATCCAGCTGGTGTGACAAGGGCATTTTCTTACAGACATGTTAACTTTCTTTGTTGTTACTCTTAACCCATAAGAGTTTAAGCCCTGTCTATGCCAGGGGAGTGGGGTTGGGGGGGGTACTTCTACGCTGTATGGAACTGTTTTAAGAACGTCATACCAAGGATCATTTTACTATTTGATTTTGAAAGTTAAGACCCATTGAAGTATCAAAAAAATATGTATAAAAATGATTTGGCCTTACTGTTATTAGCCCATACAAATGCATTGATTAACATATTAACTACACAGAAAAACAGATAGTCCCCCCCAAAAATCACAGATAGTCCCCCCCCAAAAAAGTGAAATAGGACATAGGATATTTTTTTTTACATGTATTCATCCCCTTATTTTAGGCACTAAACTATATTCATACATACAGCGCATTCGGAAAGTATTCAAACCCCTTGACTTTTTCCACATTTTGTTATGTGACAGCCTTATTAAAAAATTTACAAAATATTTTTTTCCCTCATCAATCTACAGAATACCACATAATGACAAAGTGAACGTATTAAACATTTAAAACAGAAATACCTTATTTACATAAGTATTCAGACCCTTTGCTATGAGACTCGAAATTGAGCTCAGATGCATCCTGTTTCCATTGATCATCTTTGAGATGTTTCTACAACTTGATTGGAGTCCAACTGTGGTAAATTCTATTGATTGGACATGATTTGGAAAGGCACACAACTGTCTATAAACGTAAAGGTCCCACAGTTGACAGTGCATTTCAGAGCAAAAATCAAGCGTTGTCATTATGGGGTATTGTGTGTAGATTGATGAGGGAAAAAAAGATTTAATCCATTTTAGAATAAGGCTATAAAGTAAGAAAATGTGAAAGAAGTCTGAATACTTTCCGAATGCACTGTACTTCTATAAATGTTTTAAACTGGAACTGTGGATCTTCAGACGAGTCATGTGAGAGTTGTGAGGCCTCTGGGTGCCCTAGAGCAAAACAACCGACATGTACTTTTTCTTGAGAGTTTCTCCTTTACACAACTTTACACACCTTTACACAAGTTGGCAGATCGGCTGTAACGACTTCAGACAAGTCCCAAGACGCTTGTGGGGGTCATAGAGCAAAACAGAGATCACCATCGTGTTTGTTTGTGAGTCTCATCTTTCCAAAGAGGGGTCATAATAGTTGGCCAAACCGTTCAGAACCTACAGACGATTTTGTGAGAAGACTGATTTTCGGGATGCCTCATGGTCTTAAAAACATCGCTCTAGCTCTGTCAACTTTCACCGCAGATGTGGAAGTGTTACACAGGCGGGTGCAGTTGATTTAGACGCATCCACTGCAAAAAGATCTGATGTTTCTAGCTTAAACTGACAGATTTTTCTTGGGATTTTATAAATGCTAATTAGATTTCCACATGGCGAGGACATCGACCTTAGGGGGTTTGGAACCAACAGGCAGAAAGGCAAGAAGTATTTGTCCGCCAGCTCAGGGACAAGCTACACTATTCACAGCCCTGTGTAATGTTCAATGTAATTGAATTGCTCGACTTTTTGAAACAACGTATTTGTATTGTTTTAAATTAAACAAATGAAAAAAGGAATATATGGTTTAAACATGTCTTTAAAGCGGGACTGAATATTCAACTTATTATTTGTACTTTGAAAGGTTGTCAACACCCATGTGTCTTTGCACAAGCATTATCATACAGAAGAATAGCTAAATACTAATAGCTAGTGTAACAACATCAAGGCACCGTGTGGCTTGCTCTGAGTGACATGTAGACATTCACACCTCCCACTGGACCTGTGGGTGTCTTCCTGGTTGCGTCCCAAATACCACCCTATTTCCTATATAGTGCAGTACTTTTGACCAGGGCCTGTCCGTCTCTACTGAGCATATCTGCATAAGGCCTGTCCTCTGTCTTGCATTTTTCTTTCTCTCACTCACACAGACCTGTCATTTCCCAAATGCATGGGTCCCCTGAGGAGTGTCACCGGGGATTAAACAATACACCACAAGGGGATTAGGAACACAGTTTGACAGACTGGTCTACACACTCATTCCAAAGTCGGTAACACTTTATAAACCATTTCTAAACTGTTTGTTTAGGCCTGTCCTCTGTCTGTTTGTGGAGTGTTTGAAAAATGTGTTTTAATGACTGTAACCTAAGTATATGTAAACTTCCAACTTTAACTGTATACTCTGAACTCTGACATTTCTCGTCCTAATATTTATATATTTCTTAATTCCATTCTTTTACTTTTAGATATGTGTATATTGTTGTGTATTGTTGAATATTACTACACTGTTGGAGCTAGGAACACAAGCATTTCACTACACCTGCAATAACATCTGCTAAACGTGTATGCGAGCAATAAAACTTAATTTATGAATCCTTCATGTACTTCATCTGCTTTTTGATGTTACATTAAAGCTTCAAAAGTCACAAAAAGTGACATTAGCTGATGAAGACCTCAAAAACCCTACAAAAACGTCATTCATTTCCACACAGGCTTGGTCCAGAGTTAGTGCCTACAAAAAGACGCCATTACTAATTTCTCTCTATTCCTACACAAGATACCGCTCCTTCCGCTCCTCCTTTGCAGCTTGCTAATGTCTGCATTTTTCTACCAAGCGCAGTGATGAGAACAATATAGTGTTTGAATGTGAAGAATGAATCCTCCTCTGTCTTGGCTTAATTAAGGGTCATTCTGTCTCCTAGCCACATTAGGACATGGCACACCAATCTCACAACTACATAATTAAATGTTGGCAAGTTTCTCTCCTGCTATCAATAAACTTCATCATCTCTCTCCATCCAAATGTGGCGTGTCAAATTAATGTCTAATAATTTGTATGTTTGTTTTTAACGGCCCAGTTATAATACAGAAAGAATTAGCTGTTTATGTTTGTGTTGCTTTCCTCACCATGTTATCTGAGTCCAAAATGGCGCCATATTCTCTACTTAGAGCAGTTCTTTTGACCAGTAGTTCACTTTGAAGGGGATAAAGTGCCTTTTGGCACACAACCATAACACTCTCTCTAAGGTAGAGGGATGAAAAGAAGAGTGGCCATTATCTATTAAGCATGATAGAGGCAGCCAGCCAATCAGAGATATCAAAGGATGAGCTGTAGCTCTATGTAATATTAATATAATCCATGGAAGTAATTATTCTTTCATGCAATTAGTGACAAACTGAAAAACTGCAATTATACAACAACGCAGTTTCAATCAGGGTATACTATAACCTTGTACTACTTCAGTTAATACAGACAGAACAACAGAAAACGCTGAGAGAATGTTTTGGTGGCACCTTGGGAATTGTGCGGTTCACTCATGCATTTTATAACGTTAGCAATGCCATGTTTCATCACTAAATAACACCTATAAGGATATGTGTTTTCCTGGTCTGACACTACTACCCAGGCATCTGTGATAAAGCCTTGCTTCTGGTTGTCATCCCTGTGATCATAACAAACAACTTAGTGGTGATGCTGAGTAATAATATTTAGAGAATATTAGAGGGGTTTAGTTGTGTGTTTTTCTCACTCTCTTTCCACCTCTATTTTCTGTCTCTCTGGACTGCTCTTGCTTTTATTTATTTATATTTTTTATTTTTTCATTCCACATCATGTTCCCGTCTCTGTATTGAAATACGTACATATGTGCGTGCAGTCAGAGAGAGAGAGGAGTGATCCAACTCCCTCGTTCTCTTTCTCTCTGAGTGTGGTTGAAGGGATTAGCTTCTGCCCGAGTGCCTAGAATAATGATCACTGCAGCGGAGAAACACATTTCAACATTTCAGGAGATAAGGGGGCCAGGCAATCTGTAAGCTGAGGACATACCAAATAAGCCACGGGAAACTGGTTAAGTAACAGAAAAGTCACCACAGCGATCGCAGACCAGACCTGCTGGGTTGCTCTTGCCCTCTGAGCACAAGGTTACGACTGCCAGTCATCTCTAGTGCCTGCCTCTCAGTCTTTGTGACATCCATAATGTCTGATGTGACAGTCTGAGCCCATAGCTGGTATGACATGTAGCTCAGATGTACTGTATAGGCCACTAATGGCCCACAGTCTCAGTGGATATAAATAAGAGTTATGTGTTCTCTTATTTTTGATAGTTTTTTTTTATGTATATATTGGCAGTAGGCTAGAAGTTTTATATAAATTGACAAATACATTCAATTCAATTCACACTTTAACTATGTAACAAAGAGCCATCCATGGAGCCCCTGTGTTACATGCCTCAATTTTGTACATGGGTTCATTCAAACAAAAAAATATGTTCTATTTTTGGAACTGAGAGGTTGCTGTAAAAAGCTCTGTTCCCAATTGAATCTTCCCTAAGAGTCTAAGCCTTGGAATTTGGCCTTACTGCTATTAGACCATGGAAACGTATTGGATAACACATTCATGGCATAACAGATAGACAAAACATTTATCAAAGGGAAGTATGGTTTGAGGTGTCTGATATGCATCTGAGAGATATAGGAAAGCATAAAAAAGGTTCCATGTGTAACCTTGGTCCCAAAAAATCCTATACATTTTGATTCCTTTTTTACCGGTCTGTACCGGGTTAGCTTCAGACGAGTCCCGTGAATATAAAACAGAGAACAGGTTAATGTTTGTGAGAGTCTCAGCTTTTGATGGTGGAGTCATATTAGTTTGTAGCTTAAACCGTTCAGACTTGACAGACCTTTTTGTGAGAAGACCTGTTTGGAGTTGGGACGCCGGTGTCAGCAACTTGAGACCAGTCAGTCCCGTGAAGCTTGTGCGTGTCGTAGAGCAAAACTGTAGACTTTTTGTGAGAATACTGATTTCGGGATGTGACAAAAACCGCTGTAGCTCTGCCACGGCTGTCTCTAGCTTAACCCGACAAATTTTGATGGGTATTTTTTTATTATTATACTAATTAGATTTCCCCAAAGTGCTAGACAGACGGTGCAAGGGATCTTGTTGATTAATCCTGAATAAAACATGACACATACTCATGAGAAGAACTTGGACAGAGTAGACGTCTTATTGTCTTAACGAAATAAACGAGTGAGATTTAATGTGCAACCCCAATGCCACCCTATCCCCTACATAGTGCACTATTTTTGACCCAAGTCCTACGGGCCTTGTTCAAAAGTAGTGCACTATATAAAGAAAATGGTGCTATTTTGGATGCACTTTGGTTTCAACATAATTAGACAGAACAAAAGCATCCAGACTACCAACAAGGCAAATCCCCTTAAGAATAGAACCTGTAACTGCCACAATGCATTTCCAATAGACAAAACTGCCATGCAGAAAAACACATCACTTTTGACCAGGGCCCTTAGAGCTCTGGTCAAAAGTAGTGCACCATGTTGGACATACAGTAGTGTGTCATTTGAGACACAGCCAGAGCCAAGTTTCCTTGGAATGAAATAAGCTGTTGTTTACAAACATACTGTGAAGTAGGGCAAAATAATACAATACCTTTCCCACGTATTGAGTGTCCTGTCCTATGTGTTCTTCTAAAACAAAGAATTGGTTCCAGATCCAGCCACGTTTAGGCCTGTGATGCACTTCTGTCTCACCATTGGCCAGTTTGGTCTGGTTCTTGGCGATGGTCACTTTGTCTGCTGGGATATGATGGCTAGCCCCATAGCACCTCTGGATGAAGCAAAGGCAGACCAGTATGTGACAAAGACAGGAGGTGGTGGATATCCTCATGGTGGTGCCTCAGTGTGTTTTTGGAAAAATATCCCAGCGTGCTTTGCGCTATGTGTGAAGGTCCTCCCACCACCGCCACCACCACCGGCCACCGCTGCAGCCTCACGTGGCTGGCGGTTTCGATGGACAGATGAGGGCGGCGCTAAATCCAAACTGGGGAAGGTCTGGTCCGTGCAACGATAGAATCTCTAAGGTTCATGGTCTAACTGTCAATTGAGGAGAATCAAGGCAAGCTTCATTTACATCATGGAACAGCCAGGGTCTAGAGTAGAAAACGTACGGACAATGACTTTTGTAGTTTTACCAGAAACTGGAGTTGATTATGGTGACCATTCTGTCTTTCCTGGAAGAGAGAGAGATATAGAGGGATTAATTACATGTCATGAGTTTTAACTTCCTTTAATCCCCTCAAAATAAATTGGAACCCGGCCATAATAATACTTGACACACAGAGGGAAAGTATTTCAAATAGATGACTTTGAATGCAGAAAAGAGGCCTCTATCTCCTAACATCCAGTTCTAAAAACAGAACATTTTGGATGTGGTGAGTCTTTATTTATTCATAAATTGTCTGTGCCTGTGAGGTCAGAGAGATATACTGCACTCTATTTCCTTAACAGTGTGTATGGAATAATAGGGTGTCATACGGGACTCATTATTGAAATTTGCTGTATAAAAGTGCCCAATGAGTTCTGATGATCCATGTACTGTATACAGCCAGAATGGACCTATACTGTAGTGACTCACATAGTACATGAGTTTTACCGCAGTCGGGGGAGTCAAGGAACCTACCAAGAGATGGCGTCTAAGAGCCTGCAGCTGCTGGAGCCTACAGTATGTGAGTACGGAATCCTATATTACAAAGTGGATCTTCCACCACCATTTAAAAAAAAATAGTTTTGACATCCAACACAACCACAAATCTATTATTTACCAAGTAATACACTAGAATGACATCTTGCTGTGGTATATTGAGAGTAAACAAACTTTGATATGAAGTGTACATAGCTACAGTGGCTTGCGAAAGTATTCACCCCCCTTAGCATTTTTCCTATTTTGTTACCTTACAACAAGGAATTAAAATAGATTTCTTAGGGGTTTGTATCATTTGATTTACACAACATGCCTACCACTTTGAAGATGCAAAATATGTTTTATTGTGATACAAACTAGAAATAAGACAAAAAAACTGAACTTGAGCATGCATAACTATTCACCCCCCCAAAGTCAAAACTTTGTAGAGCCACCTTTTGCAGCAATTACAGCCGCAAGTCTCTTGGGGTAGGTCTCTATAATCTCGACACATCTAGCCACTGGGATTTTTCCCCAATCTTCAAGGTAAAACTGCTCCAGCTCTTTCAAGTTGGATGGGTTCCGCTGGTGTACAGCAATCTTTAAGACATACCACAGATTTTCAATTGGATTGAGGTCTGAGCTTTGACTAGGTCATTCCAATATATTTAAATGTTTCCCCTTAAACCACTCGAGTGCTGCTTTAGAAGTATGCTTAGGGTCATTGTCCTGCTGGAAGGTGAACCTCCGTCCCAGTCTCAAATCTCTGGAAGACTGAAACAGGTTTCCCTGAAGAATTTCCCTGTATTTAGCTCCATCCATCCATCATTCCTTCTATTCTGACCAGTTTCCCAGTCCCTGACGATGAAAAACATCCCCACAGCATGATGCTGCCACCACCATGCTTCACTGTGGGGATGATGTTCTCGGGGTGATGAGAGGTGTTGTGTTTGCGCCAGACACAATGCTTTCATTGATGTGCAAAAAGCTAAACTTTAGTCTCATCTGACCAAAGTACCTTCTTCCATATGTTTGGGAGTCTCCCACATGCCTTATGGTGAAAACTAAACGAGTTTGCTTATTTTGTTCTTTAAGCAATGGCTTTTCATCTGGACACTCTTCTGTCAAGGCCAGCTCTGTGGAGTCCACGACTTAAAGTTGTCCTATGGACAGATACTCCAATCTCCGTTGTGGAGCTTCCAGCGTGATCTTTGGTCTCTTTGTTGCCTCTCTGATTAATGCCCTCCTTGCCTGGTCTGAGAGTTTTGGTGGGCAGCCCTCTCTTGGCAGGTTTGTTGTGGTGCCATATTCTTTCCATTTTTTAATAATGGATTTAATGGTGCTCTGTGGGATGTTCAAAGTTTCGGATATTTTCTTATAACCCAACCCTGATCTGTACTTCTCCACAACTTTGTCCCTGAACTGTTTAGAGAGCTCCTTGATCTTCATGGTGCCGCGTGCTTGGTGGTGCCCCTTGCTTAGTGGTGTTGCAGACTCTGGGGCCTTTCAAAACAGGTGTATATATATATATATACAGTATACATTTACATTTTACATTTTAGTCATTTAGCAGACGCTCTTATCCAGAGCGACTTACAGTAGAGTGCATACATTTTTATTACATTTTGTTTTACATACTGAGACAAGGATATCCCTACCGGCCAAACCCTCCCTACCGGCCAAACCCTCCCTAACCCGGACGACGCTATGCCAATTGTGCGTCGCCCCACGGATCTCCCGGTTGCGGCCGGCTGCGACAGAGCCTGGGCGCGAACCAGGAGACTCTGGTGGCGCAGCTAGCACTGCGATGCAGTGCCCTAGACCACTGCGCCACCCGGGAGATACACTGATATATACACTGTATATACACTGAGATCATGTGACAGATCATGTGACACTTAGATTGCACACAGGTGGACTTTATTTAACTAATTAAATGCCTTCTGAAGGTAATTGGTTCCACCTGATCTGATTTAGGGGCTTCATAGCAAAGGTGGTGAATACATATGCATGCACCACTTTTCACATTTTATTTTGTATAATTTTTTTAAACCTGTTATTTTTCTCATTTCACTTCACCAATTTGGACTATTTTGTGTACGTCCATTACATTAAATAAAAATAAAAATAAATTTAAATTACAGGTTGTACTGCAACAAAATAGGAAAAATGCCAAGGGGGATAAATACTTTTCCAAGGCACTGTATAAGATCTGACAAGCATCAAAGGCAAACTAGCTCTCTTTAACCTTACCATCCGTTGCGATGACAAAAACGAATTCAGAATTAGGAATTAATACAGTCATAGCTGTCACACTTTGGGGGCTAATCAGCAAAATCCCTTTAAAACATTAAATATATGGATTTAAAATACACTTAGAAGAATCCTTGACTAATCCCCTTGTTTCGAAACCATCACTACATGTAAATGATGCAGCTTGGCTTTAGCTAGTTGTTAATAGTGTACCCTGCCAGGCAGAGACATAGTGCACTATTTTTGACCAGAGCCCTATGTAGGGAATAGGGTGCTTATTGGGATGCTGCGACAGAGAGGCAGAGCCAAGGCTGATACACATCACCGTGAATTAGGACAGGCCTCAAAGTGACCTAAATATTCAACATCTGTATGTGATAGGATTCTCACCTGTAGTCACCACAGATATGATCATGTAAGCTAAAGTACTGTATTCTCCCTACGTACGGTGTCCAACTCCTGATAACAACTCAGTCCTATCAACATCATAGACCTGTCCGAATATTCAACATCTTTAATCTGTTTGTGACAGGATTCTCCTGGAGTGTCTAGTCTCTACAGGTATGGCCATCTACTCTATGATGTACACTGCATTCGGAAAGTATTCAGACACCTTGACCTGTTCCACATTTTGTTAGGTTATTATTCTAAAATGGATACGTCATTTTTTCCCGCATCAATCTACACACAATACCCCATAATGACAAAGTTAAAACAGGTTTTAGAAATGTTATAGCAAATGTATTAACAATCACAAACAGAAATACCTTATTTACATAAGTATTCAGACCCTTTGATATGAGGCACAAAATTGAGCTCAGGTGCATCCTGTTTCCATTGATCATCGTTGAGATGTTTCTACAAGTTGATTGGAGTCCACATGTGGTAAATTAAATTGAATGGACATGATTTGGAAAGGTACACACCTGTGTATATATAAGGTCCCACAGTTGACAGTTCATGTCAGAGCAAAAACCAAGCCATGAGGTTGAAGGAATTGTCCGTAGAGCTCAGAGACAGGATTGTGTCGAGGAACAGATCTGATGAAGGGTACCAAAACATTTCTGCATCACTGAAGGTCCCCAAGAACACAGTGGCCTTCATCGTTCTTAAATGGAAGAAGTTAGGAACCAGCAAGACTCTTTACAGAGCTGGCCGTCCGGCCAAACTGAGCAAACAGGGGAGAAGGGCCTTGGCTAGGGAGGTGACCAAGTACCCGATGGACAACCATCTCTGCAGCACTCCACAAATCAGGCCTTTATTGTAGAGTGGTCAGAAGGAAGCCACTCCTTGGTAAAAGGCACATGACAGCCCACTTGGAGTTTGCCAAAAGGCACCTAAAGAACTCTCCGACCATGAGAAACAACATTCTCTGGTCTGATGAAACCAAGATTGAAACCTTCAGCCTGAATGCCAAGCGTCACGTCGGGAGAAAACCTGGCACCATCCCTACGGTGAATCATGGTGGTGGCAGCATCATGCTTTGGGGATGTTTTTCAGCGGCAGGGACTGGGAGACTAGTCAGGATCGAGGAAAAGATTAACGGAGCAAAGTACAGAGAGAACCTTGATGAAACCTGCTCCAGAGCACTCAAGACCTCTGACTGGGGGGCGAAGGTTTACCACTGAACAGAACAACGAGCCTAAGCACACAGCCAAGACAATGCAGGAGTGGCTTCGGGACAAGTCTCTGAATGTCCTTGAGTGACCCAGCCAGAGCTCAGAGCTCAGAACATCTCTGGAGAAACCTGAAAATAGCTGTGCAGTGATGCTCCCCACTCAACCTGACAGAGCTTGAGAGGATCTACTGAGAAGAATGGAAGAAACTCCCCGAATACAGGTATGCCAAGCTTGTAGCGTCATACCCAAGAAGACTCAAGGCTGTAATCGCTGCCAAAGGTGCTTCTACAAATAACTGAGTAAGGGGTCTGAATACTTATGTAAATGTATTATTTCATTTTTTTTAGACATTTGCAAACATTTCTAAGCCTGTTTTTGCTTTGTCATTATGAGGTATTGTGTGTTGATTGATGAGGGAAGAAACCGATTTAATACATTTTAGAATATGGCTGTAATGTAACAAAATGTGGTATGTCAAGGGGTCTGAATACTTTCAGAATACACTGTACATTCTACATGCTAGGCACACGTCAACAACTCAGTTAATGTCATAAGACAACACCATACTTTTTAAAAACAAATCTCAATTCATGTTGACAGGAGGAAAGATAGTTTGATGGTCACATTTGGTCACTTTAAAAAGGGCCTAAATGCATCGCTAACACATAAATAAACTAATAATCACGATTGATGAGTTGTTGCCATGATATGTAAATAATACAAGCTTCAGGTTCAATTACTTGACAAGGTCTTTGATGTAATAATATACAGAACTACTGTAGCAAACTATCTCCAACTACCCTATGCTAGACTTGCGTGAGCTACCTGTGTCCCCTATGTTTGACTTGTGTGAGCATGTGTAGGCCTATTCCATTGTCGATGGTTTTAGGCTGGCACCCCCCCTGTGTTGCTCTTCAATCAATGTGCTATTTGTGTAGTAATCACGCTGATTGTCTGAAATCTCAGTTTTACCTCCAGTCATTAAATCAGCAGCAGCTGGATTGTCGTTGGGCACTTGTAGAATGATTGTTTTGAATAGTCATATTAATATAATAGTTCAATTAAAACACGTCTTCACACCCAGTGAAACGACGCCACATTCTTCTATCCAGATGAACAAAAATACGACTGAAGGAAATGCTTACTCACAGATGTTTCTCCTTGTAATGTGCTAAATGATGAGGTGAATGGTTAAATACAGCAGAATGAGGGAGTAAGGGAGAGATCGAGATAACGGGGGGGGGACAGGGAGAAAGAGTATGAGAAAGAGGGAGTAGAGAAGAAAAGGGAGAATGAGACACAGATCGAGAAAGAGGGAGAGATGGAGCCTTGCCTTGAGAGAGAGAGAGAGGCCTCTTGCTGAGTGCACTTGCACTGCATTCGTTTCATGGCATCAGCCTTGTGCTGGTGTCAAACACCAGATAGCAGAGGAGTGGGCCGGTCAAACACATAACACTGTACTGCTGCTATGTCATCTGTCCCGGCTGCACACGGGGCAAGGCATAGAGGATGGTAACACAAAGATTAGAAAAGTCTCTTAACTTTACATCTCCCTTAAATTGATATAATTTTTTTTATTTTGTCACCTGTTTTGTAAGGTCTGTTCTCACATAGCCAATATTACGTATTTTATGCACAAGCATTGGCAAAAGGAAATGTTTATTTTTTTATCAGGAGAGAGGACCAGACTTGAACGCAACACTTAACTACTGTAGTTGCCTTGAATCCAGCTCCCTAGCAACTCAACAAGGACTAGTTGCTACATGATTTCATATGTGCTATTTCATAGTTTCGACATCTTCACTATTATTCTACAATGTAGAAAATTGTAAAAAATAAACAAAAACCCTGGAATTGTAACGCACGTCGTCGGGAGAAGGAGAAGAGGACCAAGGTGCAGCGTGGTAAGTGTTCATACTATTTAATTAAAATATGAAACACTAGACAAAACAACAAACACAACAAACGAACAGACCTGAAAGGTGAAACAAGCAATAAACAGGAAACAATTACCCACAAACACTTTGAGGTGGGAACAGGCTACCTAAGTATGATTCTCAATCAGAGACAAGATAGACAGCTGCCTCTGATTGAGAACCATACCAGGCCAAACACATAGAAATACAAAACAAGGACAACATAGAACACCATACATAGAATGCCAAGCCAAACTCACGCCCTGACCAACCAAAATAGAGACATAAAAAGGATCTCTACGGTCAGGGCGTGATAGGAATGAGTAGTTGTGTCCAAACCTAAAGGTAGAGACAATAAGAAGACACAGTGGCAGAATAAATTCAACCACACCTTTGTTTTTGTCACAAAACCGTATACCAACCTCTGTCCAGTGAAGTCCACAAATTTCACGCCCTGACCTTAGAGATCCTTTTTATGTCTCTATTTGGTTTGGTCAGGGTATTCTATGTTCTATTATTTGTATTTCTATGTTTTGGCCGGGTAGGGTTCTCAATCAGGGACAGCTGTCTATCGTTGTCTCTGATTGAGAACCATACTTAGGTAGCCCTTTTTGTTTATGGCACATAGCCTTTAGCTTCACGGTTTGTTTTGTAGTGTTTATTGTTTTGTTCTGCGTCTTTTCTAATAAAAAGAAAATGTACGCTCACCACGCTGCACCTTGGTCCTCTTCTTTCAACGGCCGTGACAACAAAGCATATTGCATGTACAGTAACAGACAGTTACATGACCTACAGCATGTCGTGCAAGTTAACCATTTCAACATTTTCAGAACACACATTCCAAAAAGCGTTGGGACACTAAAGTCCATGGAGAGTAAGAGCACCCAGCTGCCCACTGCACTGAGGCTAGGAAACACTGTCACCACTGATAAATCCACAATAATCGAGAATTTCAATAAGCATATTTCTACGGCTGTCCCTGCTTTCCACCTGGCTACCCCTATCCCGGCCAACAGCTCTGAACCCCCCGCAGCAACTTGCCCAAGCCCCCCCGCTTCTCCTTCACCCATATCCAGATAGCTGATGTTCTGAAAGAGCTGCAAAATCTGGACCCCGATAAATCAGCTGGGCTAGACAATCTCTTTCTAAAATTATCCGCCCGAAATTGTTGCAACACCTATTACTAGCCTGTTCCTCCTCTCTTTCGTATCGTCTGAGATCCCTAAAGATTGGAAAGCTGCTACGGTCATCGCTCTCTTCAAAGGGGGAGACACTCTAGACCCAAACTGTTATAGACCTATATTCATCCTGCCCTGCCTTTCTAAAGTCTTTGAAAGCCAAGTTAATAAACAGATCACCGACCATTTCGAATCCCACCGTACCTTCTCCGCTATGCAATCTGGTTCCGAGCTGGTCAAGGGTGCCACAGGATTTAATTCTCGGGCCGATTCTTTTCTCTGTATATATCGATGATGTCGCTCTTGCTGCTGGTGATTCTCTGATCCACCTCTACGCAGACAACACCATTCTGTTTACTTCTTGCCCTTCTTATGACACTGTGTTAACACACCTCCAGACGAGCTTCAATGCCATACAACACTCCTTCCGTGGCCTCCAACTGGTCTTAAATGCTAGTAAAACTAAATGCATGGTTTTAAACCAATCGCTGCCCGCATCCTCCCGCTCGTCCGACTAGCATAACTAATCAGGACGGTTCTCATTTCGAATATGTGTACATCTACAAATACCTAGGTTTCTGGTTAGACTGTGAACTCTCCTTCCAGACTGACATTAAGCATCTCCAATCCAAAATTAAATCTAGAATCGGCTTCCTATTTCGCAACAAAGCCTCCTTCACTCATGCTGCTAAACATACCCTCGTAAAACTGACTATCCTACCGATCCTTGACTTCGGCAATGTAATTTACAAAATAGCCTCCAACACTCTACTCAGCAAATTGAATGTACTATAGTCTATCACAGTCACATCCGTTTTGTCACCAAAGCCCTATATACTACCCAGCACTACGACCTATATGCTCTCGTTGGCTGGCCCTCACTTCATACTCGTCGCCAAACTCACTGGCTCCGGGTCATCTATAATTCTTTGCTAGGTAATGCCCCGCCTTATCTCAGCTCACTGGTCACCATTGTAACACTCACACGTAGCATGCGCTCCAGCAGGTATATTGCACTGGTCATCCCCAAAGCCAACTCCTCCTTTGGCCGCCTTTCCTTACAGTTCTCTGACGCCAATGACTGGAACAAATTTTAAAAAATCACTGAAGCTGGAGACTTATATCTCCCTCCCTAACTTTAAGCACCAGCTGTCTGAGCAGCTTCCGATCACTGCACCTGCACACAGCCCATCTGTAAATATCCCACCCAACTACCTCATTCCCCAAATTGTTATTTATTTTTGTTCTTTTTGCACCCCAGTATCTCTACTTGCACATCATCATCTGCACATCTATCACTCCAGTGTTAATGCTAAATTGTAATTATTTCGCCACTATGGCCTATTTATTGCATTACCTCCCTAATCTTACATTTGCACACACTGTATAGAGATTTTCGATTGTGGTTTTTTCTACTGTGTTATTGACTGTAAGTTTGTTTTTCCCATGTGTAAATCTGTGTTGTTGTTTTTGTCGCACTGCTTTGCTTTATCTTGGCCAGGTCGCAGTTGTAAATGAGAACTCAACTGGCCTACCTGGTTAAATAAAGGTAAAAAAAAAAATCAACTATTGATTTAGAAACACAGACAATTACCGCAGGAGCTGCCTTCACTATTCCAACACCATTTCAATCCTTCTCAAATAGTGGGGCGCGCCCCCCTGGGGGGGCTCGGAGCGATGCCAGGGGGGGCGTGCGTGACCCCGGGGAACATGCTTTTTTTTGCCGCAGGGAGTAGTTTTTTTTTGCACCGAACAAGAGCACACAGCACAGAGCAGGAGATATGAAGTGCAGATAACAAACCCTTAGGAGACACCATGGAAAAAGATTTAACAGGGATGAAAAGAAAGGCGGAGAGAGACGGAGATAATGAGACAAACGTAAGTCTCCCGAAAGCTAAGACGAGGAAATATGACGAAGCGTATGTAGCGCTTGGCTTCACTGTGACTACGGTGGGAGAAGAGGAAAGACCGGTATGTTTACTGTGTCTAAAAATGTTGGCAGCGGACAGCATGAAGCCAAATAAATTAAGGCGTCACTTAAAGACATTACACCCCAATCACGCTGATAAGCCGCTTGAGTTTTTTCAGCGAAAACGTGCCGAATATTGCCAACAATCGTCCCGCTTTGTGAATGCTACTTCAGTAAACCAGCGAGCACTGTTAGCATCATATAAGGTGGCGTACCAAAAAAAAACACTCCATAGCAGAGGAGCTGATACTACCTGCAGCATTAGACATGGTCTCTGTCATGCTGGCTGACGCAAGTGCTGCAAAAATAAAAACTATCCCTCTGTCCAATGACACTGTCGCCAGACATATAAATTACATCGCTAACGATCTTAAAGAACAGCTGGTAGATAAACTCAAAGACGAACGTTTTGCCTTACAGTTCGATGAAGCAACTGACAGCAACAAAGACTGTTTGTTTATTATGTACGTTTTGACATGACAAACTCCAAAGTAGATCCTGTGTGAGGATCTACTTTTTTGTAAATATGTCAGAGACAGAGCCACAGCTGAAGAGCTATTCAAAATGCTGGACTGCTTCCTGACTGAGAATGGGCTAAAGTGGGAGAACTGCATTGGTGTTTGCAGTGATGGTGCYCAGACCAWGGCAGGGATGAGAAAAGGACTTCGGGCACTCATCAAGAAGGCCTCACCTAATGCTGAGTGGACACACTGTGCTATACACAGAGAAGCACTGGCATCAAGGCACCTTTCCTCTGAATTAAGTGAGGTTATGACTGACATTGTAGGTGTAGTCAATTTTATGAAGACCAGACCACTAAAAACAAGAATCTTCTCTTCTATCTGTGAGGAGATGGGAGCTGAACATCAAGCTGTGCTGTTTCACAGTGAAGCAAGGTGGCTGTCACGAGGAAACGTCTTGTCCCGAGTTTTTGAGCTCAGAGAGCAGGAGCACAAGTATGACCTCGCAGAAAAATTTTGCGATGAGAACTTCCTGGCAAAACTGGCCTACCTGAGTGACATTTTTGGAAAGCTAAATGAACTAAATCTACAGCTTCAAGGGAAAGATAAACACCTCCCTCAGGTCACAGACAAGATCAGCTCTTTCACTCGAAAGCTTGCAATGTGGGGCAGGCGACTTGATGAAGGAAATACTGATTCATTTGAGAACCTGCATGAATTTGTTGACACTACTGACTATGATGCCACCTCAGTGATTCCATATATTAAGGAGCATATTTCATCACTGATGGGATTCTTTAAAAAGTATTTCCCTGAAAACAGTTCCCAATATGACTGGGTGAGAGATCCTGTCAATGCACCAGCTCCAACTGGTTTCAGCTCTGCAGAGGAGGACCAGTTCATTGATATGATGTCTGACTCCACATTGAGACTGAGGTTCACATCACAGACACTGAGTGAATTCTGGCTGAGTGTAGAGAGGCAGTATCCACTCTTAGGGCAGAGGGCCATGGGCATTCTTCTTCCTTTTGCAACATCTTATCTTTGTGAGACTGGCTTCTCTGCTGTTGCTGCACTGAAGACCAAGTACAGGTCCCAGCTAAACATTGAGCAGGAGCTGAGAGTTGCAGTATCATGCTTCAAACCCCGCTTCGAAAAGCTGTGCTCTGCAAAACGTGCTCATTGTAGCCATTAATCCTCACTTCCTCATTTTGATTTTAAAAAATCAGTACAAATAGTTTTATTCATTTTTGTTTTATAGGTCAAAGTGTTTCATATATTGTGCTCCTGAGTTAATGTTGCTGATCAATTTGAATTTATTATTATATTTTATTTTATTTTTCAGTTTCAAATGGTCAAAAAAAAATTACAGTTTAAATAAGGTTGAATTTTTTTTTAAATTTAATTTCAAGCAAATTGATGCACTTTAAGTCTTTTCTGTTACAGACTAAAAAATAAGTTGATCTATATTTCCTTCTTTTTTCTTTTTTTGTTTTCTTTAATGTTAATAAGGATACAATGTTATTCAGAGGTGTACTTATAACAATTTTATAGACAAATGATACTGTTTACAGTCGCGGCGGAGAGTTGGGGGGCGCGAAATGTTTACTTCTTCCTAGGGGGGCGTAACAGAAAATAATTGAGAAGCACTGGCTTAGTCTAATATATTGACATCTAAAAGATAACAAAAATAATTTAGTCGAATCAACGTAAGTTAAATATGATGTGGCTGTCCGTGGTTCTGATTTCTGTGTGTGTGTGCACATTCGTGCAAGTAGAAAAACATGTTGACTCACCCTACTTGAAGAGAAACGGCAATGCTATCCTCTATTTCATGTTGACGAAACAGTATATCACTCTGTCATACTGTACACACTTTTATTTTTTGTTGCCCTAGGCTACCTGTCAAAAATGTTTGCTGCATAACCTAACTTACATTCATGGGCAACGTTAGCTAGTTAACATCAGCCTTCTACATCTAGCTACAGTACATATTGAACTTCCAGCCTCTCAGGCCATGGGCACAAACAATGTATGAATGAATGGTTGGATCAGAATCGCCAATATAATAATTGGCCAGTACAGAGAATTAAGTAAAACCACAAGTCCAAATCCATATCTCCATCCATGGCTAATTTAGGAAAGGGACAATATTAGCTGGCTTGCTAGCCACCAGAGGACAACACCACAACGATATGCAACAATTCAAGTTTTTCTATCAATGATGTATGCTCTCAATGGGATTTGAAAGCTGGCTTCTTTTGACACTTGTTTGGTGCGCCAGGACCATTCACAGTTGAGCTCGCTCAGTTTAGCTCAACGCTGATTGGCAATTCATTTTTTTGTCAAGAAAGGCCAGATGCTGGCTGGCTTCCCTTGCTATGGGCGGCAACAATGTAATCGTTGTTTGGACCAAGCAGCATCATATAGATGGCCTACATGTAAAGAGACTGAGGGGCGCTGTTTCACTTGCTAAGATGCTTTCTCCTGTGAGATACATTCAGCCTCTTGTAAATTTAACYAAAATTATGAAACTCAGAGAGACGAAAGATCAATTACAGTATGTTATGTATTTAAATGTTTTGAATTGGTCATTTTTGTTGGGAGCCTGGCTTCCCTTGGCATCCATGAATACATGCCACTGCATTGCGTATGTTGATCTTAGGCTTGTGTGCGGCTTTTCGGCTCCCGACGAACATTTCTTATGCTGACGTTGCTTCCAGAGGCTGTTTGGATAATGGTAGTGAGTGCAACCTAGGATAGACGATATTTACACGCTACTTGCTTCAGCACCATTGTTGCTCCTAGGCAGCTCTAGTAGGGCAGAATTTTGACAAACTTGTTGGAAAGGTGGCATCCTATGGAGGTGCCATGTTGAAAGTCACTGAGCTCTTCAGTAAGAGTAAGAGCCATTCTACTGCCAATGTTTGTCTACAGAGATTGCATGCCTGTGTACTCAATTTTATACACCTGTCAGCAACGGGTGTGGCTGAAAAAGCAGAATCCACGAATTTGAAGGGGTGTCCAAATATAGTGCACCTGCTTTCACAACATTTCCTTTCTGCCAAGCTGGCCAGCTCCAAGTTGAGGATATGCTTCACCTCGGGGCACCTGTGGCCCATTCCCAGCGAGTTCTCCCGAGCGCATTTTTTCCCGACTATCCACGGCTTCGCCGAATGCACCACATTAAAGTTGCATGCCCGCTCCTCAGTGGACCCATGGGGCCGTGCCACCAACCATCTCATCCGAGTCCCAGCAAATAAGCCATAGCAGATACAGTAATTCATTTTTATATAGTTCCTGTTCCATATCATCTGTCTGCCAACTCCGTAGACCTTTTAATATTAGATGTGCTGGCATTCTCACCACATAGCCGCAAGCTATATTTTGCCATTTACAACATCTGTTGTAAGCGTTTTCCCTATAATTATTTTTTAATTTCCACATTTTATTAAGCCATCATTAAATTTTGGTCCAGGGTCACGTTTACCACAGTCCATGTGATGGCAGGCCGTAATTTCAACCATATTTTGGCCACATACAGTCATCCTGCAGACTGGCTATATCCTTTAAATATGTAATCTTCATGTCATTGCATGGCGTCCATCCAGCCATGATTGTTATCTCTCTTCTCTTCTTCATGCCCCTTTTCTTCTATTCATCTACTTCACCCTCTCTCCGGACGGTTGACTACGGCTGTACCCCCCCCCCCCCTGAAGGGACCACCTCCTCTAATGTTTCCTACTGCATGATGACACTACTCACCCGATCACCACCATGATGACCAACCCTGCTGCTTCTATTGCCACATTCAGTTCACCACTACCCACTCGGCCTCCAAGCCTCAGATCAGGCCTCAAATATTTCAACCCAAGCACCCAAACCAGCTTCTCTCCCAGCCACCACAGGTTACAACTTGGCATCCAACACAGCAAAGTCCCTGCAGCTACAGCAGGCCAGGCTTTCTCTCTCCCCCACTCTCACCCATACCTGAACAAAGGTACTGTCCCTCTCACCCCCGCTCTCTCTGTCTCCTCCACACCGGCAGAACACTCCCTTCATCCAACGGCTGCTCTTGCCCCCCCCCGGCTCCCTTACCTCTCGCTACTACTTTTCTCTCCAGCCACACTGAACCCATGACCGCTACTGTGTCTTCTCTACCTTCACAGCCTCTATCTAGCAGCTCTCCCCCTCTCAGGTCCCGCTGGCACTGTGTCCACTACACCCATGGTGACACACCGTCCCTCTCCACCAGTGATGATCTCCATCTATGTTTGGTCCCACTAGGAGTTGGATGAAAAAAGCTGTGTTTGTACCTCTCCCGTGTCATTCAATATGCTAGTGTGGCATGTCTGGCTGCTGAGGGGATGTCACTGATTGCGAGGATCAATCCACGTTGCTGCTCTACTGTTGTCAGTCATTAGCGGCTACAACTAGCTAACTAGTAGATTAGGCTTGAGTATTGTATACTTTGTTTGTTCCCAATGCCAGCTTCGGGCAGAGTCTGTGTGGTCAGGTAACACACCCCAGCATTCTAAGAGAACATATGGAATTGTTTTAAAATGATCATACTGAGGATTATTTAGCTATTTGATTTTGAATTTAAAGAACCCTTATGGTATCAAAAAATTWAAATTATTGGTTGAAACATTGAATTTGGCATTATTCTTATTAGCCAATACAAACACATTGAATAACAGATTCACTACATGGAACAACAGATAGTRCCCAAAAAGTATTCCAAAGGCAGTGTCTGTCCTATATCTGAGAGATATAAGAAATGTTAGGATTGAAAAAAAATTGACATGTATTTATCCTCTTATTTTAGGCACCAAATATAGTGGCTTGCGAATGTATTCGCCCCCTTGGCATTTTTCCTATTTTGTTGCCTTACAACCTGGAATTAAAATATATTTTMMGGGGGGGTTATTTGATTTACACAACATGCCTACCACTTTGAAGATGCAATTTTTTTATTGTGAAACAAACAAGAAATAAGACAAAAAACTGAACTTGAGCCGGCATAACTATTCACCCCCCCAAAGTCAATACTTTGTAGATATCAAGGCACAAGGCGAGACCCAGATGCAGATGGTTGGAGTCGTACAATGTTTATTAGTCCAAAGGGACAGGCAAAAAGGTCAAAATCACATCATAATTCAATAGTCACTGAAGGGCAGGCAGATCTTTTATTTCAGCTCATGAAACATGGGACCAACACTTTACATGTTGCGTTTACATTTTTGTTCAGTATAATTATGGTTGCATATTTGTGCCTTCAGAAAGTATTCATACCCCTTGACTTATTCCACATTTTGTTGTGTTACAGCCTGAATTCAAAATGTATCAAATATATTTTATTTCTCACCCATCTACACACAATACCCCATAATAACAAAGTGAAAGAAATAACACATTAACATAAGTATCCACGCCCGTGAGTCAATACATGTTAGAATCACCCTCGGAAACGAATACAGCTGTGAGTCTTTCTGGGTGTCTGTAAGAGCTTTGCACACCTGGAATGTACAATACACATGATTATTATTATAAAAAAATGAGTCAAGCTCTGTCAAGTTGMTTGTTGATCATTGCTAGACAGCCATTTTCAAAACTTGCCGTAGATTTTTAAGCCGATTTAAGTCAAAACTGTAACTAGACCACTCAGGAACATTCAATGTCGACTTGGTAAGCAAATCCATGTAAGCCTTATGGCTGTAACGCTCGTCCTCCTCCTCATCTGAAGAGGAGCATGGATRASACCAAAACGCAGCGTGGTTTGAATACATACTTGTTTTATTAAAGAAAGACGAACACGAAAAAACACTTGATAAACTACAAAACAATAAACYACGTTAACAGACCTGAACTTGTGAACATATAACATGAACGCACGAACAGGAAGGAACACACTAACGAACGAACGAACGAACGAAACAGTCCCGTGAGGCACAAACACTGACACAGGAACAATCACCCACAAACAAACAGTGAGAACAGCCTACCTTAATAWGGTTCTCAATCAGAGGAAACGTAAAACACCTGCCCCTGATTGAGAACCATATCAGGCTAATTGAAAATGAACCCAACATAGAAACACATAACATAGAATGCCCACCCAGCTCACGTCCTGACCAACTAAACAAAGACAAAAACAAAGGAAATAAGGTCAGGAACGTGACAATGGCGCAAGTTATTGTCCTGCTGGAAGGTGAATTTGTCTCCCAGTGTCTGTCGGAAAGCAGACAACCAGGTTTTCCTCTTGGATTTGACTTGTGCTTAACTCTATTCTGTTTAATTTTTTATCATAAACCCCCTAGTCCGTGCTGATGACAAGCATACCCATAACATYATGCAGCACCACATAGCTTGAAAATATGAAGAGTGGTACTCATTGTTGTGCAGAAATTGCTCCAAATATAATGCTTTGTATTCAGGACATAAATTAAATATCTTTGCCACATTTTCTGCAGGTTTACTTTAGTGCCTTACTGCAATCATGATGCATGTTTTGGGATAGTTGTATTCTGTAACAGGCTTCCTTCTTTTCACTCTGTCATTTGGTTATTGTTGTGGAGTAACTATAATGTTGTTGATCCATCCTCAGTTTTCTCCCTTTAAAGTCATAAAACCCTGTAACTGTTTTAAAGTCACTTTTGGCCTCATAATGAAATCTCTGAGCGGTTCCATTCCTCTCCGGCAACTGAGTTAGGAAGGAAGCCTGTATCTTTGCAACGACTGGGTGTATTGATACACCATCCGAAATGTTATTAATAACTTCAGCATGCTCAAAGGGATATTCAATGTCTATTTTTTTAAATACCCAACTACCAATAGGTGTCCTTCTTTGCAAGGCATTTGAAAACATCCATTGTCTTTGTGGTTGATTCTGTGTTTGAAATGCACTGCTCGACTGAGGGACATTACAGATAATTGTCACGCCCTTAGAGAGCCTTTTTTATGTCTCTATTTGGTTTGATCAGTCCGGAGCCCGCAACGAGGGTGCCCAGTCCGGGACCCGCAACGAGGGTGCCCAGTCCGGGGGCCCGCAACGAGGGTGCCCAGTCCGGGGCCCGCAACGAGGGTGCCCACTCCGGGGCCCGCAACGAGGGTGCCCACTCCGGGGCCCGCAGAGAGGGTGCCCAGTCTGGGGCCAGCTACGAGGGTCCCCAGTCCGGGGCCGGCTACGAGGGTCCCCAGTCCGGSGTCGGCGACGAGGGTCCCCGCACCAGAGGTGCCACCAAAGTGGGGTGAGCCAGAAGTGGAGCGGGGTCTACGTCCCGCACCAGAGCRGCCAACGCGGATAGATGCCCACCCAGACCCTCCCCTATAGGTTCAGGTTTTGTTGCCGGAGTCCGCACCTTTGGGAGGGTACTGTCACGCCCTGACCTTAGAGAGCCTTTTTTATGTCTCTATTTGGTTTGGTCAGGGTGTGATTTGGGGTGGGCATTCTATGTTCTTTAGTTCTATTATTTGTGTTTCTATGTTTTGGCCGGGTATGGTTCTCAATCAGGGACAGCTGTCTATCGTTGTCTCTGATTGGGAACCATACTTAGGTAGCCTTTTTTCCCTCCTTTCGTTGTGAGTAGTTGTCTTTGTTTGTGGCACTATAGCCCTTAAGCTTCACGGTCATTTTTGTATTGTTTATTGTTTTGTCTAATAAAAAGGAATATGCATGCTCACCACGCTGCGCTTTGGTCTTCTTCCACCATCGGCCGTGACACTAACTGTATGTGTGTCATACAGAGATGAGGTAGTCATTCAAAAATCATGTTAAACACTATTGCACACAGAGTGAGTRTAAGCAATTTATTATGTGGCTTGTTAAGCAAATGTTTACTCCTGAACTTATTTAGGCTTGCCATAACAAAGTGGTTGAATACTTATTGACTCAAGACATATAATGACTCTGGACCTAGTTTTGTCCCATGGAATAAATGTTGTGGATCTTAATGTTTTTCCACATAATCCTGGACTATCGGACCACCATTTTATTACGTT
This sequence comes from Salvelinus sp. IW2-2015, assembly GCF_002910315.2. Classification (NCBI taxonomy): domain Eukaryota; kingdom Metazoa; phylum Chordata; class Actinopteri; order Salmoniformes; family Salmonidae; genus Salvelinus; species Salvelinus sp. IW2-2015. Next base: position 22,869,071 of record NC_036867.1, on the reverse strand, counting down.
TGCAATCGCAACAAATAATCTGCTCAGACCCCAACCAAGGAGCATAAAAAGTTGTGCTATAAAATCTCAGACAACCCAAAGATTCCTTGATGCCCTTCCAGACTCACTCTGTCTATCCAAGGACGTCAGAGGACAAAAATCAGTTAACCAACTAACCGAGGAACTCAATTTAACCTTGCGCAATACCCTAGATGTAGTTGCACCCCTAAAAACGAAAAACATTTGTCATAAGAAACTAGCTCCCTGGTATACAGAAAATACCCGAACTCTGAAGCAAGCTTCCAGAAAATTGGAACGGAAATGGCGCCACACCAAACTGGAAGTCTTCCGACTAGCTTGGAAAGACAATGCCGTGCAGTATCGAAGAGCCCTCACTGCTGCTCGATCATCCTATTTTTCCAACTTAATTGAGGAAAATAAGAACAATCCAAAATGTATTTTTAATATGGTCACAAAGCTAACTAAAAAGCAGCATTCCCCAAGAGAGGATGGCTTTCACTTCAGCAGTAATAAATTCATGAACTTCTTTGAGGAAAAGATCATGATCATTWGAAAYRAAATTACGGACTCCTCTTTAAATCTGCGTATTRCTCCAAAGCTCAGTTGTCCTGAGTATGCACAACTCTGCCAGGACCTAGGATCAAGAGAGACACTCAAGTGTTTTAGTACTATATCTCTTGACACAATGATGACAATAATCATGGCCTCTAAACCTTCAAGCTGCATACTGGACCCTATTCCAACTAAACTACTGAAAGAGCTGCTTCCTGTGCTTGGCCCTCATATGTTGAACATAATAAACGTCTCTCTATCCACCGGATGTGTACCAAACTCACTAAAAGTGGCAGTAATAAAGCCTCTCTTGAAAAAGCCAAACCTTGACCCAGAAAATATAAAAAACTATCGGCCTATATTGAATCTTCCATTCCTCTCAATTTTTGGGGAAAAAGCTGTTGTGCAGCAACTCACTGCCTTGCTGAAGACAAACAATGTATACGAAATGCTTCAGTCTGGATTTAGACCCCATCATAGCACTGAGACTGCACTTGTGAAGGTGGTAAATTACCTTTTAATGGCGTCAGACCGAGGCTCTGCATCTGTCCTCGTGCTCCTAGACCTTAGTGCTGCTTTTGATACCATCGATCACCACATTCTTTTGGAGAGATTGGAAACCCAAATTGGTCTACAAGAACAAGTTCTGGCCTGGTTTAGATCTTATCTGTCGGAAAGATATCAGTTTGTCTCTGTGAATGGTTTGTCCTCAAGGTTCCGTTTTAGGACCACTATTAGTTCATTTCACTATATATTTTACCTCTTGGGGATGTCATTCGAAAACATATTGTTAACTTTCACTGCTATGCAGATCACACACAGCTGTACATTTCAATGAAACATGGTGAAGCCCCAAAATTGCCCTCGCTAGAAGCCTGTGTTTCAGACATAAGGAAGTGGATGGCTGCAAACTTTCTACTTTTAAACTCGGACACAACATAGATGCTTGTTCTAGGTCTCAAGAAACAAAGAGATCTTCTGTTGAATCTACAATTATCTTAGAGTTGTACAGTTGTCTCAAATAAAACTGTGAAGGACCTTGGCATTACTCTGGACCCTGATCTCTCCTTGACGAACATATCAAGACTGTTTCAAGGACAGCTTTTTTCCATCTACGTAACATTGCAAAAATCAGAAACTGATGCATGATGCAGAACAATTAATCCATGCTTTTGTTAATTTAGGTTAGACTACTGCAATGCTCTACTTTCCGGCTACCCGGATAAAGCATTGAATAAACTTCAGTTAGTGCTAAATACGGTGCTTGAATCCTGACTAGAACCAATTTTTTTAATCATATTACTCCAGTGCTAGCCTCCCTACACTGTCTTCCTGTTAAGGCAAGGGCTGATTTCAAGGTTTTACTGCTAACCTACAAAGCTTACATGGGCTTGCTCCTACCTATCTTTCCGATTTGGTCCTGCCGTACATACCTACACGTACGCTACGGTCACAAGACGCAGGCCTCCTAATTGTCCTAGAATGTCTAAGCAAACAGCTGGAGGCAGGGCTTTCTCCTATAGAGCTCCATTTTTATGGAATGGTCTGCCTACCATAGGTCTCAACTTTTAAGTCTTTACTGAAGACTCATCTCTTCAGTAGATCATATGATCATATGATATCAATCCAAGATGGCGTAGCAGTGTAGGCGTGTTTCGTTTCGTCCTCTCGTGTACTTTTGTATTTTTCGTATTTTTTGTATATATTTAAAAAAAATATATATCTCTTTTAGATTTTTAATTCGATTATACCTTCCGGTAACCTACCTCACCCAATGTGATACGGAATCGCTATTATTTTTTAAACTTTGGAACACATTCAAGAACCCCCAGTAGCTAACCAGCTAATCAGCTACAAGCTATTTAGTCATTTTTAGCCACTGCTAGCAGCTTTTACCTTCTGCACAGACACCAGCCCTGTTATTAGCCTGGATATTACTCACCAAATTACCAGCATCGGACTGTCTCTCCACAACAACGCGGATTCCTGCCGTAATCCCTGAGCCACTACTTCTTATCCTCACAGCTAGCTTGCAGCTAGCGCCACTGCCACGAAGCTAGCACCAGTTAGCAAACAAAATTCTACAATACCTCTTTCGCCATCTGCTTGGATTCTCTGTCGACACGGCGCCCCGCCGCACCACCACGTCTGGTCTGCCAACAAATACCCCATCCGCTGTGCCCTCATCCGGCCTCCGTCTGAGCAGACCCCCTCCGTCTGAGCAGTCAACCCCGGGCTACTAACTTTAAACGCCGCGTGCTAGCGTAGTGGCGGCTTCCCTGCTCCATCTACGGCTGCCCCCTGGACACTATGATCACTTGGCTACATAGCTGATGCCTGCTGGACTGTCCATTAATTCACGGTACTCCATTCTGTTTATTTGTGTTTTATCTTTCGGCTCTGTGTTAACTCAGGGTCTGTGTGTAGTTAATCCGACCCTCTCTGCCTAGTCATCGCCATTTTACCTGCTGTTGCTGTGTTAGCTGACTAGCTGCTGTTATCTCACCTGTTGTTTTAGCTAGCTCTCCCAATCAAGACCTGCAATTACTTTATGCCTTACTGTATGTCTCTCTCAAATATCAATATGCCTTGTATACTGTTGTTCAGGCTAGTTATCATTGTTTTGGTTTGCAATGGAGCCCGTAGTTCCACTCCCCGTACCTCTGATACCTCCTTTGTCCCACCTCCCACACATGCGGTGACCTCACCCATTGTGACCAGCATGTGCAGAGATACAACCTCTCTTATCATCACCCAGTGCCTGGGCTTGCCTCCGCTGTACCCGTGCCCCACCATACCCCTGTCTGCACATTATGCCCAGAATCTATTCTACCGCGCCCATAAATCTGCTCCTTTTATTCCTTGTCCCCAACGCTCTAGGCGACCAGTTTTGATAGCCTTTAGCCGCACCCTCATCCTACTACTCCTCTGTTCCTCGGGTGATGTGGAGGTAAACCCAGGCCCTGCATGTCCCAAGCACCCTCATTTGTTGACTTCTGTGATCGAAAAAGCCTTGGTTTCATGCATGTCAACATCAGAAGCCTCCTCCCTAAGATTGTTTTACTCACTGCTTTAGCACACTCTGCCAACCCTGATGTCCTTGCCGTGTCTGAATCCTGGCTTAGGAAGGCCACCAAAAATTCTGAGATTTCCATACCCAACTATAACACTTTCCGTCAAGATAGAACTGCCAAAGGGGAGGAGTTGCAATCTACTGCAGAGATAGCCTGCAAAGTTCTGTCATACTTTCCAGGTCTATGCCCAAACAGTTCGTACTTCTAATTTTAAAATTAATCTCTCCAGAAATAAGTCTCTCACTGTTGCCGCCTGCTACCGACCGCTCCCAGCTGTGCCCTGGCACCATCTGTGAATTGATCGCCCCCATCTAGCTTCAGAGTTTGTTCTGTTAGGTGACCTAAACTGGATATGCTTAACACCCCGGCAGTTCTACAATCTAAGCTAGATGCCCTCAATCTCACACAAATCATCAAGGAACCCACCAGTACAACCCTAAAATGGTAAACATGGGACCCTAATAGACATTATCCTGACCAACTTGCCCTCCAAAACACCTCTGCTGTCTTCAATCAAGATCTCAGCGATCACTGCCTCATGCCCGTATCCGCTACGGGTCCGCGGTCAAACGACCACCCCTCATCACTGTCAAACGCTCCCTAAAACACTTCTGCGAGCAGCCTTTCTAATCGACCTGGCCCGGGTACCCTGGAAGGATATTGACCTCATCCCGTCAGTTGAGGATGCCTGGTCATTCTTTAAAAGTTACTTCCTCACCATATTAGACAAGCATGCTCCGTTCAAAAATGCAGAACTAAGAACAGATATAACCCTTGGTTCACTCCAGACCTGACTGCCCTCGACCAGCACAAAAACATCCTGTGGCGAACTGCAATAGCATCGAAGAGTCCCCGCATATGCAGCTGTTCAGGGAAGTCAGGAACCAATATACGCAGTCAGTCAGGAAAGCAAAGGCCAGCTTTTTCAAGCAGAAATTTGCATCCTGTAGCTCTAACTCCAAAAAGTTCTGGGATACTGTAAAGTCCATGGAGAACAAGAGCACCTCCTCCCAGCTGCCCACTGCACTGAGGCTAGGTAACACGGTCACCACCGATAAATCCGTGATAATCGAAAACTTCAACAAGCATTTCTCAATGGCTGGCCATGCCTTCCTCCTGGCGACTCCAAACTTGGCCAACAGCTCCGCCCCCCCCCTGCTACTCGCCCAAGCCTCCCCAGCTTCTCCTTTACCCAAATCCAGATAGCAGATGTTCTGAAAGAGCTGCAAAACCTGACCCATACAAATCAGCTGGGCTTGACAATCTGGACCCCCTATTTCTGAAACTGTCCGCCGCCATTGGCGCACCCCCTATTACCAGCCTGTTCAACCTCTCCTTCGTATCATCTGAGATCCCCAAGGATTGGAAAGCTGCCGCGGTCATCCCCCTCTTCAAAGGGGGAGACACCCTGGACCCAAACTGTTACAGACCTATATCCATCCTGCCCTGCCTATCTAAGGTCTTCGAAAGCCAAGTCAACAAACAGATCACTGAACATCTTGAATCCCACCGTACCTTCTCCGCTGTGCAATCCGGTTTCCGAGCCTCAGCCACGCTCAAGGTACTAAACAATATCATAACCGCCATCGATAAAAGACATTACTGTGCAGCCGTCTTCATCGACCTGGCCAAAGCTTTCGACTCTGTAAATCACCATATTCTTTAGCGCAATCAGTAGCAGTCTAATGACTGCCTTGCCTGGTTCAACAACTACTTTGCAGACAGAGTTCAGTGTGTCAAATCGGAGGGCATGTTGTCCGGTCCTCTGGCAGTCTCTATGGGGTACCACAGGGTTCAATTCTCGGGCCGACTCTTTTCTCTGTATATATCAATGATGTTGCTCTTGCTGCGGGCGATTCCCTGATCCACCTCTACGCAGACGACACCATTCTGTATACTTCTGGCCTTCCTTGGACACTGTGCTATCTAACCTCCAAACGAGCTTCAATGCCATACAACACTCCTTCCGTGGCTCCAACTGCTCTTAAACGCTAGTAAAATCAAATGCATGCTTTTCAACCGTTCGCTGCCTGCACCCGCACGCCCGACTAGCATCACCACTCTGGACGGTTCCGACCTAGAATATGTGGACATCTATAAGTACCTAGGTGTCTGGCTAGACTGCAAACTCTCCTTCCAGACTCATATCAAACATCTCCAATCCAAAATCAAATCTAGAGTCGGCTTTCTATTTCGCAACAAAGCCTCCTTCCCTCACGCTGCCAAACTTACCCTAGTAAAACTGACTATCCTACCGATCCTCGACTTCGGCGATGTCATCTAAAAATAGCTTCCAATACTCTACTCAGCAAACTGGATGCAGTTTATCACAGTGCCATCCGTTTTGTTACTAAAGACCTTATACGATCCACCACTGCGACCTGTATGCCCTAGTTGGCTGCCCTCGCTACACTGTTCGTCATCAGACCCACTGGCTCCAGGTCATCTACAAGGCTATCTAGGTAAAGTGCCGCCTTATCTCAGTTCACTGGTCACGATGGCTACACCACCCGTAGCACGCGCTCCAGCAGGTGTATCTCACTGATCATCCTAAAGCCAAAACCTAATTTGGCCGCCTTTCTTCCAGTTCCTGCTGCATGCGACTGGAACGAATTGCAAAAATCTCTGAAGTTGGAGACTTTTATCACCCTCAACAACTTTAAACATCTGCTATCTGAGCAGCTAACCGATCGCTGCAGCTGTACATAGTCCATCGGTATATAGCCCACCCAATTTCCTACCTCACCCCCATACTGCTTTTATTTATTTACTTTTCTGCTCTTTTGCACACCAGTATCTCTACTTGCACATGATCATCTGATGATTTATCACTCCAGTGTTAATCTGCTAAATTGTAATATTTGATTTATTACCTACCTCCTCAATCCTTTTGCACACATTGTATATAGTTCTCTTTTTTTCTACCATGTTATTGACTTGTTTATTGTTTACTCCATGTGTAACTCTGTGTTGTTGTCTGTTCACACTGCTATGCTTTATCTAGGCCAGTCGCAGTTGCAAATGAGAAACTTGTTCTCAACTAGCCTACCTGGTTAAATAAAGGTGAAATAAAAAAATTAATAAAAAAGATTGAGTATGTCTGGCCCAGGAGTTTGAAGGTGAAAGGAAAGGCTCTGGAGCAACGAACCGCCCTTGCTGTCTCTGCCTGGCCGGTTCCCCTCTATCACTGGGATTCTCTGCCTATAACCCTATTACAGGGGCTGAGTCACTGGCTTACTGGTGCTCTTCCATGCCGTCACTAGGAGGGGAGCATCACTTGAGTGGGTTGAGTCACTGACGTGATCTTCCTGTCTGGGTTGGCGCCCCCCTTGGGTTGTGCCGTGGCGGAGATCTTTGTGGGCTATACTCGGCTCTGTCTCAGGATGTAAGTTGGGGTGAAGATACCCTCTAGTGGTGTGGGTGCTGTGTTTTGCAAAGTGGGTGGGTTATATCCTGCCTGTTTGGCCCTGTCCGGAGGTATCATCGGATGGGCCACAGTGTCTCCTGACCCCTCCTGTCTCATTCTCCAGTATTTATGCTGCAGTAGTTGTGTCGGGGGTCTAGGTCAGTCTGTTATATCTGGAGTACTTCTCCTGTCTTATCCTGTGTCCTGTATGAATTTAAGTATGCTCGCTAATTCTCTATTTCTCTCTTTCTTTCTCTCTCTCTCTCGGAGGACCTGAGCCCTAGGACCATGCCTCAGGACTACCTGGCCTGATGACTCCTTGCTGTCCCCAGTCCACCTGGCCGTGCTGCTGCTCCAGTTTCAACTGTTCTGCCTGCGGCTATGGAACCCTGACCTGTTTCACGACGTGCTACATGTCCCAGACCTGCTGTTTTCAACTCTCTAGAGACAGCAGGAGCGGTTAGAGATACTCTTACAGGATCGGCTATGAAAAGCTAACTGACATTACTCCTGGACGGTACTGACTTCTTGCACCCTCAACAACTACTGTGATTTATTATATTTGACCATGCTGGTCATTTATGAACATCTTTGAACATCTTGGCCATGTTCTGTTATAATCTCCACCTGGCACAGCCAGAATAGGACTGGTCCCTCATAGCCTGGTTCCTCTCTAGGTTTCTTCCTAGGTTTTGGCCTTTCTAGGGAGTTTTTCCTAGCCACCGTGCTTCTACACCTGCATTGCTTGCTGTTTGGGGTTTTAGGCTGGGTTTCTGTACAGCACTTTGAGATGTCAGCTGATGTAACAAGGGCTATTTAAATACATTTGATTTGATATTTCAGATTTTCATTTTTTATTAATTTGTAAAAAATTGTTAACACTTGTCTGTCTATGATTTCTCCTACTGCATTAGAGAGTTGTATGCAATAGGTAAGCATTGTGTCACTCACAAAGTGAACGTCTGCTTTCCTCAAATCTAACTTGCCTGTCACTATCACATTGTCCATTGTAGTAACTTCCCATCCTACCTTCCTCACATCCCCCTCCACAATAATTGAACAGTCTGTGTATAAGATAAACTCAGGCTTTTCCAACGGATGAATCTTAATAAACCCATCAGAGAGCTGATCAAAAACMAATTCACAACAGTCGTGTTCAAGTATTGTGGTATCTGCATGAAGCATCAGAGTAGCTGGATTACATGGTGTGCTACGTTGTGTGTTGATGTTAGGAGCCTCGACTACTTTAGTAGCGGCCATAGCTTTCTTGCGAATGCGATATTGTTTTGTGCAAGGTGGGGCAACACCTGTCAAGCACACTGGTTCCACAATCGTTTTTCTTCGTAGTCCAAATAGGATGGTTCTGAACTGTAGATCCCTGCAGTTGTCTAATTTTCCACGTCACCTTCCCTTCAGAAATGTTCAATGTAGAGTCAAGTTGCATAATACATAACATCAAGGCCTAAAATAGGTTGTTCAAAGGGGCCTATCCACACCCCTCATCAACCTTCATTAGACAAATAGAAGTTGATAATGGTTTTGTCTGTTTCATATCGTAACCCATTTGCAATTATGTTAGCACAGCTGAAAACTGTTAAAAAGTACCCGCAAAACACCGACATCAACAGTGAAGAGGCGACTCCGGGATGATGGCCTTCTAGGCAGAGTTGCGAAGGAAAAGCCATATATCAGACTGGCCAATAAAAAGAAAAGATTAAGATGGGCAAAAGAACACAGACACTGGACTGAGGAACTCTGCCTAGAAGGCCAGCATCCCGGAGTCGCTTCTTCACTGTTGACGTTGAGACTGGTATTTTGCGGGTACTATTTAATGGAGCTGCCAGTTGAGGACTTGTGAAGCGTCTGTTTCTCAAACTAGACACTAATGTACTTGTCCTCTTGCTCAGTTGTGCACCAGGGCCTCCCACTCCTCTTTCTGTTCTGGTTAGCGCCAGTTTGCGCTGTTCTGTGAAGGGAGTAGTACACAGTGTTGTACGAGATCTTCAGTTTCTTGACAATTTCTCGCAAGGAATAGCCTTCATTTCTCAGAACAAGAATAGACTGATGAGTTTCAGACAAAAGGTCTTTGTTTCTAGCCATTTTGAGCCTGTAATCGAACCCACAAATGCTGATGCTCCAGATAATCAACTAGTCTAATGAATGCCAGTTGTATTGCTTCTTTAATCAGACAACAGTTTTCAGCTATGATAACGTAATTGCAAAACGGTTTTAAAATGATCAATTAGCCTTTTAAAATAATAAACTTGGATTAGCTAACAGAACGTGCCATTGCAACACAGGAGTGATGGTTGCTGATAATGGGCCTCTGTAAGCCTATGTAGATTTTCCATAAAAAATCAGCTGTTTCTAGCTACAATAGTCATTTACAACATTAACAATGTCTACACTGTATTTCTGATCAATTTGATGTTATTTAATAGACAAACTTTTGAACGGCACTGTATATGTTTTGTATAAGAAATGGGCAATACAGTGACTTCAGCACCCGTATCTACTAAAAAGTCTACTGCAAAGTTGTTAGCCATCATGTTGACATATATTCCATCCGATTTCATATGTACAAAAGCTGAGATGGGATGTAAGACGGGGTCTATCCGTTTCCCTCCACAGCATCCAGCAAACTCTGCTGCTGAGCCGGAGAGGGCTTCTTAAATTTCTGCATCAACATTGTGTCGTTTTCGCTTAGACGGACCTTGCTTTTCCTGGCCATTCCTCATAAGAACACGTTTTCTTTTCCGACATTCTCGTTGCCAGTGACCAGAAATCCGGCAATAATGACATTCACCAGGTTTCTCTTCTGCTGAACGAATAATGTTGTTGGTTTCACTCGGAACCTGCACAACTCTGATAACAGCCAGTTTATTATGTTGATTGATGTCTCTGTCCAGTTGTGACAACCTGTCGATGATGTCGCCGTAGTTTTGTCTCTCCCAGTCATTAGTTGTGGAAGTTTTTGCAAATCATCATGTATGGATTGCGTCAGCTGCCCCATTTTTGGAGGAATTGAGTGCATCTTCATCTTCCATGTCGGGTAACCCACTGTGTCTATCCACCTCTGCTCTAAACCTTTCTTCAAATTCAACAAACGGTTCTTTCTGTTTTTTAACACATTTGGTTATCTCTCCCCACTTGGTGGTTGCATTGGCCAGACCCTTAAGGAAAACATGTATGGCTCTGCATCCATCGGCCACATCTTGCTCTTCACCACCCACAGCTCTGTAAATATTGTCTTCAAGTACACCATCTTCACAGTTGTTCAAAACAAAGGCTAATAACTGTAACCCATCATAAGGATGTAGATCGTAGAGTTTCTTGTAACGCTTCAAATGGTTCCATGTTTTCCTACCAACGTCTCGTGGATGTTTCAACGTTTTTGACCATTCATACAACTGTTTTGGAGATTATGATTTATGTGTGATTACTGTCACCGGAGGTTTGTCTTTACTGCCTTTTTACAGCCTGTGTTCTGGTTGGCCTAAGACATAATTCGTCACCTCTGTCAGTATCTGTTGACTCAAAGCCAGGCAATGCTGACCAGATGCTTGAAACCCGATTATCCTTGTGCAACTCAGTGTGAGGGTAGATTGAGGGAACAAAGAGTCCACTTACATTACCCACACATGTAAAAATTGCTACTCAACTAGCAACTCACTCCTATGCAACAAGAGGGTTTCACAAAAATAACTCAAACCTTTTAATAGAGGACTTGAACCCCTATAATAGAGATTTAGCAAACCTGTAACAGAGCAAAGGACTTGAACATTATTCATCATAGATAATGTATCACTCATTGCATGAACACATTTTAACCTGAATTTTTTTACCTTTTAAATTATATCGGTCCAGACTTATCCAGCAATATGTTAGTAGTCAATCAGGAGATTAAGAGTTGAATACCGTGGTGGGTTGCGCTCAACCTTCTCTTTCTCTTTACCCTGGATCAACACACGGTTGAGTTTTTCAAGACCAATTAATCTGGGTCACGGCACCAAGTGTTAGCAGTTGATGTTACTCTTRAATAACACAGACCGCAAAGCAAATCAGTGGAAGGAAAATAGGTTTATTCGAAGAGGACAAATCATAGATGTTATGCTGAGAGGTAGATGTTTATTCTCCCCTGTCTTGAATGATTCTCTCCTGAGTGATTCTCTCCAAAGAACAAAGGGCCAGGATGTAGTTTTATAACCCAACCCTAGCCTGTGGTTGACCAATTAGAATTCCTTGCAATAAATCTGGGCCAATGGCAAATAACAAGAAGTCTATTTCAGATTCAATGTATAAAGAATTTGGACCAATGAGAACTTGTCACGTAGCTATGAGTTCCGGACTGAAATTCCTCCCATGTCTCTGACCTATTTATATTACAGATTTTTTTATTCCATTCATCATTAGTACTCGATTGACCTCTCYTCCTCTGCGTTGTGTATTTATCTTTGAAATATTCTACAAAATGTTAACAATTTCAATTTGACTTTATGGGGTATTGTGTGTAGGCATGCCAATTTGAAACCGTTTTTGGCAACAGAACCAATGATATGTTGTGGTCCCCTCTGCACATATTTGATGGGGCTGACAGCAAAGCACCTGCAGATAATGACCGTTTTGGTTTCATCACATAATCAAGGGAGATGCTTCACAGAAAAAAAATCCATGTGTATGTCTATGACCTGTTTTGTGGATGACTGTTCACTTTATTCTTCCCCCCTGAGATTTTACATGCTTAACCACCTTCACAACCTCCATGAAGAGATTCAGGAGGAGAGGATATACTTTTGTTTTCAGGCTACAGGCAGTAAAACCGGCTTCCTGAGTGCCATTCTAACTGATGTTGCAGCTTTAAAATTACGAAATGCTTAATTGTCAAACAGACGCCGAACATCCAAATCTGTACAATACATGAATGTCAAACAAGTCAAAGTGTCTTGGGTAAACATTCAGATGCAGCTACATTTATGGATGAAATTAACCATTTCCTTTTTTTTCCAGTTTAACTGAGATTGTAATGTTATGTGTGTATGCACAGGTATACACACGGACACAAACAAACCTCCCCCACACATGCAAAAGCCACACCATTGCTTTGCTGTATGCGTTGGTCTCACAAATCTTCCTCCCCAACACTTGTGGGTAATTAAAGCATTGAAACAGCAGCAGGTTTTAAAACAGATTAGACTGCGAGGTAATTATTGTGGTGATGACTCCCACTGAGTCATGTGGGCCGACCGCATGGCACAGCCCCTCCTATCACCACCCACCCCCTCTCCCAAAGTACTCTCTGCATACGTTCTCAGCTACATCCCGAATGGCACCATTTTTGCTATATAATGCCCTTGTCAAAAGTTGTGCACTTTATAGTGAATAGGGTGCCATTTGGGATGCTTGACTCCTGAGCATTCCTCTTCAAAACGCCATCTGTCCTAACCTCGAATCAGTATTGATTACCTGCCTTCCCCTACACACACACACACACATATAGTAAAGTGGAAATGTCTCTCCTGCATCTCCATGACAGTAAAGGTCTCTGGGATGAGAGTTCTCAGATGGTGTCATTTTCTTCTGTTTACATGTCAAATTAAACAGAGCTTAATTATCTGTTGCACTAGGAGTCACTTTTCTTGTTGGTGGTAAATTAGAAAACATCCCTGTACTTTCCAACCGCCCTATATGTTGTTTGGCGTTTTAATGAGAGCTGGGTATAGAGAAGGGAGAATGTCCCATCTGCTGTGTGTATAATGGCTGGGTTCTTGAGTCTTTCTTCATGGTTATGTCCCAAATAGCACCCTATTTCCTCTGTACTGCACTACTTTTGACCAGAGCCCTATAGACTGTGGTCAAAAGTAGTGCACTATATAGTGAATAGGGCGCCATTTGGGACACAAAACTCATCTCTTACAGCACTGCAGGAGTGCCAGGACGTTGCAGACAGCACCCATCTGCTGGCCAATGCAGGGAAAAAAATACACACACTCTCTCTCTCTCTCTCTCTCTCTCTCTCTCGAACATAGCCAAGATGAGGTCTGTGTTGGAAATGTTACCATATTCACTATATAGTGCACTACTTTCGACCAGGGCACCATTAGGCAGCTTTGTTATTAATACATGAACAACGATAACAAGATGAAATCTTAAAGATAACAAGGAGCATTGTAGAGATACTCATGGACAGTAATGTATTCTTATCCCTGCAGCGCTGGGAATCTTTAGTGTCTGGGAAGCTTAAACTAAGGGTGAAGCTACTGGAGTTTGGCAGCCCTCCCTCATTTTACACATTCTAAATTTGCTGAGTACTGGCACCTTTTTCGGAATAGATTMCCATTTGGAATGCAGGCCAGGTTAYCACTATTGATAAGGGGCCCCCTTTCCCTCCTCTCTCCTCTCCACAAAGCGCTTCTGGGGCTTTCGCATTAGCCTTTCATTCACAGGTAAGTCATCCTGCTGTCAGCTAGACTCCCTGTTGAGAGGAGGTGGTACAGTAGCGAGWGGTGTTAGGTTTTGCATAGCCCCTTGTCGAGCTCGCCACGTCTCAGGTGTCCACTGAGACGCAGAAAGAGAGCGAGAGAGAGAGAGGTAGAGATCGGGAGAAAGAAAGAGAGAGGAGGAACAAACAAATATACTGGTTCATGTCGGTCGGATTGATAAAGGCTTGGGCAGTAGAGGAGAACTAGGAGACTGCAGGTCGAGCGGTAAAAGGATGGTTTGGGGAATGGGTGAGGTGGAGAAAGAATAGAGCAGGGAAGGAGTGAGGAGCAGGAGAAAGGAGAGAGTGTGGAGGGTTGAGGCTGGGTGGGTGCGGGGGAGGTGGGGGAGGTGTAGGTGTGGGGGGGAGGTGTAGGGTGCGGTGTGGTGAGTGGGTAATGTGTGGACAGCGCCCTGTGTCTCCCCTCATCTTGGGTCTATGAATTAATAGGGGCGCTTGTCCATCTTAGCGTGTTGAAATTAGCATCTCACTCAGATTTCCAAATCTCTGCATTGCATATGAAGGGTGCAGGATTTGACAGGCAGGCCGCTCGYCACACTGARGTTTTATTATCAGTGAAACACATCAGGTCTCCTCTCTCTGACTAGTACAAAAGTTAATTTCCCCCTATGTTGGGCCTTTACCTCATGATATTTAATCAGGAATCTCTGTTTGCTAATCTATATGAGGCTGTAGTTACATACAGTGTAACAATCAATCTCAGGTTGAATAGTGTCTGGAGCTAAACTATAATTGAAAGGTTACCCATATCTTTACACTGATATGGACTTGATATTTCTCTTGAAGCCCTTGTGATAGAATAGAATGATGGAGGGGAATGGGTTCAGATAMAAATAACCATAGGTGTATGTCGCGTAGGTGTTCCCTTATCCCAGAGTAAGGATTAATAGTCCCATATGAATGACTCCCTGAATGTGGCTAGGAGGCATACCAGCATCTTAAATGGTTCATGGAGGTTGGGAGAAAGGTTTTAAACATGTATGGAAGCCTGCAGATGTGTCCCTTTCATAGRACACAGCAAATTGGCCAGTGTTAARTGGTGTTGATTTTGCAATGTAACGTTTATAGTGTTTGATTGGAGAGTTAAATACACACTCAGTGGTGTAAAAGAACCTGAGTGTTGGTGTTAATAAAACCACACCCATCATTATCATATTTCCCAGCATGCTCTATTGCAGGTTGATTATTTTAGAATTGTTTGCTTCAATATGCTTGTTTTTTCATGAATATTGATTGATAAATTCATCCCATGCTACTCAAACATAAATAACGTATATATTTATCTAAACTATGGATTTATTGCACCCGTTACTGAAAATGTTGTTCCAGTTTATATGTTTAAGGTAGTCTCATATCCTCCAATCCCAACCCTGTTAATTATTCTGAATGCAGGTTGGTGAATAGAAATTTCAAATGTTAGCTATCTCCACTCTGGCTGGATTCCAATAGGAATTACACATCACTTTGCAAGCCAGCATAATGTGATTTGCAGACCTGATGTTGCCTGTCAACTGAGTTTCAGTCCACTGTACAAATATCCCCTCAAGAGAAGGCCTTATGACTTAAAAATATATATTTTTAACAACATATTCACTTAGGATCTCATTTGGTGAAGGCCACAGGACTGAAAATGTATAAATGCAACACACCATGTCTCTGTCACTAGCAAAACAGTCATAGATGGTACAGGTAAGACAAAAATTCACTTGAAAGGCACCCACGGACATTYGTTTTTGGTCTGGTCTGGACCAGTCTTGATTTGGCCCAAACATAGACATCTATGTTTGGTTCAGAATTGGTCCTTTCTGGACTGGCCTGTATTTGGTCCAAGCATTGACATCTATAAATAARGCCTTTTCAATTTTTATTCAGAACTGAAAATGAACCTGATTTCAATGTCCAGAAAATACGTCTTTTCACCTTTCATTCAGACCCTAAATTGAACCCAATTCAATGTCTGGAAAACAAGTCTTTTAGATGTCTTTTCAACATAATTTTGCTTACTGGGACTATTGTAGTTTTACTGGAGAAGCAATATTTTTGTCTCAGAATGGCTAGGACCAGGATCAGACCTGAATACAGTAGTAGTAAACCAGCCCTGTAAAATACAGTAGTACTTTGTGAGATAAATGTTTTTTTCCCATGCTGCAGTCGGCTATATCGGTTCACTAATACAGGAGTTGTAAAGGCCCAGTGCACTACATTTGTGATACATTATTATTTTTACATTTCAAAAATAAGAATAATTATATATATATGAAATTAGTGTATTAGTGTATATACACACACTACCATTCAAAAGTTTGGGGTCATTTAGAAATGTCCTTGTTTTTGAAAGAAAAGCAAAAAAAATTCTCCATTAAAATAATTTAAAATTGATCAGAAATACAGTGTAGACATTGTTAATGTTATAATTGACTATTGTTAATGGAAATGGCAGATTTTTTATGGAATACCTACATATGCATACAGAGGCCCATTATCAGCAACCATCACTCCTGCGATCCAATGGCACGTTGTTAGCTAATCCAAGTTTATCATTTTAAAAGGCAAATTGATAATTAGAAAACCCTTTTGCAATTATGTTAGAACAGCTGAAAACTGTTGTGCTAATTAAAGAAGCAATACAACTGGCCTTCTTAGACTAGTTGAGTATCTGGYGCATCAGCATTTGTGGGTTGGATTACAGGCTCAAAATGGCTAAAAACAAAGTGCTTTCTTCTGAAACTCATCAGTCTATTCTTTTCTGAGAAAATAAGGCTATTCCATGCGAGAAATTGCCAAGAAACTGAAGATCTCGTACAACGTTGTGTYCTACTCCCTTCAAAGAACAGCGCAAACTGGCAAACCAGAATAGAAAGAGGAGTGGGAGACCCCAGGTGCACAACTGAGCAAGAGGACAAGTACATTAYAGTGTCTAGTTTGAGAAACAGACGCTTCACAAGTCCTCAACTGGCAGATTTATTAAATAGTACCCGCAAAACACCAGTCTCAATGTCAACAGTCAAGAGGCGACTCCGGGATGCTGGCCTTCTAGGCAGAGTTAAAAATAAAAAGCCATATCTCAGACTGGCCAATAAAAAGAGAAGATTCAGCTGGGCAAAAGAACACTGGACAGGACAGAGGAACTCTGCCTAGAAGGCCGGCATCCCGGAGTCGCTTCTTCCRTGTTGATGTTGAGACTTGTGTTTTGCGGGTACTATTTAATGAAGCTGCCAGTTGAGGACTTGTGAGGCGTCTGTTTTTAAAGAAACATTTTAGGAAGTAAATCTAAGCAAGGAGATGTATTCAATCTACTAATACTAAACGTGTAATTTAACATATCTATTTTTTGTATTTTGATCGTCAACAGGGTTTATTTGAGCTGTGGTCAGCGCCAGTTTTAATTGCCATAGTAATGACTGACGCCAGTGCGGCAATGGCAGGGATCGGCAAATTGTCTGTGCTATTAAGTTTTCACTCGGAGAGTGAATCGAAGAGAGTAAGGCTAGGTGCGGACAACGAAGATGGCAACAACAAGTAGTAATTCAAACATGAACTGTATAGCGCCAGGCTGTATGAATTGGCTCCACAGAAATCCGTCGGTAAACTACCATCCTGCCCAATGTCCTGAAGAGGAAGGACGTGCCAGCTCGAGCTAGCAGGATCTGAAGACAGCACTTCGGGGAGGCAGACTTCGCGATGAAGGGCACTTCCGATGCGGCAACCGGGAGTTTCCGAATGGAAAGGAGTCATAGGCCTCCATTTTGCATTTTGAGGCTTGTGGTGTAGGGGTTACCAACCATCATCAACATCGCTGACTTTGGAGTCAAGCATAAGTGACTGAACGGAGGAGGCGACGCGAGTCAATGCAATGGAGCCTGAGTTAACTTTAACCGGTCATGACAGTTGTTGACTAGGCTAGTGTTAGACACTGGACAACTTTGTTGCAACTCTAATTGCGTCTAGCTAAGTGTTTTGTGTAACACCCCCCAGAAAATAARGTTAGCAAGCAACTCAACTGCAACTAAAATTGCAACAGTTTCTCCGTGTACCCCTGTTATTAGGTAGTTACTGTAGCTAGCTTCCACCTCAGATAGTCAAGTACTGTACTACATTTTGTTGACAGATCTGTTTTATTATAGTTTTGTTAGCTCCACCTCATGTAGCTAGACTGAAGTTGACATAGCTAATGTTTGCTGAGAAATAAACATCCCTGATGTGTGTGTGTGTGTGTTGACAAAGCATACAGCACAGGAAGCTTGTTAATGCCGACTGATGTATTTGGTTCAGTTGCCTTAAAAAAAACTTTATTTTTATTTTTAGGATGACAACTTCCATCCCTGAAAATGTTTTCATCCTGGAGGAGACTGTGCAGGAGGCAGAGGTACATGCAAATCCATGTTATTTCTAAGGCTATTGTTTATTTCAAGTAAATGCAGTGATTCTTGAATATAACTATAGCTTAATAGATGCCTTAATTGTTTTCTACCAACAGGAAAGAACGGTTAGTACAGCATGCCAAACTGACCCCTGGGTGCCAGAGTGTTCCTGTGCTGTGGTGGAGAAGAGGTCCACCGGGACCATCACTAAAGAGCTCGGGCCCAGCTAGATTGCGCTCACGACCATCAGTATACAACTGAGTCCTGCCCCTATAGTCCACAGATGGAGCTGATGGGAGAGTGAGATCAGTAAAGACCATAACTCGTTGTTTAAACCTGAGAGCTCAGAATCACAATCATCACAGTGTGAGATATACTATCGATCACTTTGGGGGAGCGGGATGGTGTTCCGAAAATGGAGAAAGAGCAAGCCATTTAACAGCAAATTCAAAMATATACCCATCCTTAAAGGGAATCGGAGTGGAATTGTTTTTCCACTGATTCCCGGTCCTGCTGTTTCAACTCTCTCTCTCAACCTATGAATGCTCAGCTATGAAAAGCCAACAGATTTTTGCTCTTGAGGTGTTGCACCCTCTATAACCACTGTGGTTATTATTTTGATGTAAAAAGGGCTTTTGTAAAATACATTTGATTGATTGACTGTTTGCTGTGCTGGATGCTGTGTATTCACTAACTGTCTGAGTGATGGGACATTTTTATAGTGTATTTAATTTGCATCTTAACTTCTTAAAGTGGCAATCAGCAGTAGAAACAATAACAAAGTGTCTCCCTCTTTCGGTAGAAAGCTGAGGGATGGGGCTGGAGAAATGTAACGAAGCTCAAATTCATAGACGGGGCTATAGATGCAAGGACTAATCATCCATGATATCAAAATTGTAATCCTGTTTCTATGATCTGTTTCCACTACCATGTACTCAGTTCGCTTTGGATAAAGGCGTCTGCTAAATGTGATATATTATTAAAATCTACTCTGACAACTAGCTGCCCAGTGTGGTTACCATTCCCTTCCAATAGATGGCAGCCGAAGCTAGTTGAAGTCACTACTCTAATGACAGGGACACGGGATTAGTGCACACTAAAAGTAGTTTTACCTTCAAACCAAGTTTATCTGGTTACGCTTGAACCTGTTATAGTGGACAAGCTAACAAATACTATTTTACATAGGCACAGGCATTGTGTCTATGTCTTAGGTTAGGCTAGATTTACTAAATGAACTGATTTAATTCAAAACTTTTATTCAATGCCTTTGCTTCTGGGTATGCACGCCTTATGGAAGAAACGACACACGCAGGGATGAGACGCCGTACACCTCGTCCAATTCTCCCTTGTGCCCATAGTGAGAACTGCCGGTAAACTGCCAGCCTGTATGCTCTGCAAACAAAATCATAAGAATAGTTAGTCTGATACCGAAACTAAATCAGAATGTATTTACCATTATTAGTTAGAATGAGARTCCATGAATCATGATGCTGTCTGCGATTTGAACTCCGCTCGTCTAATCTAAAAGGTAAATGTCTTACCATCACGCCGAACAGCACTGGAGATAAACATCATTATAGGATACTGATTGCATATATTGAGCACCTATCCACAACTGATATTAACCGTAAACAATTTATAATCAAGCAACATTTCACCAATTATWTAACTGGCATATCGGCTGCTGACTGGTCGAGTAACCTCTTCTGCCAGGAAGTCCTTCGTAAGGATTAGTGACACGTCTAATAAATACATTGTCATCCAGACAGATTGACAGGAACCTCTGACTGGATGWAATACAGCCACCATCCACTGGGACTTTGTGCTGTATCGCCACCATTTCTCTACAGCACATTATTTCAGTCTTTGTAATACACTAATTCTCAGACTCAGAGCTACTCGGTAAATTCAGCCATTTTTGGGAGTTCCAAAATGTTCTCTACTACCAGTGACGCAACAATGCCAAAATGGTGATTTACAGTTAGCAGGCATTCTAAATCCTAGTGTTTCCATTCCCCTTCAAAAGCAAGATACTGTTTTGATGAAAAGTGTCTGATGTTATTTTCGATTGAATTTGCATTGATTTCAGAGGGGTGAGAGGGACAATAGAGCCCTGAGTACCAGGTCAATGGGACCTGATGGTCGTTAGCAAGTTGGGTACTACCAAAGCATGTCCAGAGTGCATAAAAGAAGATTACCGTGACTCAAAGGCCACGTGGAATTCTACTGTGGCCATGACCGCCAGTGTAATAGTCACCGCAACAGCCCTACTTCAGAGACTCTAAAATGGCTACTCTGTGCCATCGCTCTGAAGAAACATGTTTGATTCCAATTTGCACCTTTATTTTTAAAAGGTACTGTAGCTATTTTGGGGAACAGCAACGTTGTCATGCCCCTTGCGGGTCTAGAACCCATGTTTCCCAGCCTGTCAGCAGAGCTGGTAACCATTTTTCCAAGGCTTAACCATCACTGATTTGAGGAGAAAGAGGACTAGGATGTGGCCCTTAGGTTCCCAGCAGTAGCTCCAGTAAGGATATTAAATAATCACTATGCCTCTTAAAAGCTCTTTAAAAAGGAAGAATAAAAGGAAAACGTTCAAGCAAACCTCTTTCATATCGTCTGAGATTCCCAAAGATTGGAAAGCTGCCGCGGTCATCCCCCTCTTCAAAGGGGGAGACACTCTAGACCCAAACTGCTACAGACCTATATCTATCCTACCCTGCCTTTCTAAGGTCTTCGAAAGCCAAGTTAACAAGCAGATTACCGACCATTTCGAATCCCACCGTACCTTCTCCGCTATGCAATCTGGTTTCRGAGCTGGTCATGGGTGCACCTCAGCCACACAAGGTCCTAAACGATATCATAACTGCKATCGATAAGAGACATTACTGTGCAGCCGTATTCATCGACTTGGCCAAGGCTTTCGACTCGGTCAATCACCACATTCGTATCGGTAGACTAAACAGCCTTGGTTTCTCAAATGACTGTCTTGCCTGATTCACCAACTACTTCTCTGACAGAGGTCAGTGTGTCAAAMCGGAGGGCCTGTTGTCCGGACCTCTGGCAGTCTCTATGGAGGTGTCACAGGGTTCAATTCTCYGGCCGACTTTCTTCTCTGTATACATGAATGATGTCGCTCTTGCTGCTGGTGATTCTCTGATCCAACTCTATGCAGACAACACCATTCTGTATACTTCTGGCCCTTCCTTGGACACTGTTAATTAACCTCCAGATGAGCTTCAATGCCATACAACTCTCCTTCCGTGGCCTCCAACTCCTCTTAAATGCAAGTAAAACCAAATGCATGCTCTTCAACCGATCGCTGCCCACACCTGCCCGCCCGCCCAGCATCACTACTCTGGACYGTTCTGACTTAGAATATGTGGACTGTTAAGCACGCCTCTGAGAAGAGGGAACGCAACACCCTGCTGCAACTCAACTCCCCGTGAAGTGAAATAGGTATGGACTGTAGGTGTGAGGAAGGATGACAAAAGGCAGAATTGACCACTTACTAGGATTTATTTCCTTACACGGTAATATGGGGAAAAGGGGCTGGACGGAACCAAAGCAAAGAAAGTAAATATCAAAGCTCCCCCTCTCCTATCTAACCTGCATAACCACTACTTACCTAACTTAGCACCACCTGGTGCACTAACCAAAATACAGGCAGAGGTCCGCCCAGGTCTTACCTAGTGTGCCTAGACAGTGAATATACTACGGGTATATGTATGCCCGCGGGCCTCTTGCCTAAGCACACCCTAGGTAGGTGCCTTCCCTTTCCCCCCTGGGAACAAATGAAACAGAAAATCAAACAATATCTCAAACAAACTTAGAAACAAAGGACATCAAATAAGCTCTAGCTGAGCAACAATCTCACACGGAACATACCAACTGCTCCCAGCAACAACTAACACAGTACATACCAATGCTTTCTGATAACCAATCAACACAATCAACACAATCAACACAATCAACACAATCAACACAATCTAATCTCTCACAATTCACAAACAAATATCATACACAATAAACACAATTCAACAATCAACACATCAACAGTCAATCATACCGCACAATCAACCAATTGAACATATATCAACGGTGAGGGACAATCGACAATACAATCACATAACAACACCAATTACCCTCTCTCAAGCAATGATCTCAGCCTGCCTATGATCTCTCTCTCTCCTGAACAACAGAACACTGGCTTTTATAGCTTCAGGTGGCAATGGTAATTAGAGACAGCTGTATCTTGACGAGGGGGCGGGGTCAGCTTTCCAATTATCAATTGGGGCCGACCAATCAGCTGCTTGGGGAGAAATTCCAGGAAGCCATCTCCTGAAACACACACACTCAAATACAAACTACAACACAGAAACTGGGGAACGTAACATGGACCACTACAATTACCTAGTTGTCTGGTTAGACTGTAAACACTCCTTCCAGACTCACATTAAGCATCTCCAATCCAAAATTTAATCTAGAATCGGCTTCCTATTTCGCAATAAAGCATTCTTCACTCATGCTGCCAAACATAACGTCATAAAACTGACCATCCTACCAATCCTCGACTTCGTCGATGTCATTTACAAAATAGCCGCCAACACTCTAKTCAACAAATTGGATGCAGTCTATCACAGTGCCATCTGTTTTGTCACCAAACCCCATATACTACCCACCACTGCGACCTGTACGTTCTCGGTGGCTGGCCCTCGCTTCATACTCGTCGCCAAACCCACTGGCTTCAGGTKATCTACAAGTCTCTGATAGGTAAGGCCCCGCCTTATCCCAGCTCAGTGGTCACCATAGCAGCACCCACCCGTAGAACGCGCTCCAGCAGGTATATCTCTCTAGTCACCCCCAAAGCCAATTCCTTCTTTGGCCGCCTTTCCTTCCAGTTCGCTGCTGCCAATGACTGGAATGAACTGCAAAAACCACTGAAGCTGGAGACTCTTACCTCCCTCACTAGCTTTAAGCACCAGCTTTCTGAGCAGCTCACAGATCACTGCACCTGTACATAGCCCGTCTGTAATATGCCCATCCAACTACCTCATCCCCATACTGTATTTATGTATTTATTTATCTTGCTCCTTTGCACCCCTGTATCTCTATTTGCACATTCATCTTCTGCACATCAATCTCTCTAGTGTCTAATTGGTATATTGTAATTACTTCACCACCATGGCCTATTTATTGCCTTACCTCCCTTTTCTTACCTCATTTGCACACACTGTATATAGATTTTCTTCAACTGTATTATAGACTGTATGTTTTGTTTATTCCATGTGTAACTCTGTGTTGTTGTATGTGTCYAACTGCTTTGCTTTATTCTTGGCCAGGTCGCAGTTGTAAATGGGAACTTGTTCTCAACTTGCTTACCTGGCTAAATAAAGGTGAAATAAAAATTATTTWAWAAACACTCTCAAACGAAGGATGGGAAAATCCAAGCAACCRCCTAATGCGAGATTAAAAATGAACYCAGCATATTGCCAATCATACATGTAAATCCCATTACTTCCTCTAGTTTTCATAATATAGATCTTTACTGAAAATTTTATTTTCCATAAGATAAAAGATATTTAAATCATGTTCTCGTCACAAGGATGTTTTGTAGTCACGGCCCCACAAGAAAATTACATTATCTTTGTTTCCATAATAACCATGAAAGGCAATTTCCATACCTCCTAGAAAATCTGGAGACTTTTGCAAATGGAGGCTATCTTCTCATTATCAAATCAAATTGTATTTGTCATGCGCTGAATACAACAGGTGTAGTGAAATGCTTACTTACAAACTCTGAACCAACAATGCAGTTTAAAGAAAATACCTAAAAAAAGTAAGTAAGAAAAGTACCAAATAATTAAAGAGAAGCAGTAAAATAACAATAGTGAGGCTATATACAGTGGGTACCGGTACAGAGTCAATGTAAGGACCGATGCTGGAGTCAAGAAGCAGGTACGGGGAGTCAAACAGTTAATGAGGACAGACAAGGAACAAGACAGGAACAGAGTCAGCACAAGGATAACAAAAGGGCATACYAACGTTAATGTGGAAGCYGGGAACAGAGCTGGAGGACAGACAGATATAGGGAAGGAAATAACAGGTGATTGAGTCTAGGTGAGTCCAAATGATCGCTGATGCGCATGACGAGGGAAGCTGGTGTGCGTAATGGTGGTGGCAGGAGTGCGTAATGCTGGGGAGCCTCAAGCGCAAGGGGGAAAGAGTGGGAGCAGGCCTGACAGTACCCCCCTCGGAGCGCCACCGGCATCCCACCTTGGCGAGCCTGACGGGCCGGCGAGGTACGGGCGCTAGACAAGCCGACTGGACGTAAAATCCGGCTGAGTAGTGAAGCCTGCTGATCCCGCGGAACCTGGAGCCTGATGAGCTGGCTGAAGCGTAGATGCCTGGCGAGCCGGCAGAGGTGTAAAACCCTGGTATCCGGCTGAGGTCTGACGTGGGTGGCACCTGCCGAGCCAACCGGGCATGGAAACTTGAGCCAAATGGGCTGGAGCGGTTCGACGGAGGCCCCAGACCCACGTCACAACCGAAACGCAGCATGCCCGATGCTTCATTTGATGGTTCCACATTCGTAAGGACTGAGCTGGCGTCGAGTAGCAGGTACAGGAGTCAAAACATTTAATGAGAACAGACAAGGAACAAACAGGAACAGCGTCGCTTACAAACGTTAATGCAGAGTGGAAGAGCTGGGAGACAGACATTAATGAAGGAATACAGGTGATTGAGTCCAGGGAGGTCCAAATGATTGCTAATGCGCATGACGAGAAAGCAGGTGTGCGTAATGATGTGGCAGGAGTGCGTATGCAGAGGAGCGGCACCTTGAGCCCCAGGGAAGAGCGGAGCAGGTGTGTCAGTCAATTGCGCGGGAATGGTTATGGAGGTAATTGAGGTAATATGTACATGTAGGTAGAGTATTAAAGGACTATGCATAGATAAACAGAGAGTAGCAGCAGTGTAGAAGGGGCCAATTGAATATAGTCTGGGTAGCCATTTGATTAAATTTCAGAGTCTTATGGCTTGGGATAGAAGCTGTTTATAAATATCTTGACTAGACTTGCGCTCCGGTACCGCTTGCTGTGCGGTAGCGGAAGAATCAGTCATGAACTAGGGTGGCTGGAGCTTACAATTAATTTTTCGGGGCTCTCTGACACCGTAGTAGAAGGTTGGATGGCAGGAAGCTTGGCCCCGGTGATGTACTGGTCCGTACGTACTACCCTCTGTAGTGCCTTGTGGTTCGGAGGCAGAGCAGTTGCCATACCAGGCAGTGATGCAACCGGTCAGGCAATGGGTTCTCYATGGTGCAGCTGTAGAACCTTTTGAGGTTCTGAGGAACCATGCCAAATCTTTTAAGTCTCCTGAGGTGGAATAGGTTTTGTCGTGCCCTCTTCACGGCTGTCTTGGTGTGCTTGGACCATGTTAGTTTGTTGGTTATGTGGACGCCAAGGAACTTGAAGCTCTCAACCTGCTCCACTACAGCACTGTCGATGAGAATGGGGGCATGCTCAGTCCTCCTTTTCCTGTACTCCACAATAATCTCCTTTGTCTTGATCACGTTGAGGGAGCGGTTGTTGTCTGTGCACCACACGGTCAGGTCTCTGACCTCCCTATAGGCTGTCTCATCATTGTCAGTGATCCAGGCGACCACTGTTGTGTCATCGGCAAACTTAATGATGGTATTGGAGTCGTGCCTGGCCGTGCAGTCATGAGTGAACAGGGAGTACAGGAGGMGACTGGGCACACACCCCTGAGGGGCCCCCYTGTTGAGGATCAGAGTGGCAGATGTGTTGTTGCCRACCCTTACCACCTGGGGGCGGCCCATCAGGAAGTCCAMGATAC
Source organism: Salvelinus sp. IW2-2015 (assembly GCF_002910315.2). NCBI lineage: Eukaryota > Metazoa > Chordata > Actinopteri > Salmoniformes > Salmonidae > Salvelinus > Salvelinus sp. IW2-2015. The sequence continues at coordinate 22,843,322 of NC_036867.1, read as the reverse complement.
TATTGAAGAGGGAGGTGTTTAGTCCCAATGTCCTCAGCTTAGTGATGGGCTTTGAGAGCACTATGGTGTTGAACGCTGAGCTGTTGTCAATGAATAGCATTCTCACATAGATGTAATTTTGTCCATGTGTGAAAGGGCATTGTGGAGTGAAATAGAGATTGCATCATCTGTGGATCTGTTGGGGCAGGGTTTCTGGGATAATGGTGTTGATGTGAGCCATGATCACCCTTTCAAAGCACTTCATGGGTCCGACGTGAGTGCTACTGGACGGTAGTCATTTAGGCAGGTTACCATAGTGTTCTTGGGCACAGGGACTATGGTGGTTTGCTTAAAACATGTTGGTAAATAAAGACTCAGACAGGGAGAGGTTGAACATTTCAGTGAAGACACTTGCAGTTGGTCAGCGCTGCTAGGTGTACACGTCCTGGTAATCCGTCTGCCCTGCGGCTTGTGAATGTTGGCCTGTTTTAAGGTTTTTACTCACATCGGCTGCATAGAGCGGTGATAACTCAGTCGTTCAGAACAGCTGATGCTCTCATGCATGTTTCAGTGTTACTTGTCTCAAAGCAAGCATAGAAATTATTTAGCTCGTCTGGGGGCATTGCGGGATTTCTTATAAGCTTACGGGTTAGAGTCCCACTCCTTGAAAGTGGCAGCTCTACCCTTTACTCAGTGCGGATGCTGCTTTAATCCATGGCTTCTGGTTGAGGTATGTACGTACTGTCACTGTTGGGACGACGTCATCTATGGCACTGGATATAACGCCGTGATATTGTTACAGGGAGGGGGAGCAGATTGCATCGAAATGCCGCGCAAGCGAGTGTATTGCCGAGTCGTCTT
>NC_036867.1:22703284-22836692 GCF_002910315.2 Salvelinus sp. IW2-2015 | reverse complement strand
TTAGCAAAACAGTCCTGTAGTTTAGCATCTGCTTCAATTTTTCTTTGACCAAGTCAGTGGTGCTTCCTGTTAAAATTTTTGCTTGTAAGCAGGAATCAGGAGGATAGAATTATGGTCAGATTTGCTAAATTGAGGGCAAGGGAGAGCTTTGTACCCGCCTCTGTGTGTGGAGAAAAGGTGGTCTAGATTTTTTTCCTCTCTGGATGCATATTTAACATGCTGATAGAAATTTGGTAAAACTGATTTAACAGCCCTGCATTAAAGTCCCCGGCCATTAGGAGCGTCGCCTCTGGATGAGCGTTTTTCTGTTTGCATATGGCGGTGTACAGCTCATTGAGTGCGGTGTTAGTGCCAGCAGCGGTATGTGTTGGTATGTAGACAGCTACGAAAAATACAGATGAAAACTCTCTAGATAGTGTGATCTACAGCTTATCATGAGATACTCTACCTCAGGCGAGCAAAACCTTGAGACTTCCTTAGATATCGTGCATCAGCTGTTGTTTACAAACATACATAGGCCRCCGCCCCGTGTCTTACCTGAGGCTGCTGTTCTATCCTACCGATAGAGTGTATAACCCYGCAGCTCTATATTATTAATGAAAGCTAAGACTCGGTGGAACTGTTTTCCTCTATCACAACAGGCCGTGATAGAAGGGAGTGTCACAAAAAATGCAATTTGTCTCCATGTGCAGTTTCAAACCGTAGTCTGGTATTTTTATGGCAGTTTTGGAGCAGTGGCTTCTTCCTTGCTGAGCGGCCTTTCAGGTTATGTCGTTATAGGACTTGTTTTACTGTGGATATAGATACTTTTGTACCGGTTTCCTCCAGCATCTTCACAAGCTCCTTTGCTGTTGTTATGGGATTGATTTGCACGTTTCGCATCAAAGTACGTTCATCTCTAGGAGACAGAAAGCGTCTCCTTCCTGAGCGGTATGACGGCTGCGTGGTCCCGTGGTGTTTATACTTGCGTACTATTTTTTGTACAGATGAACGTGGTGGCTTCAGGCGTTTGGAAATTGCTCCCAAGGATGAACCAGACTTGTGGAGGTCTACTATATATCTTGGCTGATTTCTTTTGATTTTCCCATGATGTCAAGCAAAGAGGCACTGCGTTTGAAGGTAGGCCTTGAAATACATCCACAGGTACACCTGTTGCATCTAAAGCCATGACATCATTTTCTGGAATTTTCCAAGCTCTTTAAAGGCACAGTCAACTTCTGACCCACTGGAATTGTGATACAGTGAATTATAAGTGAAATAATCTGTCTGCAAAGAATTACTTGTGTCATGCACAAAGTAGATGTCTTAACCGACTTGCCAAAACTATAGTTTCTTAAAAAATACATTTGTGGAGTGGTTGAAAAACGAGTTTTAATGACTCCAACCTAATTGTATGTAAACTTCCGACTTCAACTGTGTATATATATATATATAATACACACACACACACACACACACATATATATATATATATATATATATATATATATATATATATATATATATATATATACATTTTAACTGGTTAATTTAAATACGTAAAGCTTGAATGTCTTGAGTCAATAAGTATTCAACCCTGAATACATCCTGAATACAAAGTGTTTTGTTTGGGGCAAATCCAATACATCACATTACCGAGTACCACTCTCCATATTTTCAAGCATGGTGGTGGCTGCATCATATTATGTGTGTGCTTGTAATCTTTAAAGACTGGGTAGTTATTCAGGATAAAATGGAATGGAATGGAGTTAAGCACAAGAAAAATGCTAGAGGAAAACCTGGTTCAGTCTGCTTTCCACCAGACACTGGTAGATTAATTCACCTTTCAGCTGGACAATAACCTTAAACAGGCCAACTCTACATTAGAGTTGCATAACAAGAGTACAGTGAATGTTCGTGAGTGGCTGAATAACACTTTTTTTAAAGACTCAGCTGTAGTCGCTGCCAAAGGAGCTTGTACAAAGTATTGACTCAGGGGTGTGAATACTTATTTAAATGAGATATGTAACATTTCTAATAACATGTTTTCACTTTGTCATTATGGGGTATTATGTGTAGATGGGTGAGAAAAATACATTTAATKGATTTTGAATTCAGGCTGTAACACAACAAAATGTGGAATAAGTCAAGGGGTATACACTACCGTTAAAAAGTTTGGGGTCACTTAGAAATGTCCTTATTRTGGAAAGATAAGCACATTTTTGTCCATTGAAATACAGTGTAGACATTGTTCATTTGGTAAATGACTATTGTAGCTGGGAACAGCTGATTTTTAATGGATTATCTACATGGTCTTACAGAGGCCCATTATCAGCAACCATCACTCCTGTGTTCCAATGGCACGGTGTGTTAGCTAATCCAAGTTTATTATTTTAAAAGGCAAATTGATCATTAGAAAACCCTTTTGCAATTATGTTAGCACGGCTGAAAACAGTTGTGCTGAAATACAGAAGCAATAAAACTGGCCTTTAGATTTATTGAGTATCTGGGGCATCTGCATTTGTGGGTTCGATTACAGACTCAAAATGGCTAGGAACAAAGACCTTTCTTCCTATACTCTCCAGMCTATTCTTGTTCTGYGAAATTAAGGCTATTCCATMCGAGAAATTGCCAAGAAACTGAAGATCTTGTACAACGCTTTGTACTACTCCCTTCAGAGAACAGCGCAAACTTGCTCTAACCAGAATAGAAAGAGGAGTGGGAGGCCCCGGTGCACAACTGAGKAAGAGGACAAGTACATTAGAGTGTCTAGTTTGAGAAACAGACGCGTCACAAGTCCTCAACTGGCAMCTTTATTAAATAGTACCCGCAAAACACCAGTCTCAACYTCAACAGTTAAGAGGCGACTCCGGGATGCTGGCCTTCTAGGCAGAGTTAAAAAGAAAAATCCATATCTCAGACTGGCCAATAAAACTAAAAGATTAAGATGGGAGAAAGAAAACTGACACTGGACAGAGGAACTCTGCCTAGAAGGAGTCGCCTCTTCACTGTTGACGTTGAGACTGGTGTCTGTATGCAGGCTATATTATCTGTGTATTTATGTAGTGTATCTATTTATCTGTGTATCTATATATTTGTCTTTATGTAGGCTAAATGTGTCTGTATATTGATTGTACAATAATAATAATWATTATTATTATATTTGTCATTTTATAGGCAACTTTTTGAATGCCTTCTCAGTGTCTGATCAGTGATCAATGTGTKATTTCTTTATTTTGATGTATAACTAGTACCGTATCAATACTTAGCAAGTTTTATCATGACTTGTGGCACTGTAAGAGGGGTTTACAATGCTAGAAAACATTGCCTATTATAATTAGCAAGAAACCTGATTAATGCTTTGCAAACATAGATTTTGACGAGACAAACAAACAATGAACACCAATGTTYACACCACTGTATGTTTGCATCATCAAGTTCTACAGAGCATCTAAATCTAAGGAAGTCTCARCCGAGGTAAGCTATAGACCATACTATTTACCAAGAGAGTTTTCATTTGTATTTTCGTAGCTGTCTATATACTACCACAAACCGAAGCTGGCAATAAGACTGCACTCAATGAGCTGTGTACGGACATAAGAAAACCGGAAAAAGCTCATCCAGCGGTGGTGCTCCTAGTGGCCGGGGATGTTAATGCAGGGAAACTAAAATCGGTTTTACCTGAATTCTTSCAGAATGTTAYAAATGTGCAACCAGAGAGAAAAAAACTCTAGACCACCTTTACTCCACACACAGAGCTCTCCCTCGCCATCCATTTGGCAAATCTGAACATAATTATATCCTCCTGATTCCTGTTTACAAGCAAAAACTAAAGCAGGAAGCACCCGTGACTCAGTCAATAAGAAAGTGGTGGTCAAATGAAGCAGATGCTAAGCTACAGGACTGTTTTGCTAGCACAGACCGGAATATGTCCCGGAATTATTCCGATGGCATTGAGGAGTACACCACATTGTCACTGGCTTCATCAACACATGCATTCATGACGTCATCCCRAACAGTGACCGTACGTACATACCCCAACCAGAAGCCATGGATTACAGGCAACATCCGCACTGAGCTAAAGGGTAGAGCTGTCACTTACAAGGAGCGGGACTCTAACCTGGAAGCTTATAAGAAATCCTGCTATGCCCTCTGACGAACCATCAAACAGGATAAAGAGTCAATACAGGACTAAGACTGAATCYTACTACACCGGCTKCYACGCTCGTCGGATATGGCAGGGCRTGCAAACTACTACAGACTACAAAGGGAAGCACAGCCACGAGCTGCAAAGTGATGCGAGCCTACCAGATGTGCTAAATTARTTCTTTGCTTGCTTTGAGGCAAGTAACACTGAAGCATGCATGAGAGCATCAGCTGTTCTGGACGACTGTGTGATCACGCTCTCAGTAGCCGATGTGAGTAAGACCTTTAAACAGGTCAACATTCACAAGGCCGCAGGGCCAGACGGATTACCAGGATGTGTACTCCGAGCATGTACTGACCAACTGGCAAGTGTCTTCACTGACATGTTCAACCTGTCCCTGACTGAGTCTGTAATACCAACATGTTTCAAGCAGACACCCATAGTCCCTGTGCCCAAGAACACTAAGGTAACCTGCCTAAATGACTACCTACCCATAGCACTCAGGTCTGTAGCCATGWAGTGCTTTGAAGTCTGGTCATGGCTCACATCAACACTATTATCCCAGAAMCCCTAGACCCACTCCAATTTGCATACCACCCCAAAAGACCCACAGCTGATGCAATCTCTATTCCACTCCACACTGCCCTTTCACACRTGGACAAAAGGAATACCAATGTGAGAATGCTATTCATTGACTAGAGCTCAGTGTTCAACACCATAGTGCCCTCAAAGCTCATCACTAAGTAAAGGACCCTGGGACTAAACACCTCCCTCTGCAACTGTATCCTGGACTTCCTGACGGTCRGCCCCCAGGTGTTAAGGGTAGGCAACAACACATCTGCCATGCTCATCCTCAACATGGGGGCCGCTCAGGGGTGTGTGCTCAGTCCCCTCCAGAGACCTGGCCGTGTAGTGACAGGACAACAACTTCTCCCTCAATATGATCAACAATGATTGTGGATTACAGGAAAAGGAGGACCGAGCACGCCCCCATTCTCATCGACAGGGTTGCAGTGGAGCAGGTTGAGAGCTTCAAGTTCCTTGGTTTCCACATCACCAACAAACTATCATGGTTCAAATACACTAAGACAGTCGCGAAGAGGCAACAACAAYGCATATTCCCCCTCAGGAGACTGAAAAGATTTGGCATGGGTCCWCAGATTCTCAAAAGTTTCCACAGATGCACCATCAAGAGCATCTGGTATGGCAACTGCTCGGCTTCCGACCGCAAGGCACTACAGAGGGTAGTGCGAAKGGACCAGTATATCACTGGGGCCAAGCTTCCTGCTATCCAGGACCTCTATACCAGGCGGTGTCAGAGGAAGGCCTTAAAAATTATCAAAGACTCCAGCCACCCTCGTCATAGACTGTTCTCTCTGCTACTGCATGGCAAGCGGTACCGGAGCGCCCATTCTAGGTCCAAAAGGCTTCTTAACAGCTTCTACCCAAAGCCATAAGACTCCTGAACAGCTAATCAAAGGGCCACCCAGACCCCTCATTTACGCTGCTGCTATTCTCTGTTCATTATCTATGCATAGCCACTTTAACTCTACCTACATGTACATATTACCTCAATTACCTAGACTAACCGATGCCCCCGCACATTGACTCTGTACCGGTACCCCCTGTATATAGCCTTGCTATAGTTATTTTACTGCCTGCTGTTTAATTATTTGTTACTTTTTTTAATTAAAAACTTTTAAAGCATTGCTGGTTAAGTGCTTGAAAGTAAGCATTTCACTGTAAGGTCTACACATATTGTATTGCTGCATGTGACAAATAAAATTTGATTTGATTTTGAACTACAAGAATCAAGAGCATGCTCACCCCACACTGGGGTTTGGTGTGTGTGTGTGTGTCCTGAACTGTGTGTGTTTGTGTGCGCATGAGCATCTCTCTCTCTCTCTCTCTCTCTCTCTCTCTCTCTCTCTCTCTCTCTCTCTCTCTCTCTCTCTCTCTCTCTCTCTCTCTCTCTCTCTCTCTCTCTCTCTCCTCTTCCTCTCGTCTCTTCTCTCTTCTCTCTCTCTCTCTCCCTCTTCCCTGCCTGCTCTTCTTCGTCGCCGTCTCACGGCTCAGGGCGTCGCGCGCGCTCTCTTCGCGCCACTGCCTCTCTCCTCTCACTGCGTATCTAGCAGTCTCTACGTCAGACGCGCGCATCACGATGCACGTCAGTACGTACGTCAGAGACAGAGAGAGACGAAGAGAGAGACGAAGGAGAGAGAGAGAGCATGAGAGCAGAGAGAGAGACGAGAGAGAGAATGAGGAGGAGGAGATGAGATCGAGAGAGAGAGAGAGAGGAAGAATGAGAGCCGAGATGAAGAGTAGAGAGAGAGAGAGAAAGAGCAGAGAGAGCAGGAGACGAGATAGACAGAGGAGGACAGAGAGAGAGAGAGAAGAGAGAGAGATCAGAAGCCGTCGAAGAGATGAGTGGAAGACTCTGTCTCACGTCAGATCGTAGAAACTCACGGAACAAGATTTGTAGGAAAGGGCAGACAACCGGGAGTGATCTGATGGAGAAGACGAGAGCGGAACAAGGACAGAGAGGAAGAAGCACTCGTGCGCGATGACTCCAAAGATACGCGTGCGGAAAATTCACACCGAACGATACTCTTCAAAGCTCGCATGACTCGACCCTAATCACTATCTGCGAAGAACCACTCTTCATCCCGGCTCATCGGCATGACGTTCCGCTCAGGATAAACATAAAGCACGACTTGATGACGGGCGAGGTCACAGTCAGAGATGCACTCCCGAGGATCGAGCCACTGCTCGCTCTACTCTCTCTTCTCTCTGCTCGTTCCTACTCTCTCTACGATCTCATCGTCTCTCTCATACTCTCGCTGATAGTCGACGTATGCCGCTGTCAGTGCAAGTGCGGCTTCCTCTGAGTGTTTTTTTGTAGTGACGTGTCTATGCCAGTGGGTGGGAGGAATAAGGATCTTTCATCATTTAGCATCTTAATAATATTGTTTATTCAATTGCCTCAATCTACTCCTCATATTCAACCTCTACTGTTCCCTATGTTAGTGCACTCTTTCACAAGGCCCATAGGCAGCCGTTGTATTTTTAAAAGACAGGTTGAAATATGCAAATAAGCAAATAGGCAGAGGGGAAACCAACGTTGTCTAATTCTCTGTATGGTGGTAATAATTATTGTATTTTGTAAAGTGGTAAACACTTTACAATGCAATTTACAGTCACCTTTTTGGTGCATGGTGTTACAGACAGAAGTAAAAAAATCATGAAATAATTTCAAGCCCAAAAGTCTCATGCAATGTAGACCTGCATTGAAAACCATTGTAGGCTATATCATAGAAATCAAAAGCTATTTCCATGTGAACATGTTATGGGGTTTGCTCCATTTGTTTTGTTGGTAGCCCTACATTATGTTCAAATAGCCACAATAGCCTATTGGCTACTGTCTTAAACTGTAAGGGCACAGCCTCAGTGTTCACTGTAAATTCTCACAACGTTCAAGTTTCCTCTCACAAGACCAAACATTTGCTCAGCGCCCKAAAAATTGGAGGGAACATTGGACATGGTAATCATTGCTTTGCTGCCGTTTGACAAATAACAATAAACTTGCTCTTTTATCCAGAATAATATGCTATACGTGCGCTCTAGCCAGCAGCGGACAGATAGAGCTGTTGGCTAGAGTGCTCGTGCCAATATCAGAGACGGCCCACTCGTTATAGAAATKCCCCTAGTCTATTGACGCACCAGAGCATCCGTCTAAGTAACATAATAAAAAAATCCCCATCAAAATACGTCAGTTTAAGCTAGAGATATCAGGTCTTCTCCATAAACTGCGTCTCAATCCACCYCATCCGCATATGKCGGCCTTCCGCATCTGCGGTGGAAGGTGGCGGAGCTACAGTAGTGTTTCTCATCCCGAGACATCCCGAGAATCGGTCTTCTCACGAAWAGTGAGAAGGTCTTCTCACGAAATTGGTCTTCTCACGAAATTGTAGCAGTTTAAGTAATTGAATATGAGAGGCTCCCGAGTGGCACAGTGGTCTAAGGCACTGCATCTCAGTGCTAGAGGCATCACTACAGACCCTGGTTAGATCCCGGGCTGTATCACAACCGGCCGTGATCGGGAGTCCCATAGGGCGGTGTACAATTGGCACAGTGCCGTCCAGGTTAGGGGAGAGTTTGGCCGGGGTAAGCCATCAATGTAAATAAGAATTTGTTCTTAACTGACTTGCCTAGTTGAATAAAGGTTAAATAACTAAATAAGTGTTTGATGGTTATGACGATGCAAGTTGAGCACCTCCTTTGATACTGTCTACTCTGCACATTTTTTAAGAGCATGTCTCACTAATGAGCTGCACTATACATTGGTTATTGTGCATTTTCCAGTAATATAACAGAAACATAATGCTGTGAATTTGAATTTGGGTCTGTGGGACCAATTTTCAATGTTTAATAAAAGAAAAATGACACAATTAATTCTTTTTTTAACCTGAGACACATTGGCCTTGGCTCATTTTCTGTGAACAACATGTAAAATAAAACATTTTTATTGAGTGCACACTGTGCACCCCCCTAAACATTTATATTACATATGTAGTGTTCGGGTCCACTGGATCCGAGGGTAAAAAAAGTGTGGAAAAGTGTGTGTGTAGGTGAAAACAAGTAAAAATGAAACAAACATGTTTGCTGTCTGCCTTCGCTCTGTCTTCCTCCTCCCTGGCCTGCTGTTTCAACATAGTTTCTTGGTCCTGTCTACCTGTCTCCCTCTTTCTTGCACTCTTTACCCTTTGCAGAGTGTGAAACTGCACAATGTATTGCAGGAACCTGCACAATGTTATTACAATCATTTATTTCGATTCAGTTTTTTCCCAAACTCTACCCCAGCCAGGAGCAAATTGGGGTAGGGACACAACAAAAAGCTAGTGTGGAAGGAGAGTCTTCCACTTTGGAAGATCAAGAATTGTCCAAATATGAGGATCATGTCTCTACCAATTTGGAGTCTGACAGTGAGTTGGAAGAAGAGGATGAGATTGACCCTCAGCCAGCCCCAGGACCAGCACATCAGCAGCCAGCCCCAGGACCAGCCCGTCAGCCGTCAGCTCATCAGCAGCCTGCAGGAGGAGAAATGAGGACAGGAGGAGAAATGAGGATGTCAAAAAAATGTAATTGTCTTCATGCTCAAGGAATGAGCCACCCCGCATGGCTGCCAATGTGATAAGGATGCAATCAGGGCTGATGCGGGTGGAGGTTACTCATGTGCAGGACATAAAGTCTTCTTTTGAACTGTTCATCCCAGACAACATCCAGAAAATCATTCTGTACTGCACTAATTTGGAGGGAAGGCGTGTTTTGGAGAGAGGTAGAAGGAGATGGACCAAACTCATTTACATGCATACTTTGAGATTCTTATCCTTGCTGGTGTTTTCAGATCCAATTGGGAATCCACAGAATCCCTGTGGGATGCAGAAACTGGCAGAGAACTCTTCTGTGCAACAATGTCTCTGGAAAACGTCCACATTATTGCCAGGATTATCCAGTTCGATAACCGAGACACCAGACCAGCTCAGCGGCAGAGAGAAAAGCTAGCTGCAATCAGGTCAGTGTGGGACAAGTGGGTGGACCGCCTTCCCCTGTTTTACAACCCTGGGCCCAATATTACTGTTAATGATCAGCTTATGCATTTTATGGGCCGCTGCCCCTTCAGGCAGTACATACAGTCTAAACCCGCAAATTATGGAATCAAGATCTGGGCTGCCTGCGATGCTGCTTTATCATAGGCATGGATAAGGGGAAGCCAGATGGAGGAGCGCCTGAGAAGAACCAAGGGACGCGGGTCATCCTGGATGTGACACAGGGACTCAGTGACCACAACATCACATGCAATAACTTTTTTACTTCGCACAAGCTGAGAAAGGAGCTCCTCAAGAGGAAGCTGACAATGGTAGGAACAGCATGAAAAAAACAAGCCAGAGCTTTCACCAAGGCAGTTGAATACACAGAACAGGCCTATCAACTCCTCTTAAGATGGTGTTCACGGCCAACACGTAGCTATTGTCCTACGTGCAAAAATGTGAGTAGAGGAGTTTAGCGAGTTTAGAGGAGTTTAGCGGGAACATTGAACACGTCACCAGACGAAGACCCTCAATATTTATTGGAAAGGAGCATCAAGTTCATCACCTTGCACTTTCACCATGTGAAGTTCATCTTCATTTATTTACTCRGTAGCCTAATAAACTGCATGCTTTTCTGATGAGTTGAAGTGGCAGGACCACACAACATGTCAGTCTGAGTTGACTTCCATATGGTGGTTATGATACTGAACAAAATGCAACATGTAAAGTGTTGGTCCCATGTTTCATGAACTGAAATAAAAATGAAGCGCAAAAAGCTTATTTCTCTAAAATGTTGTGCACAAATTTGTTTCCATCCCTGTTAGTGAGCATTTCTCATTTGCCAAGATAATACATCCACCTGACAGGTGTGGCATGTCAATAAGCTGATTAAACAGCATGATCATTACAAAGGTGCACTTTGTGCTGGGGATATTAAAGGCTACTCTAAAATGTGCAGTTGTCACACAACACAATGTCACAGATGTCTCAAGTTTTGAGGGAGRGTGGAATTGGCATGCTGACTGCAAGTCCACCAGAGCTGTTGCCAGATAATTTCATGTTCATTTATCTTCCATAAGCCGCCTCCAACAACGTTTTAGAGAATTTGGTAGTACATCCAGCCAACCTCACAACTGCAGACCACATGTAACCACGCACGCCCAGGACCTCCACTTCCGGCTTCTTCACCTTGGGGATCGTCTAAGACCATCCACCCGGACAGCTGATGAAACTGTGGGTTTGCACAACCGAATAATTTCTGCACAAACTGTCTGAAACAGTCTCAGAGAAGCTCATCTGTGTGCTCGTCATTCTCACCAGGGTCTTCACCTGACTGCAGATTGCAGACAGAATGTATGGCGTTGTGTGGGATAGCGGTTTGCTGATGTTAATGTTGTGAACAGACTGCCCCATGGTGGCGGTGTGGTTATGGTATGAGCAGGCACAAGCTACGGACAATAAACAGAATTACATTTTATCGATAGCAATTTGAATGGACAGAGATACCGTTACAAGATCCCAAGGCCCATTGTTGTGCCATTCACCCGCCACCATCACCTTATGTTTTAGCATGATAATGCACGGCGCCAAGTCACAAGGATCTTTACACAATTCCAGGAAGCTGAAAATGTCCCAGTACTTCCATACCCTGCATACTCACCAGACATGTCACCCATTGAACATGTTTGGGATTCTTTGGATGGAAGTGTACTACCACGTGTTCCAGTTCCCTCCAATATCCAGCAACATCGCACATCCATTGCAGAGGAGACGGACAACATTCCACAAGTCACAATTAACAGTGTCATCACCTCTATGCTTGAGGCGCTGCTTGAGGCAAATGGTGGTCCACCAGATACTGACCGGTTTTCTGATCCAGGCCCCTACCTTTTTTTAAGGCATTTTAACCAACAGAAGCATATCTGTATTCCCAGTCAAGTGAAATCCATAGATTAGGGCCTAATGAATATATTTCAATTGACATATTTCCTTATATGTGACCCATTTCAGAAAGCTATGCATATGTCACACTTCACCACTTCACAGGAGAGGCAGTTGAACGTAAATATTTTATTTTTCATCAAAATTAGTTTTGGGGAATAAATTATTTCTGGAACATGTGAACTTTCATGTGCCTTTAAACCTCTTCTGGATAGGACCCTTCATCTCAATTTCCGCCTAAAATGACATACCCAAATCTAACTGTCTGTAGCTCAGGACCTGAAGCATGGATATACATATTCTTGATACTATTTGAAAGGAAACACTTTGAAGTTTCTGGAGATGTGCAATTAATGTAGGACACTATACACATATATCTGATAAGACACAAAAAAAAGCGTTTTCCATTTATTTTCGTATTGCATCATCTTTGAAATGCAAAAGAGAGGCCATACATTGACATAGTAAGCTGGGTGTGATTTAGATGTTGTCCATAACAGGGCAACAGTGTGTGCAAAGTTTCAAACTGATACATTCAGGAATGAGAGTGCCTCATAATATTTGGTATKATTTCTCCCAGGTGTCCCTCACGAGTTTGCCCAAATGTACCCAAGTGGCCGAATTGGTACATAACTAAATACATAACTATAGAAAAAAATTGTTTACACACCCCCAGGAATGTCATACATGATGGATAATTTGCTTCCCTACATAAAAGGTACTAACCTTCACACGTTTAGATGGCCGGGCAGGGATGGGTGTGGAGCCAGAGGCAGCAGAGGGGTCAGACTGGAGGATCCAGGTCCTACGTTTGAATGAGTGGGCGATGGAGGAGTCTACCATTATTGAGGATTTTTTTTAATCAGTCAGAACTCAAGTTTACTATTACTTATTTTATTTAACCTTTATTTTAGCAGGGGGTGAGCTGTTACAATGGCTGTTACTCCTACAAAGGGCCATCACATACTCATGTAAAGCCCAGCTCAATGGCTATCTAGCTAGCTATGTTAGATAGGTGGTCATTGGACCAATACACTGTCAATCAAGTGAACACCGCCCGTCTCATTGGTGCATAATCATGGTTGACCTTCATGGGCTAATTGACGTGTTGTGTAGCCAATACGTAACATAGAATGATGAAACAAGGTTTGGTTGCCTTCTAGAGTGTCTGAGGATTTTACAGAAACCCGAGCATGACTGGGTGAGTCAAGGTTTAGTGGATTAGATTTCATAAATTGTTTTGTTGCAAGTTGAAAGAGTCAGAACTCATGTGAAATGCTGTATGCAACAAGGATTGTGTTAGGCCATAAAAAACTAAACTTAATTTTATCCCTGGGACCCTCAGGATGACAAATCTGAGCAAGATTACTGAATATAATTACATTATTTACAGTCAGAGGGGAATGTATCAAACCAGTTGCCTTGATAAAATTGTTTTGTTGTTGTGCACTATCCTCAAACAATAGCATGGTCTTTTTTTGCTGTAAGAGCTACAGTAAATTGGACACTGCAGTTAGATTAACAATCATTTAAGCTTTCTGACCATATAAGACATGCCTATGTCCCGGAAAGTTGGCTTTTGTTTACAACGCCATTCTAGTCAAATATTGCATATTGAGCCGTAACTGTCCTGATTTCGGCACACTGATCCAGTAGAGGTTTACACATCAAAATTACGTGTTTAACCATTTTCAGGACCAGCAGAGCTACAGAACACAAAGCAATCTGACGTAAGCAGTTGCATTCATGAGTTACAGTATATCACAAAAGTGAGTACACCCCTCACATTTTTGTAAATATTTGAGTATATCTTTTCATGTGACAACACTGAAGAAATGACACTTTGCTACAATGTAAAGTAGTGAGTGTACAGCTTGTATAACAATGTAAATTTGCTGTCCCCTCAAAATAACTCAACACACAGCCATTAATGTCTAAACCGCTGGCAACAAAKGTGAGTACACCCCTAAGTGAAAATGTCCAAATTGGGCCCAAAGTGTCAATATTTTGTGTGGCCACCATCATTTRCCAGCACTGCCTTAACCCTCTTGGGCATGGAGTTCACCAGAGCTTCACAGGTTGCCACTGGAGTCCTCTTCCACTCCTCCATGACGACATCACYGAGCTGGTGGATGTTAGAGACCTTGCACTCCTCCACCTTCCGTTTGAGGATGTCCCACAGATGCTCAATAGGGTTTAGGTCAGGAGACATGCTTGGCCAGTCCATCACCTTTACCCTCAGCTTCTTTAGCAAGGCAGTGGTCGTCTTGGAGGTGTGTTTGGGGTCGTTATCATGTTGGAATWCTGCCCTGCGGCCCAGTCTCCGAAGGGAGGGGATCATGCTCTGCTTCAGTATGTCACAGTACATGTTGGCATTCATGGTTCCCTCAATGAACTGTAGCTCCCCAGTGCCGGCAGCACTCATGCAGCCCCAGACCATGACACTCCCACCACCATGCTTGACTGTAGTCAAGACACACTTGTCTTTATACTCCTCACCTGGTTGCCGCCACACACGCTTGACACCATCTGAACCAAATAAGTTTATCTTGGTCTCATCAGACCACAGGACATGGTTCCAGTAATCCATGTCCTTAGTCTGCTTGTCTTCAGCAAACTGTTTGCGGGCTTTCTTGTGCATCATCTTTAGAAGAGGCTTTTTTCTGGGACGACAGCCATGCAGACCAATTTGATGCAGTGTACAGCGTATGGTCTGAGCACTGACAGGCTGACCCCCCACTCCTTCAACCTCTGCAGCAATGCTGGCAGCACTCATACGTCTATTTCCCAAAGACAACCTRTGGATATGACGCTGAGCACGTGCACTCAACTTCTTTGGTCGACCATGGCGAGGCCTGTTCTGAGTGGAACCTGTCCAGTTAAACCGCTGTATGGTCTTGGCCACCGTGCTGCAGCTCAGTTTCAGGGTCTTGGCTCTTCTTATAGCCCAGGCCATCTTTATGTAGAGCAACAATTATTTTTTTCAGATCCTCAGAGAGTTCTTTGCCATGAGGTGCCATGTTGAACTTCCAGTGACCAGTCAGTATGAGGGAGTGTGAGAGCGATGACACTACATTTAACACACCTGCTCCCCATTCACACCTGAGACCTTGTAACTCTAATGAGTCACATGACACCGGGGAGGGAAAATGGCTAATTGTGCCCAATTTGGACATTTTCACTTAGGGGTGTACTCACTTTTGTTGCCAGCGGTTTAGACATTAATGGCTGTGTGTTGAGTTATTTTGAGGGGACAGCAYATRTACACTGTTATACAAGCTGTACACTCACTACTTTACATTGTAGCAAAGTGTCATTTCTTCAGTGTTGTCACATGAAAAGATATACTCAAATATTTACAAAAATGTGAGGGGTGTACTCACTTTTGTGATATACTGTATATTGACAAATGTCAACAACAAAAAAGGTCTACCAAAGCAAACACCTGATAAAAATGAATTTATATGAATGATGTAAGTACAGAATTTATTTCTCAGTGGGAATAATGAATATAACTAGTCAGTGACAACTGTTTGGAGTGTTTGACAACAACTATGTGAGCTTATTGCAGTATTATAGACACTATGTCCTTGGATTTCCTATGCTCTTCTATGWACTGTAGAAGAACCCCTTACCTTCTGACAACCCTTGTGTAACTTGTGAGTTTCATAGAGCAAAACATTACATGTGCGTGTTTGCGAGAGTCTCAGCTTTTCATAGATAATAGTTTGTTGCTCAAACCATTCAGATTCCACAGACGTTTTTGTAAAAATACCTGTTTCACCACCAGGTATGTGAACATAAAAGAGATATGGCTACAGACTAATTGGCAAGAATACACTCCTGCACTTTGCTAAAAGCTGCCCGGAATCAAGTAAATAAGTGTCCAATTATCACCACCAATTTTACATCAATGTAAAAATAGCAGTGCACAAGGACACTTGARATAAAATATACATGAATGCTTTGAATTTGCAACCWCTTGGTTGAGTGCACCAATGATTCTGCAGTGCCACCAGGTTTGTACTTATTGCTTTCAACATGTATTAACACACTCCAAAAATAACAGTATGGTTAGGGTATAGTGTTGGTCCGTTGGGGTACAAAAAAGTAAAAGGTACACATCACAGGTACATACACTGAGTATACAAAACATTAAGAACACCTGCTTTTTCAATGACATAAACCAGGTTTCCATCCACCTTTTTATGCGAGTAAAGTACATGTAGGATAAAAAATGTTTTATTAAGTTCAAATCAGTTACAGTTCATATGTAACCCACCACCTTGATTTGGTCATATGTAGCAAAATTGTGTTTTTTTATTGGATAAAAGTAGAGACTCAGAACTGGAAAATGGTATAACATACACTGCAGCTGAGGAACAATGGGAAAGTAATTCTGGTTTGAAAGTTGATCAAGTTCTAACCCCACTTTTGAGACAATGGACCTTGAATGTCTGGTACACCTACTGGAGAGCTCTTCTTTGTCTACACCCATTCAGCATCGTTCACACCCTCTTAAGGCTTAGCCAAACCTGTCTCTTTAAGGACTCACATATGAGTCCACGTGCTAATAAGAGTAAGTAAGGTAGTGTAGTAAACAACCAAACATTTCAAGACTAAAAGTGGTGAAAATAGTAGCAAAAAGTAGTAGTAAAAGTTCACATCTAGTTCTATATCCTAATCTGATTTTGGTGCCGGTCATGTTGTCCTTCACATTAACATCTCCGGTAAACACACACTATATCAAATAAAATCAAAGTTTATTTATCACATGCACAGAATACAGAAGGTGTAAACAGTACAGTGAAATGGTTACTTGCATAGTGGAGTCTTTGTTTAGACATGTAGCTAGCTAGCTAGCTAAACAATGAACAATAATCCCAACCCATACTACTAGCAATACAAACTGATTGTCATACAAATCAAATCAAATGTTATTTGTCACATGTGCAGAATACAACAGGTGAAGACCTTACAGTGAAATGCTTACTTACAAGCCTTTAACAAACAATGCTTTAAGAAGTTAAGAAAAATAAGTGTTAACTTCTCTAGGATAGGGGGCAGCATTTTCACTTTTGGATAAATAGGGTGCCCAATTTCAACTTCCTTCTACTCATCCCCAGAATATYAGATATGCATATTATTAGTAGATTTGGATAGAAAACACTCAGAAGTTTCTAAAACTGTTTGAATCATGTATGTGAGTATAACGGAACGTCTGTAGCAGGCAAAACCCCGAAGACTAACCATTCAGATTATATATATWTTTTTTTTGGTCACTGTCTGTTCAATGAGRTTTCATTGGGATACTAGATTTCTAATCAACCTGTTTGCAGTTCCTACCGCTTCCACTGGATGTCACCAGTCGTTGGAAATTGGTTGAGGTTATTCCTTTGTGCAATGAAGAAGTACGGCCATCTGGAATCAGTGTAACGTTATGTGTACTGTTTGAGAGTTGCGCAAGACTAGAAAAGTAGCGTTGGTTTGCTGTCCTCCTGTATTGAAAACAGATAGACCCGTCTTCAATTTGATCGATCATTAACGTTTAAAAATACCTAAAGTTGTATTACAAAAGTAGTTTGAAATGTTTTGGCAAAGTTTAGATGTAATTTTTGAGATATTTTATAGTGACGTTGCGCAAATTGGAAGCTGTTTTTTTCTGGATCAAACGGTCCAAATAAATGGACAATTTGGATATATATCGACGGAATTAGTCGAACAAAAGGACCATTTCTGATGTTTATGGGACATATTGGAGTGCCAACAAAAGAAGCTCGTCAAAGGTAAGGCATGATTTATATTTTATTTCTGCGTTTTGTGTTGCGCCTGCAGGGTTGAAATATGCTACACTCTCTTTGCTTACTGTTGTGCTATCATCAGATAATAGCATCTTATGCTTTCGCCGAAAAGCAAGCATCCCACATATCCCAGAGAGGTTAAGTAAAAAATTGAAAATAAAAGTAACAAAAAGAGCAGCAGTAAAATAACAATAGCGAGGCTATATACATGGTGTTCCGGTACAGAGTCAATGTGCGGGGGCACCGGTTAGTCGAGGTAATTGAGGTAATATGTATATGTAGGTAGAGGTAAAGTGACTATACATAGATAATAAACAGACAGTAGCAGCAGCGTAAAAGAAATGTCTGGGTAGCTCTTTGATTAGCTGCTCAGGAGTCTGATGGCTGAAAATCCACTATTTCCGGGCGTTGCTACGGGGTCCCTGAATGAGCAATCGGACCGAAACTTTAGGGTCCGTCTCTATGGGCCGAGGCGGTTTCAATGCACCTAGTCTTGTGACTCTGGGCCTTTTCTAAATGTCATCATTTTCACAATGGTCAAAATAAATTGAAGTCATTGCACATGTACGAGGCTGTTTCTCGGCCTGAGAACCTTCTAGAGCCACATAACTCACCATGCACTATCGACTTAAGCACTATCACATTTATATAAAGTTTCAGAGCTCTAGGTCTGACAGTTCTTTGATAGTTCGAAGGCAGGTAACTATTGCAGGCTCTGTGTGTCTGTAAACCTCACACTGTGTCACTCCCCATTGACTGTCTGTGTGTGTGTGTGTGTGAGTTCAGAAAATCACATAAAATCACAGAAATCACGTAGAGCTCCGAAACCCGCTGGTAGGATATACGTACWTGTAGCTCGTCTATTTTATTATCCAATGATTGTACGTTGGCTAATAGGACCGAATGTAAAGTCAGATTACCCACTTGTCGTGGGATCCTTACAAGGCACCCAGCCCTTCGTCCCCGATATCTCCATCTCTTTCTCCTGCGAATGACAGGGATGAGGGCCTGGTCGGACGTCTGATGTAAATCCTTCCCGTCCGAKTCGTTAAAGAAAAAGTATTCCTCCAGTACAGGATGAGTAATCGCTGTCCTGATATCTAGAAGCTCTTTTCGGTCATAAAACACAGTGGCAAAAACATGGTGTACAAAATAAGTTACATATAACGAGAAACAACACACATAGTAGCACAATTGGTTAGGGGATCGTAAAACGGCAGCCATCTCGACCAGGGCCATAGCTAGGCACCATGCGTGAATCTGCAGGTAGCTAAAGCTAACGAATTAGGTTCAATGTTAACTAGCTAGCTAACATTAGGCAATAACAAGCCATGCAAGTGGATTTCTGAGATACGAATAATTTTACTACACAGATTCATACACATACCATTAGCTAGCGAGCCAGCCAGCTAAGGTTAGCTAGCTAGCTAACAGTATGCTTTAACTTGCAATGAAAACAACTTTCTGACAAAATTAGTAACGTATATTATCTGAAAATGTTGCTAGACTCTTATCCGTATAAATGGATGAATTCTTCTCCCTCTCTGTAATGGAGGCCATGGTTGCCCTTAATTTGAAGATGTAAACCAGAGACAGGTGTTTAATACAACAGCCTTCTGTGTTCTCTTTTCGACTCCCTCCGCATTTGAAATCCTGCTCTGCTCCCACCGGGAATTTCACTGATTTCAAAACTCMGTGAATTTCTTCCGTGACAACAACACTGTTGATCACCGTTTCTTCCCCCTCATTGTCATCAGAAGACTCAAACATTTCTGGTTCAACATTTCTTTTTTATACCCGAAATCAGGGATTTCCTCATCATCTGATTCATTTTCAGAGTCAGCATGGCATGACTGTCCTCCAGATTGTAGTCCATTACAACTTGTTTCCCTGATCTTTGTCGATAGCGTCTGTTAAATTCAGGGCAGCAATGTTGAAAAGGAGAGTGCTGCATCAGATGACCTGGCCTCCACAATCACCTGACCTCAACCCAACTGAGATGGTCAGGGATGAGTTGGACCGCAGAGTGAAATGCAGCCAACCTATGTGCTCAGCGTATGTGGAAACTCCTTCAAGACTGTTGGAAAAGCATCGCAGGTGAAGCTGGATYAGAGAATGCCAACAGTGTGCAAAGCTGTCTGCAAGGCAAAGGGTGGCTACTTTTAAGAATCTCAAATATAAAATATATATTGATTTGTTTAACACGTTTTTGGTTACTACATGATTCCATGTGTTTTATTTCATAGTGTTGATGTCTTCACTAGTTTTCTACATTGTTTAAAATAGTAAAAATAAAGAAAAACCCTTGAATTGAGCAGGTGTGTCCAAACTGTTGACTGGTACTGTATATTCCAAAAGTATGGATCAGGTGCTGTATTATCAATTAAACACTATGACATGAAGAGTCATCCACTGTAATGCAATGCCAGAGAAAAGTTTGCACAGCAAATTGGCCAGTGTTACCTGTGTTGATTTTCCAGTGTAACAATTATATTGTTGATGCAGGTGTTAAATTAACTCTGTAAGTGTTAAATTAACACTCATTGGTGTAAAATAACCCCAGTGTTGGTGTTAATAACCAGTGTTGAACCAAAACCATGCCCATCATAATAATATTTCCCAGTATGCTCTATTAATTTTCTTAATTGTTTCAATATTTTAGTTTTTGCATGTACTGTACATTGATTGATTAATTAATTAATTAATCTTATGCTACTCAAATATACATAACATATATTTTTCTAAACTAATCCAATCTATTACTWGGACTTATTGCACCTGGTTGTCCAGTTTAGATAGATTTCAGGTATCTTAGTCTTCCCCAATCCTGTCAGTCATTCTGAATGGTTGTGGGTAGAAAATATTGACTATCCCCACTCTGTCTGGATTCCAATAGGAATTACACATCACTTTGCAAGCCAGCATTAAGTGACTTGCAGGCCAGATTTTGGCTGTAAACCATGAGTTTCAGGCCACTATATTAGGGAACAACTAGGCCCTTTTGAAATATGTGTTGTATTTTAATGATATCAAATTCACTTAGGATCTCACTTGGTGAAGGCCATAGGACTGAAAATGATTTCAATCAATGCATTACTACCAACAACTGGACTGGAGTGTGGACCAGAGACCGGGAAGGTTTAAATTCTACCCAGTACTCTTGTCTCCTTAAGGAAAAAAATAGATAATTAAATACTACATCCCCAGAAGATTTTCTCTGCAGTTCACTTACGTTGAGCTCTTCAATACCATTACTCCTGAAATCTGATAACAATCTCTCCCTTTCCCTCCCATATTGCTCTCACTGAAATAGCACACTTTCCACTGTCTCCATCTCCTCCTGACAGTGATCACACCTTCCAATCCGATATTTTACATGTACTGTTGAGCCTTGTGTATCCCTATATCAGCATTCTGATTATACTTTCCTCCATTTTCTCTTGACCTTAAGACCTCCCTGCCCCTATCTTTTCCTGGATCTTGTACAGGTGTCTTCCCTTTCCCTACCGTTCCTAAACTCTTGCTATTTATTTTTAATTCATTTAATTTATTTCCATTTCAACACTAAGATGTTTGAGAGCTTGCTTGGCAATTTCCCTCTACTCACACATGAGTTAGTACCAAGAGGAACCTCACAAATACCCACATCTGTCTCACCCTAAACAGGCACTGCAAAGTCTCATACAATACATCATTGTCTGCTCTGTGCCACAAATACATTTAAGCTCATCAGTGCTGCACGTGAGTCAGAGCAGATGAATACCCTGTCTGGCCTCACCTCCTAAACCCACTCAGCAGCCAAGAATATAGCCAGTAACTCTATTGTGAATACGAATAAATGATCCGTTGCTCTTTTTGTCAATGCCACCTTTAACTCAGGAACACTAAAAGTTGCAAATGTCCTCCATGTTTAATGGGAATAAATCCAAGACAACATAGTATTACATTTTTAAATGTTCACTTACAATATTTACTGGATCTACTCCTTCCTCACCAGCTCTTACCCTCTCAAGCAACCCTAGCTTCATCATTGGCTGAGGGAGCAACCAAGGTGGGATAGCAGGAAGAACCACAGAGGGGCTGAACTCCTTCCCAAACAGTCCCATCTCTCTCTCCATGCCATTACCTATCCACCCAAAACTTGTTTTCAGATCTCGTTCATGCTCCCAGCACTCTAGGAGCACATGTTTTTGTAGGATGTGTAACTTTATGACTTTGAAGATTTACCCAATATTTCATGGTTAATTGTTTTCATTATCAACTTTAACGGCATCTCTCCCAGCTCTACATGCAGCGCTGCCACTGGGGAGGCCCTGACTGCTCCACAACATATTCTTAGAGCTTGAGCCTGGATTACATCTAGCTTTTTTAAAGATGTAGGAGCTGCTGATCCATATGCTACACTATTGTAGTCCAGTGATGACCTTGATATCGCTATACAGTGTCTTCGGAAAGTATTCAGACCCCTTGACGTTTTCCACATTGTGTTACGTTTCAGCCTTATTCTAAAATTGATTAACCCTTTCATGCGTGAGTTCCAAATATCTCTAACATTCGCCCTAGTGTGAGTTTTTTTACGCACGTGATGTTAGAATGTTCTCTCCATTCCAGAATGTGATTGTTACGCAACAGACATTTAATCTGCGCTGCCCTCAAACCAAGACATGCAGCCTTTTTATATTTATAGGCTGTTTTAAATTTTTCAATTTCAAATGATTTTTTAAGAACAGTTTGAATTGAGGTGTGTTCCGCCTAATTAATTCACATAAAAGTAGTAATTTTTACTTTTGCGGACCAATTCYTTTTTTTGACATTTCTGACCCGGACAAAATTCCCCAAGCGCTTCCCAATTGTTTTTGCAGTTGAAGTCTGCAGACATTTGCTAATCTCCCGTCCTGCACACACACGTGTTCACATTTTCCGTCTGCTGCCTGCATCACAGTCATAGTTGTTTTCGTTACCAATAATAACTTTGGAGATGTGTGCGTTTCTATCAAAGTTGTCACTCCCTGACCGTAGAGATCCTTTTTATGTCTCTATTTTGGTTGGTCAGGGCGTGAGTTTGGGTGGGCATTCTATGTCTGGTGTTCTATGTTGTCCTTGTTTTGTATTTCTGTGTGTTTGGCCTGGTATGGTTCTCAATCAGAGGCAGCTGTCTATCGTTGTCTCTGATTGAGAATCATARTTAGGTAGCCTGTTCCCACCTGTGTTTGTGGGTGGTTGTTTCCTGTTTAGTGTTTGTTTCACCTTTCAGGACTGTTCGTTTGTCGTTTTGTCAAGTGTTGCATATTTTATTAAATAATATGAACACTTTCCACGCTGCACCTTGGTCCTCTTCTCCTTCTCCCGACGACAATCGTTACAAAAGTAAGTGGCTTATTACGTTATAATAGTTTCTGCATGTCTGTTGTCGTCTCTACTATAGCATAATATTTTTTTTAATATTCCTTATAACCGCGGACACGCGAGGTAACGTTACTCATTTCATAACCTTTATGGTGTTATACTCAATGCTTAGGTAGCTAGCTACATTATTCTATTAGCTCTGGAAAACAATGCTAAATGCTTCAGAGAAGAATTAGCATGTGTTGTATTTTGAAGCTACCCTGGCCTTATGAATCCAAAGTGGCGCAGCTATAAGGCACAGTCTCAGTGCTAGAGGGATCACTACAGACACCCATGTTCAAATCCAGACTGTCTTTCTATCAAAGTAAGTGCCTAATTATGTTATAATAGTTGATGTATGTCGTGCTATACCGTTTCTACTGTAGCTCACTGGGAGGGAGCATAATATATTTGTRTATATTCCTTATAACCGTGGACACGCGAGGTAACGTTACTAATGTCATAACCTTTATGGTGTTATATTCAATCGTGCTTATGTAGCTAGCTACATTCTTCTATTAGCTCTGTAAAAAAATGCTAATTGTGTTAGAAGTATTGGCTTGTTGTATTTTGAAGATACCCTGTTTAAAAATATATATCTTCTTATACCACTTGGTCGTTTTCTGAGTGCATTCCACAAAGCTGTTTATCATGTCCGCGTTATCCACTGCCCCCATTTTGAGGTTATAGTCAAGCACGCAGTCTGGTTTGATTTTTCTCTCTCCCGTCAGGTGGTCCACCTTCCCTGTAGCTGACATGGTTGCTGTATGGACAGTGGAGAGGACATGGATGTCTCGTTTGTCATGGCACTTTACTGCCAGCTGTTTACATTTCTTATTTTGTATAACGGGTCATTTAGGATGGCAGTAGCATTGGTGATGAAATGCAGTCTTGGGAAAAGAGGMTGGCAAAGAAGGGAGTTGCAAACATAGGATCTGTGCTCCAGTATTCTCTTAGGGCAGGGGTGTCAAACTCATTCCACGGAGGGCCTAGTGTCTGCAGGTTTTTGGTTTTTCCTTTCAATAAAGCCCTAGACAACCAGGTGTGGGGAGTTCCTAACTAATTAGTGATGTTAATTCATCAATCAAGTACAAGGGAGGAGCGAAAACCCGCAGACACTCGGCGCCCCGTGGAATGAGTTTGACACCTGTGTCTTAGGGAGTTCTTCTTTACTATCCCCATGAGAAGGACTGTCACCAGGAAGGTATACATTTCACTAATTGTGGGTGCCCCCCCCCTGTCACGTTCCTGACCTGTTTTCTGTTAGTTTTTGTATGTGTTAGTTGGTCAGGACGTGAGTTTGGGTGGGCAGTCTATGTTTTCTGTTTCTATGTTGGTTTTGGGTACCTGATATGGTTCTCAATTAGAGGCAGGTGGTTTTCATCTCCTCTGATTGAGAATCATATTAAGGTAGGTGTTTTCACTTTGTTTGTCGTGGGTGGTTGTCTCCTGTGTCTGTGTTTGTTTGCACCATACGGGACTGTTTCGTTCGTTCGTTGTTTTGTGTAGTCAAACAGTTTCCTGTTTGTGAGTTCATCGTGTTATGTAAGTTCTTATGTTCAGGTTCGTCTACTCCGTTTGTTGTTTTGTTTAGTTTCAAGTGAAGTTCGTGTTTTCGTCTTTACTTAAAATAAATCATGTCATATCAAGACGCTGCATTTTGGTTTAATCCCTGCTCCTCRTCTTCGGATGAAGAGGCTAAATGACTTAAATGTAATTGTTATTAGCTAATTCATATTGTAGTTTGTCAGCCCAGAGTTAGAAAATATGACCGCTTGTGTTGCGTCAATCTTTCCTCAGTTAGCGCTAGGACAAATGTAGCCTACATTTTTCCGGTTAGGATGATTGTGTTATGCTATAGATACTTCTATGAATATCTGAACATTGGATCCAAAAATAAACTGCTCACATTCTAGACATAACTTTGTAAGGACTGTGCTTGTGTAAATAGTTTCTGAAAAAGTGTGGCCAGCTCAAATGCTGATTGTTGCGTCATTTGAAACTGGCCGTTCTAAATAAGCGTTCTAATCACACGGGTGTGATCGTACGCTTCAGGGACCACTGTAGAATGGTCATGGTACGTGTGAAAGGGTTAAATATGTATTTTTTTTCTCAGCAATCTACGCACAATACACCATAATGACGAAGCGAAAACAGGTGATAATTTTTAGAAGTAAATTTATAAAATAATAAAAAAATAAATATCTTATTTACATTCCGAGTGGCGCAGCGGTCTAAGGCACTATCTCAGTGCTAGAGGCGTCASTACGGACACCCTGGTTCGAATCCAGGCTGTATCACAACCGGCCGTGATTGGGAGTCCCATAGGGCGGCTCACAATTGGCCCAGCATCGTCCGGGTTTGGCCGTTGTAGGCTGTCATTGTAAATAAGAATTTGTTCTTAACTGACTTGCCTAGTTAAATAAAAAAATTAATAATAACTGAAACACCTTATTTATATAAGTATTCAGACCCTTTGCTATGAGACTCGGAATTGAGCTCAGGTGCATCCTGTTTCCATTGATCATCCTTGAGATATTTCTACAACTTAATTGGAGTTCACCTGTGTTAAATTCAATTAATTGGACATGATTTAAAAAGGCACACGTCTGTCTATATCAGGTCCCACAGTTGACAGTGCATGTCAGAGCAAAAACCAAGCCATGAGGTCCCCAAGCATTGAAGAGCCCCAAGAACATAGTGGCCTCAAACATTCTTAAATGGAAGAAGTTCGGAACGACCAAGACTTTTCCTAGAGCTGGCCGCCCGGCRAACCTGAGCAATCGGGTGTGAAGGGCCTTGGTCAGGGAAGGAACCAAGAACCCAATGTCCATCTGACAGAGCTCTAGAGTTCCTCTGTGGAGATAGGACAACCATCTCTGCAGCACTCCACCAATCAGGCCTTTATGGTAGAGTGGCCAGACGGAAGCCAATCCTCAGTAAAAGGCACATGACAGCACGCTTGGAGTTTGCCCAAAGGCACCTAAAGACTCTAAGACCATGAGAAACAAGATTCTCTGGTCTGATGAAACTAAGATTGAACTCTTTGGCCTGAATGCCAAGTGTCACATCTGGAGGAATCCTGGCACCATCCACACAGTGAAACATGGTGGTGGCAGCATCATGCTGTGGGGATGTTTTTCAGCGCAAGGGACTGGGAGACTAGGCAGGTTCGAGGCAAAAATTTAACGAAGCAAAGTACAGAGATCCTTAATGAAAACCTGCTCCAGAGCGCTTAGGACCTCAGACTTGGCAGAAGGTTCACCTTCTAACAGGACAATTACACTAAGCACACAGTCAAGACAATGTATGAGTGGCTTCGGGACAAGTCTCTGAATGTCCATGAGTGGCTTAGGCAGAGCCCAGACTTGAACATCTCTGGAGAGATTTGAAAATAGCTGTGCAACAGCACTCCCCATCCAACCTGACAGAGCTTGAAAGGATCTGCAGAGAAGAATGGGAGAAACTCCCCAAATACAGGTGTGCCAAGCTTGTAGCGTCATGCCGAAGTAGACTCGAGGCTGTAATCTCTGCAAAGGTGCTTCAACAAAGTACTGAGTAAAGGGTCTGAATGCTTACGTAAATTCTAAAAACCTATTTTTGCTTTGTCATAATGGGGTATTGTGTGTTGGGGAAAAAAACTATTTCATCACTTTTAGAAGGCTGTAACATAACAAAATGTGCAAAAAGTCAAGGGGTCTGAACACTTTCCGAAGACACTGTAAGGAAGAAACTTTATTATGAAACCAAGATCAATGATGTAAAGAATGATGGGAAAAAACTTTYGAGTAATTTACATGAAATTATGGGCAGAAAGACAAATTCAACTCCATCTTTAATCAAATCAGATGGCTTATTCATCACAAAACCATTTGATGTTGCCAATTATTTTAATGATTATTTAATTGGCAAAGTGGGCAAACTTAGGCAGGAAATGCCCATGACAAACAGTGAGCAATTATATTAATGCATAAAAAAACTAATAATGAAAGAGAAGCAGTGCTAGTTTGAATTTTGTAAAGTTAGTGTGGTAGAGGTGGAAATATTATTGTTAACGATCAATAATAACAAACCTCCTGGCGATGGTGGCTGACTCTATAGCCAGTCCTATCTGTCATATTTTTAATCTGAGCCTAGAGGAAAATATTTGTCCTCAGGCCTGGACGGAAGCCAAAGTTATTCCGCTGCCCAAGAGTGGTAAAGCAGCCTTTACTGGTTTTGACCTATAAGCTTGCTGCCAGCTCTTAGCAAACTGTTGGAAAAAATTGTGTTTGACCAAATACAATGCTATTTCTCTGTAAACACATTAACAACAGACGTTCAGCATGCTTATAGAGGAGGGCACTCAACATGTACTGCACTGACACAAATGACTGATGATTGGTTGAAAGGAATTGCTAATAAGAAGATTGTGGGAGCTGTACTGTTAGATTTCAGTCCAGTCTTTGATATTACTGACCATAACCTGTTGTTGAAAAAACTTAAGTGCTCTGGCTTTTCAACCTCTGCCACATCGTGGATTCAGAGATATGTATCTAATAGAACTCAAAGTGTTTTCCTTAATGGAAGCGTCTCTAATGTCAAACATGTAATGTGTAGTGTACCGCAGGGCAGCTCTCTAGGCCCTCTACCCTTTTATATTTTTACCAATGACCTGCCACTGGCATTAAACAAAGCATGTTTGTCCATGTATGCTGAWGATTCAACCATGTACGCATCAGCAACCACAGCTAAGGAAGTCACTGAAACCCTTAACAAAGAGTTGAGGTGTGTTTTGGAATGGGTGGCCAGTAATAAACTGGTCCTGAACCTCTCTAAAACTAAGAACATTGTATTTGGTACAAATCATTCCCTAAGTGCTAGACAGCTGAATATGGTAATGAATGGTGTGGCGGTTGAACAAGTTGAGGAGACTAAATTACCTGGCGATACCTTACATTGTAAACTGTCATGGTCAAAACATATAGATTCAATGATGATGCTCTGCTTTTTTGACACCACACTCCAAAAAGCAAGATCTGCAGGCTCTAGTTTTGTCTAATCTTGATTTTTGTCCAGTCGTGTGGTCCAGTGCTGCAAGGAAAGACCTAGTTAACGTCTCTGGGGCAGGTGGGACGCAAACGTCGGCCAATAGCCAGGGAAAATACAGCGAGCCATATTCAAATAACATGATATAAAAATCAAACTTTCATTAAATCACACATGTAAGATACCAAATTAAAGCTACACTCGTTGTGAATCCAGCCAACATGTCAGATTTAAAAAAAGTTTTCGGCGAAAGCATAAGATGCTATTATCTGATGATAGCACATCAGTAAACAAACAGAGTAGCATATTTCAACACTGCAAGCACGACACAAAACGCAGAAATAAAATATAAATCATGCCTTACCTTTGACAAAATTATTTTGTTGGCACTCCAATATGTCCCATAAACATCACAAATGGTCCTTTTGTTCGATTCATTGCGTCGATATATATCCAAAATGTCAATTTATTTGGACCGTTTGATCCAGAAAAACACAGCTTCCAACTTTCGCCAAGTCACTACAAAATATATCAAAAGTTACATGTAAATTTACCAAAACATTTCAAACTACTTTTGTCATACAACGTTAGGTATTTTTAAACGTTAATAATCGATCAATTTGAAGACGGGATGATCTGTGTTCAATACAAAACGAAACCAAACTGACGCAACATTATGTCATAACGTGACTCTCTCCAAAAAATGTACTTCATGTGACCCTCATTTACGATAGCCCTACTTCTTCAGTACACAAAGGAATAACCTCAACCGATTTCCAAGGACTGGTGACATCCAGTGGAAGCGGTAGGAACTGCAAGCAAGTCCATTACATCTGGTGTCTCTAAAAAAAACTAATTGAAAAGACAGTGACATCAAAAAAATACAAATTCTGAATGGTTTGTCCTCAGGGTTTTGCCTGCTACATAAGTTCTGTTATTCTCACAGACATGATTCAAACAGTTTTAGAAACTTCAGAGTGTTTTCTATCCAAATCTAGTAATAATATGCATATCTTATATTCTGGGGATGAGTAGCAAGCAGTTGAATTTTGGCATGCTATTTTTCCCGAAAGTGAAAAAGCTGCCCCCTGCCCTCAAGAAGTTTTAAGCTGCAACTGGCCCAGAACAGAGCGGCATATTTTGCTCTTAATTGCAATCAGAGGGCTGATATAAATACCATGCATGCCAGTCTCTCTTGGCTAAGAGTTGAGGAGAGAGGAGAGACTGACTGCATCACTTCTTTTTATAAGAAACAATAATGTGTTGAAAATCCCAAATTGTTTCCATATTCAATTTACACACAGCTCTAACAGACATACTTATCCCACCAGCCATGCCACCAGGGGTCTTTTCATAGTCCCCAAATCCAGAACAAATTCAAAAAATTCGTACAGTATTATATAGAGCCATTATTGCATGGAACTTCCTTCCATCTCATATTGCTTAAAAAACAGCAAACCTGGTTTCAAAAAACAGATAAAGCAACACCTCGTGGCACAACGCCTCTCCCCTATTTGACCTAGATCGTTTGTGTGTCTGCATTGACATGTAGGCTACATGTGCCTTTTTAAAAATGTATGTAGTTCTGTCCTTGAGCTGTTCTTGTCTAATGATGTTCTGTATTATGTCCTTCTGTATTATTTCATGTTTTGGGTGGACCCCAGGAAGAGTGGCTGCTGCTTTTGAAACAGGTAATGGGATCCTAATAAAAGTCTATTTCCCCCCACCACTCCATTCCTGACAGTCAACACATATTTTCTTTACTTTGATAACTACTCTGTTAATATGTTCCACCCATGTCATTCGAGTGTCAGACAAGATCCCCAGGAACTTAAACACTCCCACCCTCTCCAGATTCCTCCCGTACAGCTTCAGGCATATTTCCTCCCCAACCTTCTTTGTAGTAAAAAACACAGGGTGTTTTTTCTCAACTGAGAACTTGAAGCAACACCTGAGGGACCACTGCTCAACTTCTCTGATCAGATCTTGAACTCTTCCGACTATGGGAAATATTTCTCCCTCTCTTCCATAGCGCCCCATAATCTGCAAACAATGACCTCCCAATATCTGGTCTTATCTGGGAGATACATCATCAATCATAATGGAGAACAATAAAGGACTAATCACACTTCACTGGGGGGGGGTACCATTATCTACCTCATACATTTTTGACATAGAGCTCCCCACCCTCACTTGTGTCGAAAGAATAAGTCATTTATCCAGTTAAAAACCCTTCCTTCAACCCCTATTTTATCCAGTTTGATAAGCAGGCCCTCCTTCAACATCATATCATGATCCTCCTTACTACTGTTTGTGCTTGTTTATACTGTATCAGGTACTGGTAGTTATAGAACTTTTTCAACATCCTGAAAGGCCCGTTCATACTCTTTACAGCGTCTCTGCACTCTTCAGTCCACCAGGGAACTGCCTTCCTCATTCTCCTCTGTGTARCTATGGGTGTCACCTGCCTTCTGGCCCCTACTGTTGCTCCTCCTACTACATCATTCACTGTTTCTATATACATCTGCACTGAGATCCAATGGCAACAGCCCCTGTTCACTCAACTCCTGAAACTGACCCCCTTTTGCTTTAACAAATATCCAACTCTTCATCTAATTTCCTGCTGTATCTTCCACCCTCATTCCGACAGTACACATGATTGGGTAGTTATCACTACCCCTTGTATATTCCTCCCATACCTCCCAACTACATCTGCCTGCCATTGAACTCGAGATCAGAGTAAGATCCAGGCCAGATTCATTTCCACTTTTACCATTTACATAACTCTGTGACCCTCCCCAGAGTGTACTGTGGGCATTAAAATCCCCACACCACATCACCAGTCTCCTATCTTGACCTTCTACACTCCCAAGGGCCATCGACTCTAGTTACTTACACAGGTTGTAAAAGTTCACTATTACCAGATTCCCCTCCCAACCACACTTCTACCACTACATACCCCTGCTCAACGAGAACATCTAGAGTAGCTTTAAACCATGTCTCCTGGAGACATATCACATCTAGTTTAGCTGATAAATCTTCTAGCTGATAAATCCTCTAGAAACTGCTAGAACTCTTTTCCATTGGCTATCAAACTTCTCATGTTCCATTGGAAGATTAACACCCTTATTAAAATTAACCAAGACATGATTCCTGAATTCATTTCTTTCCAATCTCGAGGTCATCCCTCACATTTCCCCATGTCAATCCTGTGATTCCTAGAAACTTTTCTGCCTGATCCAAAATMATCTCAATCCTCTTTTTTTAGATTTCTCACTTACCACGCAGTTGATTGCTGCTGTTACGAATCAAACAATCTTCCTCATATCTACTCTTGTGTTCTCCCCCAATCTGCTCCCTACATCACCCCCAACCTGCATCCCAATCTGTCCAGGAATACCTGCTCTTCTAGGTGCCCCGCTTGTCTCTGCGTGAACTACCTTCACTGCTTCCGCATATGAGATTTTACACTTTTACACTCCTCATCTCCTGCGCTTCCACCTGTCTTTTCCTCTCTGCACAACCCCCATAAGCCTCACTATGAGTGCCCCCATAGTTACAGCACTTTAACTGGACCCAATCTCCACATTCCCCATAAGCATGTTCTCCCCCTCACTTCACACATCTCCTTTTGCCTTTACACACCACCGCCACATGCCCAAACCTTTGACAGTTATAGCAACGCAATGGTTTCAGAACATAAGCTTGCAAATAGCAACTCATATACCCAACTTTTTCTGTCAGTACCGGATCCTGTAGGTTTAGTAGCACTGATAGGCTATCCACCTTCTTCCCTTCTCGTGTCATCAACCCTTCAAGTGGTCCTTTATTTCTTTCATGTTAAGAATTTCTGGAACTCCCGTAATAACTCCCTTTACCCATTGCCGTCCGGTTTGATCCGATATGCTACTATACACCACACTTTTGTGAGCCTTCTCACACTGTTTAGCATCAACACACCTCATCCAAGACTTTTAGCAGACACAACCTCTCCTACTTTACTCTTCAAATCACCAGCCAATGCGATCGGACTTACCGCAGTGACTCAACCATTGTC
The DNA here is from genome assembly GCF_002910315.2 of Salvelinus sp. IW2-2015. Lineage (NCBI taxonomy): Eukaryota > Metazoa > Chordata > Actinopteri > Salmoniformes > Salmonidae > Salvelinus > Salvelinus sp. IW2-2015. The sequence continues at coordinate 22,804,766 of NC_036867.1, read as the reverse complement.
CTCAAACTTCACCAACACCTTGAACTCCACTTCTATTCGCACAACACTGCAAACTAAACCTCTCTCATCACTACTCTCCTCTGATGAGACCTGCAAAGAACCTTGGTGTTCCTCTTCTTCACATCTACTCGCACTACTCTTACTCCACCTTTTCCCCTCCATCACTACACTCCATGACATCCTCCTCAATGCCTAATCCCCCTACTTTTCCATCCATCTCTACTCCAGTCACAGCCCAGTGTTACTCAACCACCCCCACGTCAACACTAAAAAACCTTTCCAATCCAAATCAGATGCTTTCACTGCACAAACCACAGGCCTGCAGGCATGACCACTCCCCTCCAAGTTCGAGTCTGGTCAACAACAGCAAGAAACAGTCCAGGACAGAGAATGGATGAATGCAACATCCATGTCTATGTCACTAACAAATATGGTCATTGGTGGTAACTCTAAAATTCACTCGAAAGGCAAGGCACTCTGGAGAATATGCAAATAAGGTTTTACTCTAAGCAGTGTGTTAATTTAGAACTGAAAAGTGTGGACTGTATAGACACTGCAACAGTGTTAAATGTAGATTCAGTGTTTTAGTACTACTGCTAATAATAATCATAATCAACCATAATAATAATGGATTGGATTTAAATAATGCTTTTTCCACCTAGGTGCTCAAAGCCCTTTACATAGTAAGGGGGAAACTCACGTCATCCGCCACCAAGTGTAGTGCCCACTTGGGTTATGCACGGCAACCATTTGTGCCATTACGTTTCAGGTATGTCTCTAGAGAAAGCAAGCTTGAGCCATTACAAGACTAATGCATACCATTTACAGGGCCCAGTATCTGCTGTTTTTTCAATTAAGACCTACTGTAGATAACCAGATGAGGGGAGTTCCTTACTAATCAGTGACCTTAATTAATCAATCAAGTACAAGGGAGGAGCAAAAACCAGCAGGCACTCGGACCTGCGTGGAATGAGTTTGACACATGTGCCCTTCATCAATGACCGTCATATTGACACCAAGGTCTGTGCTTCAAACACAGACTTAAACAGAGCCACTGTCCAAGACTGCAGGAAGAGATGGGGTTAGTTCTGCCATCAAGTCCGACTTTTCATCATTTTCCAAGGTCTTATTTTCAGAATAAAAGCCCTATATCCCCTTAAACTAGCTTAGAGGGATCATGAGAGGTCATCACGCAATTGTCATTATCCTCTAGGGGTTGTTTCCTGGACACAGATTAAACCTATAGTCCTGAATTAAGAAGAATGCTCAATTGAGATTCTCCATTTAAAGTGGTGTGTAGTACATGATTAGGCTTAATCTGTGTCTGGGAAACCAGTCCTGGATGCCCAGTTTGTCTCACACATTCAATGATTGATTCCTTCAGAATTTTAAGTGATGAAAGCCAGTACAGCATACTCCCAAAGCCATCCTCACTAAACCAACGTGAAAGTCAGCCCAGGTTACACAATGAAACGACACCACAATGGAGGGCTGGAACTGTCCGGTCAGAATACAGATATTCAGTTCCTAATGTGGAATGTGGAAATACTCTGACAGAAGCTTTACATCAGCGTTATTATGTAGTGCAATGATTTGATGCTCAACGGCTGTTGTGAAAGCAACAACATTTAAAAAAAAAACGACAACAGCGACAGTGCCTCCCATAAATTAGCTCACACTCCAATGGAAATATTAAAAACATTTCACTGCCACCCCTCCTGCAGTTGAGCACACCTTTCTAGGCCGAGATAACAATTACAACATAAACACTGAGCAGAGTCTGAGGAGGTAGAATCCGGTTCAGGAACAACTCAACATCCGACAGTTGACTCATGGCTCATGGTTTTTTCATGGCTAGCAACCCATCGTATTCCAATGGCATTTATTTCCATACAGCTACGAATGTGCTGTAGTTTTTCCATAACATTTAATAACGGTCAAACATTTCTCCCCATTTCAATGCATTCCAACACAAGAGCCTGTATGCTGTTCTTTTTCAACAAAAAAATAAAAAAAATAATAATAATAATAATTCAGAGAGAGATGAAATTTGATGCGGAGAAAGACCTCTGCTAATAATGGATAAGAAATCAATGAAGTGGAGTCCCTTTTCCTGCAGTGCATTTATATTTGTCTGGAGCTAGCGCTGCCCATGCATCAGATGGATCAGATATCAAAAGTCACTCTCTCTCACACTCCCTTACATCAGCTGTAGCAGTGGCAGTAGCATCAATCTTTAACTCCAGTGAGGGATAGAGAAGAAGGCTTACAACATGCACACCACCGGAGACTGCAAGTGCGGTCATTAGCACCAAGAAATGACTCGCAATAAACCCCCTCGCTCCTTGCTTTCTTTACCACTCCCTCCCTCTCTCTCTAACACACACACATCCACACACTCACTCACAAAAACATTACTTGCTATAAACACCCTCGCTCCTTGCTCTGTTCATCTCTCTCTCTCTCTCTCTCTCTCTCTTTCTCTCTCTCTCTCTCTCTCTCACACACACACATCCACACACACTCACGCGCACATACCTTAAAAATTTTACATACCTGGTGGGACTTCTTCTGACAGGTATGACAGCTGTCGGCTTGTGAGGAGGACTGAGCAGGACTTTCTGTGCACTCCTCACCATTTTCTTTCTCTTTTTCTCGCTCCCTTTTTCCATCTCTCTACCTCTGTCTGTCTCTCTGGGGCATTGCTTAGTGGCCGGCTAGCGGAGAGCCCTCTCTCTCTCTCTATCGCTGACTCCCTCACTGTGTGTGTGTGTATGTGTGTGTGTGAGAGAGGTGGATTGAGGGAGTGTATGTGTGTACAGTATGAGCCATCCTCCAATCCCGCCTGACTACGACTGCAGCAGCTCCAGGAGGAGGAGATCTCTGACTGGTAAACTGAGGGCTTAGAACATGTCTGTCAGGCTTGCACCACCCTCTGTCTTTCACATTACCCTCATATCCCTCTCTGTCTCTTGCTATATTTATCTATGTTAACCTCCATATTCATCCACATATCTCTCCTTCTCTCAGTCATATTTGTCTCCCCAAATTCACTCCCCTTCTAACAAACACACGCATGAATGGAAACACACACACACATTCCATCTCTCAGTTACCCCAGGGCTAGCTGTGGAGACCGCCTCTGAGTTCAGCAGTGCTTTCGCTCTCACTGGCTCCAAAGGGAAACTTAATGAATAATGAACAGAGGAGTGAAAGAGAAGGATGGGGGTGGAGGTGGAGGAGATGGGCAGTGGGAGAGAGAACGAGTGAGAAGAGGCCCTTCAGGACCATGGGACATTGGAGAGAGGGCTACTTCGTGGTGTTCACCCACCAATTAGGTAGACAGGAAGAGAGGAATAGAATATAGACAACGTGGCAAAGTGGAGAAGGACAGGGGATGGAGGGATGAGGTGGAGGGGTGGAGGTCTCTAACTAAAGAGGGTGCTTGATATAGAGACAGATTAGACTCCAGAGACAAGGAGGGAGGCTCAGGCCAAGATGAGAGAGGCAGGAGGAGAAAACGGATGTTGAAAGACAGAGGGGCTCACAGGAAGACGTCACAGGGACATGCTCTCCTTTACACAGTGCTGCTCCTTCATCTATCATCTAGACCCAGTTCTCTCAGTCTAGACCAGACAAGTGTTTCTCATTTATCAAATGTACTAAAGAGTTTATCTGCATACTACTACCTACACCTTTCTGAAAGGTAAGCTATGTGTTTAAAAAAAAAATCCACATGTAAGGTATTCAAACTGTTTTTAGATTAACCCCACCTTACAGTGTGTTTGAAATGGCTTGGTTGCTTCGGGCGAGGATTTAAGCCATTCTCGACCACAATCCATTCTGTTTCAAATTTCAAGTATCTAGTGACTGGGTTGGTTATAATAGAAACTGAATGAAGGTTATTGGTGGTGTATTGATGGGGGTCAGTAAGCTGCCTAGTTGCAGTCAAACATGGTTGTTAAGCCCTGGGAAGTGAGCTGTGGTCTTAATGACATGCTCCAGGGGTCTTTGAGGGATATTGGTGTATTGGCCTAAGGGTCCTTTCACACCGTGATGTCTATTTCACTGACAGCTCTTTAATGATAGCTCTCTAAATCATCTCACCGACTGGGCTAATTGTAGGAGAAGACATTACAGATGATAAAAATCAAATGATATAGTGTCATTCCGAAACCGTTGACACTGTAATGAGTGAGGACCCCGAGTTAGCATTTAACCACAGCATTTCCTTACAGACACTAAACGTGTTCATTTTGTTTTCTGAATACGTCAAATTACAAACTGTTATTTTGAACTAACGAATGTAGACATTTTCAAATACATGAAATGTAAAAGTTTTATATCACAAAATTGTTTGTAGAAATGTGTGTGCGTCTGTTTTTTGTCTTTTGTTTATGTATGGTTGTTATTGTAAAGAAATGTATTAATACAAACTGTAATTTTGTTCAAACTGAGGGTTTAAGCCTGCTCATTGGGCTTTTAAGCCCTGGCTACAGACTTTGAGGCTTGTCCGCCATTTTGTTAGCTCAAACAGTGAGTGAGCGAGTGTGCACAAACATGTATTAATGTGGTATGTGATGGTTGTGTGAGTGGCTGTGGTGGGTCCCTACATAAGAAACACTTCGGTCAATTAATCACAGCTAAGCAGAACAGAGAGATTAAGCAGTCGACTGAATCTCATTTCAAGCTGCTGGTTTGTGGTTTGGGTGGGTGTGTGCGTGGGACATGCTGGGGACACAAACAAATGGCCAACTCACTGGGCTCCAGCTCCAGTGGAGCTATAGGAAGGCACAATACCAGGCTGCAATAAATAATTTGTTTTTCTCCCATAGCTCGTCTAATTTATGTGGTGCTGGACAAACATCAAGGTGGCATGCATTGAAAGGTGTATCTTTCTCGTGGCTTTCTTTTGGAAAATGACTATGAATTAATTGACTTAGTTTCAAATAATTGTCAAAATACACTTTAACATCACATTAAGATGTGGGACATTRACTGTATTACAGGGAACAATAGCAGGTCTATTTTTTTCCAGAGAAATAGGTAATTTTTCCCTCGTTGGGGCAGATGCTAGCCTAGCTATCAAGCTAGCCACGTTTACATAGCAGCTTGTAAACAGTCCACAGGCCTTGCGGCTAGGACCACTGATTGTTCCCGGAGTGTGACTGTTTGAATCCTTGCTGTTTGTTACTGATTCCATCTGCCCTGCAACCTGCCCTGTCTGGAACTGCAAGGAGTAACAGTGTAGCCTACATTCCTACCATGACAAAGACCGAAGCCAGTGGGAGTCCCGTTGAAGACAGCGTTGTCTCTCTATCACAGGTGAAAGATCCTTAAATGAACAATACAATTTCTACAAGCAGTTGTTACAATAACAAGAAAATAGCTTCAAGTGTCCAAATACTGGTGGAGTCAACTAATAAAATAATTAACAATTTGACCTGTGAGGTACATGACCTGAAGAACAGTTTGCATTTGCGTTTAACAGCAGAACAACAAGTCATTAAGAGGACATCAGTTATGCATGTGAATCCATGATAACAATGACGGAGAAATCTGATTATCTCGGGGGACAATCAAGGCGGAAAAACGTTGCGGACGAAATTGCTGAATCTCCACATAAGACCTGGAGGGAAAGTATCACTGAGAACCTGAAGATGGACCTCAGGAAGATTGAGGGGGAGTMCACCCACAGGACTGGAAAACCCACCACCGGCCCAGGTGACAGGCCCACGATAGTGTTCAAGTACCTGAGGTTCAAGGACCAGGTAACTGTTCTTGAAAGAGCCAATGACTTGAGAGGAACGTACATCTTCCTCAACAAGGACTATCCTGAAGCTGTGCTCCAAAAGAGGAAAGAATGTGTCCCAGGCATGAAATCTGCCGGAGCGCATGAGGATATTGCTTACATCCACTATGAAAGGCTCATTGTCCACCCTACCTTCCAAAAGCCTGGAAGGGATGAGAGCCAAACCTGTGGGTTCATTGCTTCAACCCAGCAGCACACACACACTTACACACACCAATTGACTAATAAATAATGTATTTTTTGTGTCATTGCTTTGTATGTTCTTTTTCATATGATGTCTATCTCTGATGAGCAACACAGGAAAGAGCAAAAAATAGCCCATATTAACAAACTCAGCAAAAAAAGAAACGTCCTCTAACTGTCAACTGCCTGCAAAGACAACAAGCCCAGTCCGATGATGCTATGACACACCGCCCCAGACCATGACGGATTTTCCAACTCCAAATCGATCCCGCTCCATAGTACAGGCCTCGGTGTAACGCTCATTCCTTTGACGATAAAGGTTGGTGTTTTTCAGAGTGAGTAGAAAGGCCTCTTCAGTGTCCTAAGTTTTCATAACTGTGACCTTAGTTTCCTACCGTCTGTAAGCTGTTAGTGTCTTAACGACAGTTCCACAGGTGCATGTTCATTAATTGTGTATGGTTCATTGAACAAGCATGGAAAACAGTGTTTAAACCCTTTACAATGAAGATCTGTGAAGTTATTTGGAATTTTACGAATTATCTTTGAATGACAGGGTCCTGAAAAAGCGGAATTTCTTTTTTTGCTGAGTCTTCAAAATAAATTTCATGAAATCAATAACTTGCTAACATCAGATAACATGAATATATTTGCCATTTCTGAGACTCACTAAGATAATTCCTTTGATGATACAGCAGTAGCAATACAAGGATATAACATCTACAGAAGAGACAGGAATGCCTATGGGGGAGGTGTTGCTGTATAAATTCAGAGACATAGGCCACCGAGGGCTAACAGTCAGTAGAGGTCTACTTTCTTGGATACCTTAATATTGATTGGTTTTCATCAAGCGGTCCGCTCAATTGGTACCGTTGCAGGAGAAAGGGTGGCAGCCGTTTTATTGTTTTTTAACAAACTGTGCAGTTTTTTTGTATTGTTTGTCAGTTATTTTGTACATAATGATGCTGCTACCTTCTCTTAGAGCTTCTGGACATAAGAACAGCGATTACTCACCTCGYAATGGACAAATAATTTTTCTTTAATGAGTCAGACGGGAAGGATATACTCCAAACACCCGAATAGGCCCTCATCCCGGTCATTCGCTGGAGAAAGAAACAGAGATTTTGCGGTAAGATATCGGGGAGCCGTGTGAGGAACAGGCGTCGAGTAGCTAATCTGCCTTTGCCATCTGTACCCTAGCTAACATTCAATTTCTGGAAAATAAATGGGACGAACTGAAAGCACGTATGTCCTACCAATGCGACATTAAAAACTGTAATATCTTATGTTTCACCGAGTTGTGGCTGAACGAAATTAATAACAAACAGCTGGCGGGTTATACACTCTATCGAAAGGCTAGAACAGCAGCCTCTGGTAAGACACAGGGTGGGGGCCTATGTATATTTGTAAACAACAGCTGGTGCACGATATCTAAGGAAGTCTCAAGGTTTTGCTCGCCTGAGTATCTCATGATAAGCTGTAGACCACACTATCTACCTGGAGAGTTTTCATCTGTATTTTTCATAGCTGTGTACATACCATCACAGACTGATGCTGGCACTAAAATCGCAATCAATGACCTGTATACCGCCATAAGCAAACAGGAAACCTCTCATCCACAGGCAGCGCTCCAAGTGGCCGGGGGCTTTAATGCAGGGAAACTTAAATCAGTTATACCTAATTTCTATCAGCATGTTAAAACTTCTTCGGGACAGGGGGCAGCATTTTCACTTTGGACGAATTGCGTGCCCGAACTGAATTTCCTCCTACTCTGTCCCAGAAGGTAATAGATGCATATTATTATTACTATCGTATAGAAAACACTCTGACGTTTCTAAAACGGTTTGAATTATGTCTGTAAGTATAACATAACTCATATGGCAGACAAAAACCTGAGAAGAAATCCAAACAGGAAGTGAGAACTCGATTTTCAAAACAGTGCCAAATGATATCCCTTTTAGTTATGGATGAGCAAACACTTCCTAGGGCTTCCACTAGATGTCACCGTCTTTAGATTCTGGTTATATGATTCTACTATAAAGGAGGGGCTCATAGGAGCTATTTTACTGAGTGGTCTGCAGAAATTCTCGGTCTCATTGTGCGCGCTCACGAGAGAGAGTGCTCTCGTTCCAATGCTCTTTCTTCAGACAATGAAATTCTCCGGTTGGATCCTTATTGATGAAAAATGTTAAAAACATCCTAAATATGGATTGCATACATCATTTGACTTGTTTCTATGACCTGTAACGGAACTTTTTGAGTTTTTGTCTGGAGGGATTGCTCGTGCGTCATGAAAATGGATTACTGGGCTGAACATGCTAACAACAAGTGGCTAAATGATGGGCTTTATGGAACTTTATGGAACAAATCAGTAATTTATTGTCGAACTGGGAATCCTGGGAGTGCCTTCTGATGAAGTTATTCGAAGGTAAGTGAATATTTATAGTGTTTTTGTAGCTTCGGTTGACGCCAAAATGGCGGCTATTTCTTTGGCTGGATTGTGCTCTGAGCGCTGTTCTCAGATTATTATTTTTCCGTAAAGTTWAAAAAAAAATCTGTCACAGCGGTTGCATAGAGGATAAATGTATCTTTAATTCTGTGAATAACACTTGCATCTTTTATCAACGTTTATTATGAGTATTTCTGCCAAATCACCGGATGTTTTGGAATCAAAACATTACTGCACATAACGCGCCAATGTAAACTGAGATTTGTTTTATATATATATGCACATTATCGAACAAAACACACAATACATGTATAACATGATGTTCTATGACTGTCATCTGATGAAGATAATCAAAGGTTAGTGATTCATTTTAACTATATTTCTGCTTTTTCTAACTCCTATTGTTGGCTGAAAAAATGGCTGTGTGTGTTTGTGACTTGGCTCTGACCTAACATAATCATATGTTGTGCTTTCACTGTAAATCATTTTCGAAATCGAACACCATGGGTAGATTAACAAGATGTTTATCTTTCATTTGCTGTATTGGACTTGTTAATGTGTGAAAGTTAAATATTTCTAAAAAAATATTTTTGAATTTCGCGCGCTGCCTTTTCAGTGGAATGTTGTGGGTGTTCCGCTAGCGGAACCCCTGAGCTAGAAAGGTTAAATGCGCAAACAGAATGAAAACAAACTCTAGACCACCTTTACTACACACACATAGATGCGTACAAAGCTCTCCCTCGTCCTCCATTTGGAAAATCTGACCATAATTCTATCCTCCTGATTCCTGCTTACAAGCAAAAATTAAAACAGGAAGCATCAGTGACTCGGTCTATAAAAATGGTCAGATGAAGCAGATGATAAACTACAGGACGGTTTTGCTAACACAGACTGGAATATGTTCCGGGATTCTTCCGATGGCATTGTGGAGTACACCACATCACTCACTTGCMTCATCAACAAATGCATCGATGATGTCGTCCCAACAGTGACCGTACGTACATACCCCAACCAGAAGCCTTGGATTACAGGCAACATTCGCACTGAGCTAAAGAGTAGAGCCGTCGCTTTCAAGGAGCGGGACGCTTATAAGAAATCCCGCTATGCCCTCCGACTAACTTTCAAACAGGCAAAGCATCAATACAGGACTAAGATCGAATAGTACAACGCTTGTCGGATGTGGCAGCGCTTGAAAACTATTACAGACTACAAAGGGAGGCACAGCCAAGAGCTGCCCAGTGACATGAGCCTTCCAGATGAACTAAATAACTTCTATGCTCGCTTTGAGGAAAGTAAAATTGAAACATGCATGACAGCATCAGCTGTTCCGGCCCAACTGTGTGATCACGCTCTCTGCAGTCGATGTGAGTAAGACCTTTAAACAGGTCATCATTCACAAGGCCGCAGGGCCAGAAGGATTACCAGGACGTGTACTCAGAGCATGCGCTGACCAGCTGGCACTGACATTTTCAACCTCTCCCTGACATATTCTGTAGTACCTACATGTTTCAAGCAGACCACCATAGTCCCTGTGCCCAAGAATACTAAGGTAACCTGCCTAACTGCCTACCGACCCGTAGCACTCAGGTCTACAGCCATGAAATGCTTTGAAAGGCTGGTCATGGCTCACATCAACACCATCATCCCAGAAACCCTAGACCCACTCCAATTTGCATACCGCCAACAGATCCACAGATGATGCAATGTCTATTGCACTCCACACTGCCCTTTCACACCTGGACAAAAGGAACACCTACAGTGGGGAGAACAAGTATTTGATACACTGCCGATTTTGCAGGTTTTCCTACTTACAAAGCATGTAGAGGTCTGCATTTTTATCATAGGTACACTTCAACTGTGAGAGACGGAATCTAAAACAAAAATCCAGAAAATCACATTGTATGATTTTTAAGTAATTAATTTGCATTTTATTGCATGACATAAGTATTTGATCACTACCAACCATAAGAATTCCGCTCTCACAGACCTGTTAGTTTTTCTTTAAGAAGCCCTCCTGTTCTCCACTCATTACCTGTATTAACTGCACCTGTTTGAACTCGTTACCTGTATAAAAGACACCTGTCCACACACTCAATCAAACAGACTCCAACCTCTCCACAATGGCCAAGACCAGAGAGCTGTGTAAGGACATTAGGGATAAATGTTAGACCTGTACAAGGCTGGGATGGGCTACAGGACAATAGGCAAGCAGCTTGGAGAGAAGGCAACAACTGTTGGCACAATTATTAGAAAATGGAAGAAGTTCAAGATGACGGTCAATCACCCTCGGTCTGGGGCTCCATGCAAGATCTCACCTCGTGGGGCATCAATGATCATGAGGAATGTGGGATCAGCCAGAAACTACACAGCAGGACCTGGTCAATGACCTGAAGAGAGCTGGGACCACAGTCTCAAAGAAAACCATTAGTAACACACTACGCCGTCATGGATTAAAATCCTGCAGCGACGCAAGTCCCCCTGCTGCAAGCCAGCGCATGTCCAGGCCCTCTGAAGTTTGCCAATTGACCATCTGGATTATCCAGAGGAGGAATGGAGAAGGTATGTGGTCTGATGAGACAAAAATTAGGCTTTTTGCTCTTAACTCCACTCGCCTTTCTGGAGGAATAGAAGGATGAGAACAACCCCAGAGAACACCATCCCAAAACCTGAAGCATGGTGGAAGGAAACATCATTCTTGGGATGCTTTTCTGCAAAGGGACGACGGAGACTGGCACCGTATTGAGGAGATGGACGGGCCATGTATCGCGAATCTGACCAACAAACCTCTTCCCTCTAAAGCATTGAAGAGGAGGTCGTGGCTGGGTCTTCCAGCATGACAACGACCCAAAACACACAGCCAGGGCAACTAAGGAGTGGCTCCGTTAAGAAGCAATCTCAAGGTCCTGGAGGGCCTGCCAGTCTCCAGACCTGACCCAATAGAAAATCTTTGGAGGGGAGCCGAAAGTCCGTATTGCCAGCACAGCCCCGAAACCTGAAGGATCTGGAGAAAGGTCTGTATGGAGGAGTGGGCCAAAATCCCTGCTGCAGAGTGTGCAAACCTGGTCTAAGAACTACAGGAAACGTATGATCTCTGTAATTACAAAACTAAAGGTTTCTGTACCAAATATTAAGTTTCTGCTTTCAGGATTGTATCAAATACTTATGTCATGCAATAAAATGCAAATTAATTACTTAAAAATCATACAATGTGATTTTCTGGATTTTTGTTTTAGATTCCTTCTCTCACAGTTGAAGTGTACCTATGATAAAAATTACAGACCTCTACATGCTTTGTAAGTAGGAAAACCTGCAAAATCGTCAGTGTATCAAATACTTGTTCTCCCCACTGTATGTGAGAATGCTATTCATTGACTACAGCTCAGCATTCAACACCATAGCGCCCTCAAAGCTCATCACTATGCTAAGGACCCTGGGACTAAACACCTCCCCCTGCAACTGGATCCTGGACTTCCTGACGGCCGGTCCCAGCTGGTAAGGGTAGGTAACAACACATCCGCCATGCTGATCGTCAAAACGGGGGCACGTCAGGGGTGCCTGCTCAGTCCCCTCCGGTTCTCCCTGTTCACTCATGACTGCACGGCCATGCACGACTCCAACACCATCAAGTTTGCCGATGACACATCAGTGGTAGGCCTGATCACCAACAACGATGAGACAGCCTATAGGGAGGAGGTCAGAGACCTGACCATGTGGTGCCAGGACAACAACCTCTCCCTGAGCGTGATCAAGACAAAGGAGATMATTGTGGACTACAGGAAAAGGAGGACCGAGCACACCCTCATTCTCATCGACTGGGCTGTAGTGGAGCAGGTTGAGAGACTCAAGTTCATTGGCGTCCACATTACCAACAAACTAACATGGTTCAATCACACCAAGACAGTCGTGAAGAGGGCACGACAAAACCTTTTCCCTCTCAGGAGACTGAAAAGATTTGCCATGGGTCTTCAGATCCTCAAAAGGTTTTACAGCTGCAACATCGAGAGCATCCTGACCGGTTGCATCACTGCCTGGTATGTCAAATGCTTGGCCTCCGACCGCAAGGCACTACAGAGGGTAGTGCGTACGGCCCAGTACATCACTGGGGCGAAGCTTCATGCCATCCAGGACCTCTATACCAGGCGGTGTCAGAGGAAGGCCCTAAAAATTGTCATAGACTCCAGCCACCCTACTCATAGACTGTTTGCTCTGCTACCGCACGGCAAGCGGTTCCGGAGCACCAAGTCTAGGTCCAAGAGGCTTCTAAACAGCTTCTACCCAAAGCCATAAGACTCATGAACAGCAAATCAAATGGCTACCCAGACTATTTGCATTGCCCCCCACCTCCCCATCCTTCTACGCTGATGCTACTCTCCGTAATGATCTATGCATAGTCACTTTAATAACTCTACCTACACGTACATATTACCTTTATAACCTCGACACCGGTGCTCGTGCACATTGACTCTGTACCGGTACCCCCTGTTTATAGGCCCGCTATTGTTATTTACTGCTGGTCTTTAATTATTTGTTATTCTTAACTCTATTTTTTGTGTATTTTCTTAACTGCATTGTTGGTTAAAACTTCTTATGGCTGCAATCCCGTTAACYGGATGATATGACAACAGCCAGTGAAAGTGCAGGGCGCCAAATTCAAACAACAGAAATTTCATAATTAAAATTCCTCAAACATACATGTCTTATACCATTTTAAAGGTAATCTTGTTGTTAATCCCAGCACAGTGTCCGATTTCAAAAAGGCTTTACAGCGAAAGCACCACAAATGATTATGTTAGGTCACCGCAAAATCACAGACAAACACAGTCATTTTTCCAGCCAAAGACAGGAGTCACAAAAATCAGAAATAGAGATACAATTAATCACTAACCTTTGATGATCTTCATCAGATGACACTCATAGCACTTCATTTTACACAATACATATATGTTTTGTTCGATAAAGTTCATATTTATATCCCAAAAACCTCAGTTTACATTGGCGCCATATTCAGAAATGCCTCCAAAATATCCGGAGAAATTGAAGAGAGCCACATCAAATAACATAAATACTCATCATGAACTTTGATGAAAGATACATGTTTTACATAGAATACACTTGTACATAGAAAGATACACTTGTTCTTAATGCAACCACTGTGTCAGATTTCAAAAGCTTTATGGCAAAAGCACAATATTCAATAATCTGAGAACAGTGTTCAGCCACAAAAGGAAGCCATACAGTTACCCGCCAAATTGTGCAGTCAACAAATCTCATGAAAAGCATTATAAATCTTCACTTACCTTTGCTGATCTTCATCGGAATGCACTCKCAGGACTCCCACTTCCACAAGAAATGTTCGTAATGTCCATCATTTATGTCCTAATAGCTATTTTTGTTAGCGTGTTTGGTAAACAAATCCAAAGTCAGGATGCGCGTTCACTAAAAGCAGACGAAATGTCAAAAAGTTCCGTAACAGTCAGTAGAAACATGTCAAACGATGTATTGAATCAATCTTTAGAATGTTTTTAACATAAATCTTCAGTAACGTTCCAACCGGAGAATTACATTGACTTCAGATGTGTGATGGAACAGAGCTCCCTCTCATGTGAACGCGCATGGTCAGAGCATGGTCAGGTCATGATAGACCTAACTAATTACTGTCTCCTTCGGCCCCACTTCACAGTAGAGGCATCAGACAAGGTTCTACAGACGGTTGACATCAGGTGGAAGCTGCAGGAAGTGCAAACTCATCCATATCTGTGTATTCAATAGGGTCTTGGTTGAAAGTCGACATACCTCAGAATTCCCACTTCCTGTTTGGATTTTTTCTCAGGTTTTTGCCTGCCATATGAGTTATGTTATACTCACAGACATCATTCAAATAGTTTTAGAAACGTCAGAGTGTTTTCTATCCAATATGAATAATACTATGCATATATTATCAACTGGGACTGAGGAGCAGGCAGTTTAATATGGGCACCTCTGTGCACCTTTCCTCCAAGCTACTCAATACTGCCCCTGCAGCCATAAGAAGTTTAAGCAGTGGCAGATAGCGTAGTGGTTAGAGCGTTGGACTAGTAACCGGAAGGTTGCAAGATCGAATCCCAGAACTGACAAGGTCAAAATATGTCATTCTGCCCATGAGCAAGGCAGTTTACCCACTGTTCCTAGGCCATCATTGAAAATAAGATTTATTTCTTAACTGATTTACCRAGTTAAAAACTTCTTAAGGCTAGGGGGAACTATTTTCACGTCCGGATGAAAAGTGTGCCCAAAGTAAACTCCCTGCTACTCAGGCCCCGAAGCTAGGATATGCATATTATTAGTAGATTTGGATAGAAAACAGTCTGAAGTTTCTAAAACTGTTTGAATCATGTCTGTGGGTATAATAGAACTTATCTGTCAGGCGAAACCTCGAGAACAAACTATCCAAGAAATGTATTTTTTGAGGTCACTCTCTTTTCAATGGATTTCAATGGAAATCTAGAATTCTAAGGCAGTTGCTTGCAGTTCCTATCGCTTCCACTAGATGTCAACAGTCTTTAGAAATTGGTTGATGTTTTTCCTTTGAGAAATGAAGAAGTAGGGCTGTCCAGAACGAGGGTCAAGTGAAGTGTACTGTTGTCGTTGAGGCGCACGACCTGGAAGGCCGCTCCACTTTGTTTTCCTCCGGTATTGAACACAGTTTATTCCGTCTTAAATTTGATAGATTATTTACGTTTAAAAATACCTAAAAATGGATTAGGAAAGTTGTTTGAAATGTTTGGATCAAGTTTACAGGTAACTATATTAGATACTTTGTAGTCATGTTGCGGGAGTTGGAGCCGGTGTATTTTCTCAATCAAAGGCGCCAAATTAATGTACATTTTGATTTCATGTGTATGTTTGATGGGATGCTATCCTCAGATAATAGCATGGTTTGCTTTCGCCGTATAGCCTTTTTGAAATCTGACTTCTGAAATCTGACTGGATTAACAAGAAGTTCGTCTTTAAACCCATGTATAACACTTGTATGATTTATGAATTATTATTATGAGTATTTCTGTTTTTGAATTTTGCGTCCTGCTATTTCACTGGGTGTTGTCAAATTAATCCCGTTAACGGGATTGGCGCGGGAAGGGATCACTAAGAAGTTAAATAAGGGTAAAAATTTGTTGTATCTGTTGTATTTGGCACATGTGACAAATCAAATTTGATTTGATTTGATTTGAAGAGGGAGCTGTAACCAGTGCCTATAATCTGATTCAGGTTATTAATCAACCTACCAGGGAGTTTACAAACACTACAGGAACTATATATTCCACATGCATTGATCACATGTTTACTAATACTGTAGAACTTTGTTTTATTGGATGCAGTGATCACAATATAGTGGCTATTTCCAAGAAAAAAAAAGAAAAAAGATGGGCCTAAAATAGTGTATAAGATATCCCACATGTTTTGTGCTGTGACTTATGTGGAGGATGGGATGTTAAAAATACTTGCTTATTTGATATGATTAATAAGGAGCATCCAGTCGCTGCACTTGATGAATTTATGAAATTGCTTATTCCAATTATTGATAAACATGCAGCTGTTAAGAAACTGACTGTTAGAATTGTCAAGGCTCCATGGATTGATGAGGAATTGAACAACTGTATGGTTGAAAGAGAGGGGGCGAAAGGAGTGTCTGCACATCTGACTGGCTGGCTAACTTCAAATTGAGAAATTGTGTGACTAAACTCAACAAACAGAAGAAGAAACTATATTATGAAGCCAAGATGAATGATATGAAGAATGATGGGAAAAACCTTTGAGTACATTAAATACAATTATGGTTAGAAAGACAAATTCAACTCCATCTTTCATCAAATCAGATGACTTATTCATCACAAAACCATTTGATGTGGCCAATTATTTCAATGATTTCTTCATTGCCAAAGTGGGTCAATTTTGGCAGGAAATGCCAAGAACAAACAGTGAGCCATTGTATACATGCATAACAAAATAATGAAAGAAAAGCATTGTAAGTTACATGTTTTTGTTAGTGTGGGAGAGGTGTGACAATTGTTGTTATCGATCAATTATGACAAACCTCCTGGCATTAACAAACTTAGATGGAAAGCTACTGAGGATAGTAGCAGACTCCATAGCCACTCCTATCTGTCATATCTTTAATCTGACATTAGAGGAAAGTGTTTGTCCTGAAGTCTGGATGGAAGCCAAAGTCATTTCGCTACCCAAGAAGGTTAAATAAACCTTAACTGGTTCTAACAGCCAACCTATTAGCTTGCTTCCAGATCTTAGCAAACTGCTATATCGTGGATACAGAGCTATCTATCTAATATAACACATATGGTTTTCTTGAATGAAAGCTTCTCTAATGTTAAACATGTAAAGGATGGTGTACCACAGGGCAGCTCTCTTCACCCTCTACTCTTTTCTATTTTTACCAATGACCTGCCACTGGCATTAAACAAAGCATGAGTGTCCATGTATGCTGATGATTCAACCCTATACACGTCAATAACCACAGCTAGTGAAATCACTGTAACTGTAAACAAGGAGTTGCAGTCTGTTTTAGAATGCGTGGTCGGTAATAAACTGGTCCTGAACATCTATAAAACTAAGAGCATTGTATTTGTTAAAAATCAGTTCTAGACCTCAACTGAATCTGGTAATGGACGGTGTGGCTGTTGAGCAAGTTGAGGAGACTAAATGACTTGGTGTTAGATTGTAAACTGTCATGGTCAAAATATATTGATTAAATTGTTAATAAAGAGATCCTCTGCTTTTTTGACACCACACTCCACAAAGCAAGTCCTGCAGACTCTAGTTTGATGTTATCTTGATTATTGTCCAGTCATATGGTCAAGTGCTGCAAAGAATGACCTAGTTAAGTTGCAGCTGATAGATGCATACACACCCACGCTACATGTTAATGTTTTAAAATGTAGTTAAATTGTAGTCTTTTGTCTGTAATTCTTGACCCCTCTTCGTGATGTCACACTTCCGTGTTGTGCCAACGTCTTAATGTTTTCCTTGCTCAACATTTTTCATTGATCTTTTTTACCCTGTATGCTTTATCTTGGCATGGTTCTACAGGAGTTCCACCAGCCGAAAAAGACAAGTAGTAACACTAACGCAATGCCATGAAATTGCAGTCGCTGTACTCATATTATGCAGGAGAACTATCGCCTATTGGTGAGGATAACCTAGTTGTAAGCCCAACTTCAGACGCAATCATTAGGCAAGGGAAATTTAAGTATAGGAAAGGATGAAACAGCGTCTATGCAAATTTAACCCAATTTATTTAACACTGTGATTTCATAAATGCACACATTAATTCAGGTTACAGATTCTGTAACTAGGCTTAGGGCCCCTAGACAAAGTGAGTGCAACAATATCATTAGGCTAGTTATGGGTTTCCTCTTATTTATTAGTAGAACTAGATTACTCCATCAAAAATGGGACGTGGAATTATTTAACATAGTCCAAAACCCTTAAACATTAAACTTGCTACTCAAATAAATGTTTATAATTATTTAATTAATACATTTGAAAGGCCATTACATTTTTTACGATTGGTCAAATCTTGATATTGATGGCTTATGATTGATTAAGTCTTGAAATCCAGTAGCCTACAATTCACATACAGAGGTTCCATTAAAGTTCTGCATTGACCTTGCATATCTCTAATATGCAATAATCAGTCACGCTCGGATGGTTGCACACATTCACATTCTACCTTAAGGCTTTACTAGGGGTGTCACACCCTGGCCTTAGTATTCTTTGTTTTCTTTATTATTTTAGTTAGGTCAGGGTGTGACATGGGGAATGTATGTGTTTTTGTAGTGTCTAGGGTGGTTGTATGGTTTAGGGGGTTAAATAGAGTAGATGGGTTTGTGTTTAATATAGGTGTCTAGCTGTGTCTATGGTTGCCTGAATGGTTCTCAATCAGAGACAGATGTCATTAATTGTCTCTGATTGGGAGCCATATTTAAGGCAGCCATAGGCACTAGGTTAATGTGGGTAATTGTCTATGTTGTACGTTTGTAGCCTGTGTGTGCACTTACGTTATTAGCTTCACGATTCGTTTGTTGTTTTGTTTCAGTTTGTTATAGTGTTTGTTGCGTGTTTTTTCCCTTTCTCTACAATAAAAGAGAATGTATTTTGCACACGCTGCGCCTTGGTCCACTTTCTCACAGCAAAACGATCGTGACAAGGGGTCAAAGGTTGCCTCAGCAGGACACCATTATTCCTCTTCAAAAATACTTTGCTAACCTTGATCAGAGTTACTCTAGGCTATATATTGAGAAATAACAATTATTGCTGATGGCCAGGATGTGTTTTTCAGCCTTTTGAAATCTTGTTTTCTTTCTTTCCCTTCCAATGGGGATGAAGATTTTTTGACTCAGATTTGCAAAATAGCCACGTGAATGCACTTCTGAACTCATTTTTTGGGAACAATGAAGTGAATCTGGATGTAGTTCATAGACAGTTAGGTTTGAGCCCAACTGAAAACCTTAATATTACTTCTGCTCTAAAAAATAAAGCTAATAAGCTGTAATCTTAGTAATGGACAGGTTACGAGCAAATCAGAAATATGAATTAACTGATAGTGGGTTGTAGGGATGGGTTTGACAGTATAGTATTAGGATATGGGAGATTTATGGTCATTGACAGTCATCAGGGAGTTAACGCTAGACTCTTGGAGCCACAGAGATGTGAGCTGTCTTATGCACAGTGTGTGTGTGTGTGTGTGTGCGTGTGTGTGCGTGCGTGCGTGCGTGCGTGCGTGCGTGCGTGCGTGCGTGCGTGCGTGCGTGCGTGCGTGCGTGCGTGCGTAACTCCACTGGTCCCAATCAACAGTGATGGCTATCACACATGACAGCCAGAGAGTGATGGGTTTCATCTAGATAATTGAGGTAGACAGTGCTTGTGTGCCAAATGACACCCTATTCCCTTTACCTTTGACCAGGGCCATGGATCWCTGGTCAAAAGTAGTACACTATATACTTAATAGGGTGCAATTTGGGATGCATTCAGGGAAAATGGAAAGGGGGAAAAAAGGATCTTACTATCATATTATTTTCAGCATAGATGGATGATTAAGGGAACGAATGGTGCTGTTTATGTCACTCTGCCAAATGATACATAAGGAACTCGATTGAACCTCCCAAGAACAGTTGCCATGGCTTCTAGCTACTTGAGGAATAGTGCTGTTGGATAACATTGCAGGATGCAGGAAGCATGTAGGACATGCCTTGACTTGTGACATCACGAGAAAGGAATCTTTATGTGGAATCCCATTAAGTTAGTTGCCTCGGTATTGGTCTGTTTAGCTAACATTCCACTCATTGTAGTTGTAGTTGTCATTGTTGAGCTACTGAGGTCGTGTCTAAACTTGACAGTTCATGTAACGTTAGTATTCCGTTCCTAAAGTTCTGATCATGGAATTCTGAACGCATCATGCATCTACACCTACATTTAAATGTTACCGTGTCCACAGTGTGTCTGGATTCCCTTTCCCCTGCGCTACATTCAAATACCTTTATGCATTCTACAAATGATGGAATAGGCAAAATAGGATAATAACACAACAACTGATGGCAGTAGCTAATTACTGTAGCTAACTAGCCAGGTAACGTATGTAGCTTGCCAGCAAGCTAACAAACAATGCTAAAGGGATTGCAAACGGGTTAGCATAACGCTAGCCAAACAATGTTTTTTTTCTTCTAAATACTAGTTAGCTGGCTAGCATTTATGAGGTCAGAAAACATGTATTTCCTCCAACAAAAAGGTGCCTTTCGGTCCAATAAACACACGTATTCTGGAGACTTGTGTGCTGATGACGTCAATGTGTGCTGATGACGTCGCCCACTGTACGTCCTTTCATTAGCCTGATTGTGTCCAGACTGAGCAGAAATCCACACACAATGGATCCCTGAAGTGGTCAGCCAGATCTGAACACAATCAGACCACAAAGCAACTTTTGTGAGTCTAAACCAGTTTTTCAGTGCGATCTTCGTATTCTGATAGAAGAAGTCGCATGTAAAATAACGGATAAATAAAAAAATAAAAAATAAATAAAAT
This sequence comes from Salvelinus sp. IW2-2015, assembly GCF_002910315.2. Lineage (NCBI taxonomy): Eukaryota > Metazoa > Chordata > Actinopteri > Salmoniformes > Salmonidae > Salvelinus > Salvelinus sp. IW2-2015. The sequence goes on along the minus strand of NC_036867.1, from coordinate 22,784,253 downwards.
GTACTGTAAGTGTGAAGTGTAGACACAACCTGAGTTACACATCGTATTCTGATTTCTCAGAATCTTTCTTTGACTTCAAAACAAAAGCTGAATAATGATAAGGAATACTGGCCAACTGAATATGAATGTTCCATTTCTTCACTATTGACTCATTTAAAATTCTCAATTCATAACATTAAATCATGTTTATTGTTATTATGTGATGATGGAATCTCTGCCAGTGACTCACTGTGTCCTTTGAATCTTTCAGGCAATCAATACTGGGTCCAAGTGGTTTAACTGCAGATTAAATCTAAATCAGGATTTCGGGATGGGGGAGGGGGGGGGGGGMGAAGACACACTAACCACAAGGCCATTAAATCATCCATAATAAAAGCTGTATGCGAGACTAGATATCTGATGGCGTCTGGAACCTCTGATGGATCCTGTATGAAGAATTTAGTCCATACCTTTTAACATGTAGAATTCACATTTGTCGTTTTCTTAAAGCCCCTATACAGTCGTTCTAGGAAACATTTTTAAATAATCCCTACATGTCTATGAATATAACTACAAAACATATTTGTAATAATTTATTTCCCTGAGCTTCCTTGGGACACTGAAATTCTGAATCTGACTGTGTGGGCATGAGGATACATATTTGAATGTATTTACATATACAGCCCTGATTGGCTGATATAATTGCCTAGAGCCCAACCCCTTCCCCTTAAAAAAAGAAGGGGAAAAAAGCACAGGGTATTRATCCTGTCAGTTGGAGCTGGAGTTGGACCTTAAAAGCGTCAAACTTCCACAGGTGTGTAGGCTACTTTGTTTTGTCATCAAAATACATAATACATTCATTTTCTATATCATTGTACTGTTTTCAATAGTTCACCAGAAGATGCAGACAGGTGCCAGAACAGCCTGTTTGCATGGTGGATTATCCTGGCCTATACCATGTCTGCCATCTATTCATTGCAGAATGCCACAGGGCAGACTATGGCGCTACGTCCTCAGAAGTCAACTGTTAGGTCTGACGATACTGAAAATTATGATTATAATAAGATTATAATATTATTTTCTGTTGTTGAAAGTAAATAAAGAAACCAGACTGCAATGAAAGGTTGTTGTCATTCATAAATTCTCTATTATTTACATTACATAATAAACAGATCAAAAAACAAGGCTTGAATGAAAGTCAAAATCATGGCATGTAAAGTACCTTTTAAACGTATTGTTTTACATGTGCTCAAGCTCTAGAAGGTGTTCCTGTGAGAGGAAAACAGATAATGGTGAAAGTAATGGGGTGTTGGCTAAACATAATCGGATAGGACGTATAGTGCAGCAACAGTGTCACGTCCTAACCATAGAGAGTCCATATTTTCTATGGTGGAGTAGGTCAGGGCGTGACTGGGGGGTTAGTCTAGTTATTATTTCTATGTGGGGTTCTAGGTTTCTTTTTCTATGTTGGTGATTTTGTATGATTCCCAATTAGAGGCAGCTGGTAATCGTTGTCGATGGAGGTATTGGAGGATAAAGGGAGGAGAGAGTTGTTAAGTTGGTGGAAGATGCACGACAGTGGATCTAAGGAGCGTGTAATTAGTTTAATGCCACCTGAGTCAGCTCCCCGTACTCGTCCTGAGAAGTGTGTTAAAACTTCTTTGGGATAGGGGGCAGCATTTTCACTTTTGGATGAATAGCGTGCCCAGAGTAAACCTCCTCCTACTCAGTCCCAGATGCTATTATATGCATATTATTATTAGTATTAGATAGAAAACACTCTAAAACGGTTTGAATAATGTCTGTGAGTATAACAGAACTCATATGGCAGGCAAAAACCTGAGAAAAAAATCCAACCAGGAAGTGGGAACAATCTGAAGGTTTGTAGTTTTTGAACTCACCCTATCGAATACACAGTGGGATATGGATTATTTAGCACTTCCTAAGGCCTCCACTAGATGTCAACTGTCTGTAAAACCTTGTCTGATGCTTCTTACTGTGGGTAGGACCGAAGGAACGGGAATGAGTAAGGTCTGCCATGAGCTGACCATGCTCTGACCATGCGCGTTCACATGAGAGGGAGCTCTGTTCCATCGCACTTCTGAAGACAATAGAATTCTCCGGTTGGAACATTATTGAAGATTTATGTTAAAAACATCCTAAAGATTGATTCAATACATCGTTTGACATGTTTCTACTGACTGTTACGGAACTTTTGACATTTCGTCTGCTTTAGTGAACGCACTTCGTGACTTTGGATTTGTTTACCAAACTCGCTAACAAAATAGCTATTTGGACATAAATGATGGACATTACCGAACAAACAAACATTTATTGTGGAAGTGGGAGTCCTGGGAGTGCATTCTGACAAAGATCAGCAAAGGTAAGTGAAGATTTAGAATGCTATTTATGACTTTTGTTGACTCCACAATTTGGCGGGTAACTGTATGGCTTCCTTTTGTGGCTGAACGCTGTTCTCAGATTATTGAATATTGTGCTTTTGCGTAAAGCTTTTTGAAATCTGACACAGGGTTGCTATTAAGAACAAGTTTATCTTTAATTCTATGTAAAACATGTATCTTTCATCAAAGTCTATGATGAGTATTTATGTTATTTGATGTGGCTCTCTTCAATTTCGCCGGATATTTTTGGAGGCATTTCTGAACATGGCCCAATGTAAACTGAGGTTTTGGATATAAATATGTAATTATCGAAAAACAATATGTATTGTGTAAACATGAAGTCCTATGAGTGTCATCTGATGAAGATCATCAAAGTTAGTGATTCATTTTATCTCCATTTCTGCTTTTTGTGACTCCTGTCTTTGGCTGGAAAAATGACTGTGTTTGTCTGTGGATTTTGAAAAGCATTTTGAAATTGGACACGGTGGTGGGATTAACAAGAAGTTATCTTTAAAATGGTGTGAAATACTATATGCTTGAGGAATTTTAATTATGAATTTCTTTGAATTTGGCGCCTCCCTTTCACTGGCTGTTGTCATATCGATCCTGTTAATGGGATTGCAGCCATAAGAAGTTAAAGTCCGGTTAAAATTGTGATGCGGCTCTACGCACCAGGTCTCCAGTGCGCCTTCACAGCCCAGTACGTCCTCTGCCAGCTTCGCGCACCAGGCCTCCAGTGCGCCTCCCAGTCCGGTACGTCCTGTGCCTGCTCCCCCGCACTCGCCCTGAGGTGTTGTCACCAGTCCCGGTACCACCAGTGCCCCCCACGCACCAGGCGTCCTGCGACGATCCCCAATCCAGAGCTTCCTGCGACAGTTCCCAGTCCAGAGCTTCCGGCCACAGTTACCAGTCCAGAGCTTCCGGCCACAGTTCCCAGTCCAGAACTTCGGCGCATGTTCCCAGTCCAGAGCTTCCGGCGACAGTTCCCAGTCCAGAGCTTCCGGCGACAGTTCCCAGTCCAGAGCTTCCGGCGACAGTTCCCAGTCCAGAGCTTCGGACGACAGTTCCCAGTCCAGAGCTTCCAGGCGACAGTTCCCAGTTCAGAGCTTCCAGCGACGTTTCACGGTTCGGAACCTCCTGAGACGGACCACGGTCCGGAACCTCCTGCGACGATCAATGGTCCAAAAACTCCAGCTCCATGGCCGGAGCCTTCCCCTGCGCCGATGCCCAGTCTAAGCACGGCGTCCAGTCCAGCTCCAAGGCCCGAGTTTTCTTCTGCGTTGGTGCCCAGTCCAGGCACAGCGTCCAGTCCCGCTCCATGGCGGGAGCCTTCCCCTGCGTCGATGCCCAGTCCAGGCACGGCGTCCGGTCCAGCTCCATGTCCGGAGCCTTCTCCTGCGCCGGTGCTCAGTCCAGATCTGGTGTCCAGTCCCGCTCCATGGCAGGAGCCTTCCTTGACACCGAGGTCCAGGCACAGGTTTCAGCCCGGGCCATGACTGGATCCACGGGATGAGCGTGTTCTTCGGCCCGCACCAGAGCCGCCACCCAAGCTGGCGGATACGTGAGCTGAGCGGGTTCTTCGTCCCGCACCAGAGCCGCCTCCGATGCTGGCGGATCCGCGGGATGAGGGGGTTCTTCGTCCTGCACCAGAGCTGACACTAGACACCCCCCCTAACCCTCCCTTTTGGTTTCAGGTTTTGGGGCCCGGAGTCCGCACCTTTGGGGGGGAGGGGGGTACTGTCATGTCCTGACCATAGAGAGTCCTTATTTTCTATGGTGGAGTAGGTCAGGGCGTGACTGGGAGGTTAGTCTAGTTTATTATTTCTATGTGGGGTTCTAGGTTTGTTTTTCTATGTTGGTGATTTTGTATGATTCCCAATTAGAGGCAGCTGGTATTCGTTGTCTCTAATTGGGGATCATATTTAAGTAGCATTTTTTCCACCTGTGTTTTATGGGATATTGTTTTGAGTTAGTGCACATAGCAACTCTGTAGTCACGGTTCGTTGTTATTTTATTGTTTATTTGTTTTTGCTCAGTTTCACTTTCTAAAAAGTGAAACATCCGCTGCGCCTTGGTCCAACATTTATTTTATCGAACATGACAAACAGATTAGTCATCAATGGCATGAAGTACAAAAAAGATGTGGTTTTATTTACATTGTCCTCACCAGTTTTCTTGAACACTGACATGACTATATACAACTTCACAACTATAATCTCATCCACTGTGTCGTGGAAAAGTACAAAGTAAGTCACGCTATTCATTGTTTTACAGCTTAAAGAATAGTCTCTTGTTATATGCTAGTGTTTTTTCAAACCTGATACAAACTTGTCTTGGTGTGACTTAGTCATAACTCTGGGCTTTCAGCCAAGAGACGTTTGGGTGCAACCGCAGCATGTGACATCCCTTGGGTTTACTATTTACAGAAAGTCACATAATATACTGTTTCTTGTTGTGAATGCAGTTAGACAGTTGAGCCCTCAGGCTATCAACCTTGTGCTATCATAAGTCTGCACAGACAACTAAATTACCTTTTACACACTATCTGTTGACTGCCACGTATACAGAAAGGGTTTGTATCTTCTCTATAAAAGCAGAGACCCGACTATGTTTGTTAAGCTTTCAACTCTGAACCATTCTTGGTGATGTTGATTGCTTCATTTTTGCTAATCTTATAATAAAGCTGTTGTTGGAAGAATCAAGTCTCTCTTRTCCTATATAATTTATCTGACAAATTGGCGACAAGGATGGGATGGCTAACTCCGCTTGCTGATTGCTCCCGAGGAGACCGAGGTTAKCTACGTGCAGGACTGCGTTAGACGTGGCTCAGGGAGCCCACTCTCCGATTAAAACGGAGCAGAAAGGGACCCGCCTCAGAACAGCTGGGAGCGTCAGTGAGTGGAGACTCCATTCCGGACAGACAAAATAAATTAAGGGTGAGACTGAATTTCTTTTAAACACCATCGAAAATGCTGTTCTGGGAGAGGTTGTGCATATTCTGTATTTGTTGTAGCAAAGACACCCCTAGTTAGAAACTTTGTTTTAGCAGAGTTACAGTGCCTTGAAAAAGTATTCATCCCCCTTGGTATTTTTCCTATTTTGTTGAATGACAACCTGTAATTTAAATGGATTTTTATTTAAAAAATMTGTATATTTCCAAAAATTCAACAACAAAAATAATGTGCATATGTACAGTGGCTAGCGAATGATTTCACCCCCTTGGCATTTTTCCTATTTTGTTGCCTTACAACCTGGAAATAAAATACATTTTTGGGGGGTTTGTAACATTTGATGTACACAGCATGCCTACCACTTTGAAGATGCAAAATATTATTATTGTGAAACAAACTAGAAATAAGACAAAAAAGCTGAAAACTTGAGCATGCATAACTATACATAACTATTCACCCCTCAAGTCAATACTTTGTTGATCCACCTTTTGCAGCAATTACAACTGCAAGTATTTTGGGGTTTGTCTCTATAAGCTTGGCACATCTAGTCACTGCTCCAGCTCCTTCAAGTTGAATGGGTTCCGCTGGTGTACAGCAATCTTTAAGTCATACCACAGATTCTCAATTGGATTGAGGTCTGGGCTTTGGCTAGGCCATTCCAAGACATTTAAATGTTTCCCCTTAAACCACTCAAGTGTTGTTTTAGTAGTATGCTTAGGGTCATTATCCTGCTGGAAGGTGAACCTCCGTCCCAGTCTCAAATCTCTGGAAGACTGAAACAGGTTTCCCTCAAGAATTTCCCTGCATATAGCGCCATCCATCATTCCTTCAAGTCTGATCAGTTTCCCAGTCCCTGCCGATGAAAAACATCCCCACAGCATGATGCTGCCACCACCATTCTTCACTGTGGGGATGGGGTTATCGGGGTGATGAGCTTGCACCAGACATATAATTTAACTTGATGGCCAAAAAGCTCAATTTTAGTCTCATCTGACCAAAGTACCTTCTTTCATATGTTTGGGGAGTCTCTGACATGCATTTTGGCGACCACTTAACGTGTTTGCTTTTTTATTTCTTTAAGCAATGGCTTTTTTCTGACCACTCTTCCGTAAAGCCCAGCTCTGTGGAGTGTACGGCTTAAAGTGGTCCTATGGACAGATACTCCAATCTCCGCTGTGGAGCTTTGCAGCTCCCTTCAGGGTTATCTTTGGTCTCTTTGTTGCCTCTCTCATTAATGCCCTCCTTGCCTGGTCTGTGAGTTTGGTGGGCGGCCCTCTCTTGGCAGGTTTGTCGTGGTGCCATATTCTTTCCATTTTTTTTATAATGGATTTAATGGTACTCCGTGGGATGTTCAAAGTTTCTAATATTTTTTTATAACCCAACCCTGATCTGTACTTCTCCACAACTTTGTCCCTGAACTGTTTGGAGAGCTCCTTGGTCTTCATGGTGCCACTTGCTTAGTGGTGTTGCAGAATCTGGAGCCTTTCAGAACAGGTGTATATGTACTGAGATCATGTGACACTTCGATTGCACACAGGTGGACTCTATTTAACTATTTATGTGACTTCTGAAGGTAATTTGTGGCACAAGATCTTATTTAGGGGCTTCATAGCAAAGAGGTTGAATTCATATGCACGCACCACTTTTCCGTCTTTATTTTTTTCATTTCACTTCATCAATTTTGACTATTTTGTGTATGTCCGTTACATGAAATACCAAATAAAAATCCATTTAAATTACAGGTTGTAATGCAACTAAATATGAAAAAAGGCAAGGGGGATGAATATTTTTTCAAGGCACTGTAGGTCCTGGATGTCAGGAAGCTTGGCCCCAGTGAAGTACTGGGCCGTACGCGATACCCTCTGTAGCGCCTTATTGTCAGATGCAGAGCAGTTGCCATACCAGACGGTAATGCAACCGGTCAGAATGCTCTCTCTCTTTTACTCACTCTCTCTCAAGCGCACACAGGACCCCCTTCAATACCACAGTTCCCTATAAGCTCATTACAAAGGTCACGGCCCTAGGTCTGAACTCCTCCCTACGCAACTGGGTCCTGGACTTCCTGGCGGGCCATCCCCAGTTGGTGATGATAGGCAACATGACCTGCTCGACACTGATCCTCAACATGGGGACAACACAAGGGTGCGTCCTCAGTACCCTCCTGTATTCCCTGTATACCCACGACTGCGTGGCCTCATGCAGTTCCAACTCCATCATCAAGTTTGCTAACGACACGACAGATCATCAACAATGACAAGACAGCCTACAGGGAGGAGGAAGGAACTCTGACGGCATGGTCCCACGTAAACAACCTCTCCCTCAAAGTTAGGAAAACAAAAGAACTGATTGTGAACTTCAGGAGGAACCAGGCTGGCCACGCACCCATCCTCATCAATGAGGCCTCCTTGGAGATGGTCACCAACTTCAAATTCCTCTGCATACGCATCTAAGAGATGCTGAAATGGTCTAACCACACAGACACCATAGTGAACAAGGCACAACAGCGACTCTTCAACCTCAGGAAGCTGAAGAAGTTGAGCCTGTCCCCGAGGGCAATCACAGTGTTCTAAAGGAGAACCATCGAGAGCATACTGTCAGGCTGCATCACAGTCTGGTACAGCAACTCCACCGCTGCGGACCACAAGGCTCTTCAGAGGGTGATACATGCAGCCAAACACACCATTGGGTGCATACTGCCTGCCCTAAAGGACATCTACAACACCAGGTGTCTCAGGAAGGCCAGAAGATTATCAGGGACCCCAGCCACCCAGGCCATGCCCTGTTCACCKCGCTTCAATCACTAAGATGCCCAGTACAGGGGCATCATGGCAAAAACTGAAAGACTGGCCAATAGCTACCATTAGTCAGCTACCTGCTCCCCCTCCACCCTATACATGTGACTATTAAACACTCTGAATCTGAATATCTACGGTCTCTTAATCTTTTGTGATCATTGTTTACGCTTAGCTAGCAGTGTTGACCTCTAACACATGTGCGATCTTGGAGTGCTGACTTTGTCCATCCATTGCAGAGATTGAAAAGGAATCCTTGAGATCTCTGTTTTGTGGAGAAAGTACTTAACCCTTGTGTGGTGTTCGGGTCTGTGAGACCCATTTTTTATGTTTACTAAAAGATAAATGATACAATTAATACTTTTTTCAACCTGAGACTTATTGCTCTTGGTTCATTTTCTGTGAAGAACATGTAAAATAACACATTTTATTGAGTGCACACCGTGCACTCCCCCTGCACATTTATATTACATAGCTTTCTATGTGTGGCTCCTTACCACAATCAATCAGCATGGCAAAATTAATCTCTGCTCAGAGGGCTTTAGAATGTTTAATTTGCAGAGAGTGAGACGCTAGTGTGGATGGAGCGACTTTTCCGAAAATGAGGATCATGTCTCTGTCAATTCGGTGTCTGACAGTGAGTTGGAAGAAGATGATGAGATTGACCATCAGCCAGCCCCAGGACCAGCCCGTCAGCAACCTGCTCATCAGCAGCCTCTAGGAAGAGAAATATGGATGTCAACAAATGGTGATATTGAATGGTCTTCATGCCCAAGGAATGAGCCACCCTGCATGGATGCCAATGTGATAAGGATGCAACGAGAACCAACACAGATGGACATAAAGTCTTCTTTTAAACTGTTCATCCCAGACACCATCCAGAAAATAATTCTGGACTACACTAATTTGGAGGGAAGGCGTGTTTTTGGAGAAAGATGGAAGAAGATGGACCAAACATGCATTCATGCATTTACATGCATTATTTTGGGTTCTTATCCTTGCTGGTGTTTTCAGATCCAATGGGGGAATCCACATAATCCCTGTTCAATGCAGAAACTCTCAGATAACTTTTCTGTGCAACAATGTCTCTGGAAAAATCCCACAATATTTCCAGGATTACCTGCTAAGACACCAGACCAGCTCGGCGGCAGAGAGACAAGCTAGCTGTAATCAGGTCAGTGTGGGACAAGTGGGTGGACCGCCTTCCCCTGTTTTACAACCCTGGGCCCAACATTACTGTTGATGAGCAGCTTATGCCATTTAGGAGCCGCTGCCCCTTCAGGCAGTACCTACCGTCTAAACCCGCAATATATGGAATCAAGATCTGGGCTGCCTGTGATGCTGCTTCATCATATGGGTTGAAATTGCAAGTGTATACGGAGAAGCCAGATGGAGGAGCCCCTGAGAAGAACCAAAGGATGCGGYTTGTCCTGGACGTGACACAGGGACTCCGTGGGCCACAACATCATATTCAATAACTTTTTAACTTTGAACAAGCTGGGATAGGAGTTCCTCAAAAGGAGGCTGACGATGGTAGGAACAGTACGAAAAAACAAGCCAGAGCTCCCAACTCAGCTGTTAAATACATGGAACAGGCCAATCAATTCCTATAAGTTTTTGTTCACAGCCGTCATGTCCCGAGTGTCCTAAGTGCCAAAGAAAGGCAAAAATGTGGTACTCTTAAGTACGCTGCATAGGGATCGGAGAAGCTGTGAAAAAACAGAAATCATAATGGATTACAATGCCAGAAAAGGAGGGGTGAACAATTTAGACAAGCTGGTGACTGGCTACAGCTGCAAAAGAAGAACCCTACGCTGGCCACTTGTGATATTCTTCAACATCTTTGACATCTCGGCGTACAAAACGTGTTTGTCATCTGGGTGGCGTTGAACCCAGATTGGAACAGAGGGAAGCTCTAGGGGAGATGGCTCTTTCTCGAGGAGTTGGCCAAGGCATTGGTAAGACCTCAAATCCAGAGGAGGCAAAATGGTTTGCCATCTGCCTGACCCACAGAACCAACAACTCCAATACCGGAAGTAAGTGTGAGTGATGTTGTTGCATGTGTGTGTGTCTGACTCTCCTTCCTTGGCCAGCTGTAACTATATATGTGAGTGAATGAAATGTTAGTGAAATTCCTGAACTAAGTGTTTTCATCATTCTAGATTGCAGCCGGTAGCAACAAGAAGAAGCGCTGTGATGAACAAGAAGACACAGTACACATACAAGTGCGAGAAATACATTTGCAACACACACACAGTAAAACTCATGTCCATCATGTGGTGTGTAGACCGGCCTTAATTTCTTTTCAATGGGGCTCATTTATCATTTCCATAAAATACTGTAGGTAAAATTTGTCCTTCAAATATGTTCAGTTCAAAGCAATAAACATCAACAGTGATGAAAACATTGTTTCATTTATATTTGTTCAAGATAAACATGATTTATTCCACCCATTTCTTGATTATAATACCTTTTTGTTTACAATTTTTTTATAAAAATAAATAGCGCTTTTATTGATAAATGTGATCTGGCAGAGGTAAATGGCAAATATCAACCATGTATGCTGTCTATATTGCTTGTAATTGATATAAGTCAACATCTAAGTATTTAAAAAAAWAWATATAATATATATATATATATWTTTTTTTTACCTTCACTTAACTAGGCAACTCTTATTTACAATGACGGCCTACCCTGGCCAAACCCAAACCCGGACTATGCTGGGCCAATTGTGCACTGCCCTATGGGACTCCTAATCACAGCCGGTTGTGATTAAGTATTTTTACGTAAATTGTTATGGCTGTATTGTTTTAAAAACCCAATAATGTTGTGGGTCCATCAGACCCGCGAACATTGGGTGAATAACAAAAACATGAACACCACACATGGGTTAAATGACAATGAATGACTAATTTTGCACAACAGGCAAACATAATATAACCACTTAGTACATTGGCCCTGTATTCAGAGATAATCTATTCACCAGAAGTAGGTATATTTTTCTGCACTTGATCACACAATTAAATAGATGTATGTTAAATATCTTTGTTATAATTTTTTATGTGTTAATGAAAATGTATAACATCAACAATATACCGGTCTGTAATTCTGCAAAATATCAAATGAAATCAAACTTTATTTCTTTATTTGAATGCAACAAGTGTAGACCTTACCGTGAAATGCTTACTTACAAGCCCTTAACCAACACGGCAATTGGCAGTGTGGGGGGTACAGGTTAGTTGGGGTAATTTGCACCTGTAGTTAGGGGTGAAGTGACTATGCATAGATAATAAACAGCGAGAAGCAACAGTCCGGTGGCCATTTGATTAATTGTTCAGCAGTCTTATGGCTTGGGGGTAGAAGCTGTTAAGGAACCTTTTGGTCCTAGATTTGGCGCTCTGGTACCACTTGCCGTGCGGTAACAGAGAAAACAATCTATGACTTGGGTGACTGGAGTCTCTGACAATTTTATGGGTTTTCCTCTATGTGCTGTATAATGTCAAAGCTTATTTTATAGACTGAAGTGTGGCTGAGGCAACACTATACTTGCAAGGCCATGGACTCAGTGACATTAGCTACAGTTGCCTGAAAACTCTTCTCTTCTCTTCGCCTGTTTCAAGTTTACTTCAGTTCTGTACATAGACACAAACACACCCCAACGCACACAGAAGAAAATATATGTTTTATTTTCAGAGGAAGCTAGCACCATAATCTAGGAGTGAGATAAGGCACTTTCCCACTGTGAGGTGAGACGGATCACTAATGTTCAGAGGTCCTCTATCAGTATGTGGGCCTCTGCTTCAGTTCTCTCTCCCACACCCAGTGTTCCTATTCCGGTGGCGTTCATTATGTTCTCCTACCCTCCACCATAACAAGTATTTTTCGAAAGGAAATGGCTCTGGGTTCTACAGCATCTAACATTTAAAGCTAAAATTGACATGTCCTGGATCTGTTTATTTTCCGGTAGCAACAGAGGCAATGTTTGGAAAAAGATGGAAATAACTTAATGAATACTTCAAAGCATTATACTGTAGCTCGGTAGCTATTTAACAACAAGATATGAATCATGCTGTTTAGGAATAATAGGGTCTCCTGAAGTTTTTTTTAGCAGTATGAATATCTTATTCTCTTGCTCTGCTTTGCATGTGGTTGATTTCTTGAGTAGTATAATCTTGGAGAGACAGAGCAGGGATAAGCGAGTCATGAGGTACAGTACAGTGTATCAGCAGGTAATCCAGTTTGTGTGTCTCACTGTCTCAGAGGTCAGGCCTGTCAGCCATTGTTTCTAAATACAGCTGACAGCAGACACCGTACAATAGGCCTATTGGTTGCATCTCAAATGGCACCTTATTCCCTAAGTAGTGCTCTACTTTTGATCAGGGCCTAAAGGGCACTGATCAAAAGTAGTGCACTATAAAGGGAATAGGGTGACGTCTGGGACACACCTTAAGACTGAGGGAATATCTACAGATAAGCTCTTCAGCTTATTACCGGTCAAGAACCGTTTGTAGGTCAACTCAGAACAGTTCTACATGGTCCAATTGGAGCAAGTGGACAGTTTGGCCTCAATTTCAACTCGCAAATACAGTACTCTCTTTCTCTGAAAAATACATCTGAACATAAGTGCCTCACTCACAAAGGCTATAAACATTTCATAATGTTTAATCAATGCTACAGTTTATGGGGTCAAATGCTGGCACTATAGATCTGGAGGACACCTGCATGGCAAACATGATGTCTCAGTAATCTCATAAAACATTGATTATTGGAAAGCAAGGGGTCAGGCGCCAGCCACACCTCTCAAAAAAACACAATTTCTCCACAGGGTCACAGAGTTCAGCAGTTATCGTTACCCTTTAGGCTTTGACTCATGCAACATCCATATACCAGACACTCTGGGTTTTAAATTGTGTGAGCTCTCCAGAGTCTTCGAAGTGTGCCTCCCAAATGGCACACTATTCCCTTTATATTGCAAAATGGCTCTGGTCTAAAGTAGTGCCATATAAAGGGGATAGTGTACCATTTGGGATCCAGCTGGAGTGTCAAGTGCTAGTAAGTGAAATATCTTAGCTGTGAAATCAGGAGGGGGGAGTATTGTGCTGCAGCGTCACAGAAAAGGTAACCTGAGGAGGTGGAGGTCCTTTATCTCCCAGGTTAGGGGTGCATCCCAAATGGCACCCTATTCCCTATTTTGTGCAGTACTTTTTACTGGGGCCCATAGAGCTCCGGTCTAAAGTAGTGCACTATAATTGGAATCGGTTGCCATTTGGGAGGCAGCCTTAATATAACCACTCAAATAAATCCTTTCCCCTGTTGGCCACATCTCATACAGACCATATTGACCTGTCCTCCACAGCTACCCCTATTAGAGCCAGTTTAGGTTGGACCCCTTTGAAAGGAAAGGATAAGTGAGGACTGGGCATTTTGTCCTTAATCTTATATAACATTAACAAAATGTTAGTATCACTCCAGTAACACTTTACATTCATTTTCTCACATACCTGTGTAAGGTTGTAATTACTCCAGTAACAACATTCAGAATTAACATTCATAATATAAATGAACAAACCTGGTCAAGCCACCAGCACTAGCTACCACTAGCTGTTTACTGCATGACACATTTAAGCATTTGCCAGATTCCCTCATTAAAACAGTTAATGGTTTCACCCTGTAAAAAACTGTCCATAACCTCCCAACTTAGATTATTAATTCTAGCTAAATCAAAAAGCACTTCATAACAGTCTATCCAAACATTTTGGTAAACTAAAAGTCATTTGAATCCACCGTGCTAATTGAGCCTTAGCGATTGGAGGGCGACATCTCTTACCTCATTAAGCGCTATACTGTGGAAATATTCTCATTCAAGGCAGGGACAGGAAAGCAGCCAGACAGTGTTGACTTTGGAGTCCGATGTTCTTGTATCTGTGATGATAAATCATGCGCATGGCGGTCAGAGGTGACTTGTCGTCTGAGCAGAAATGCAACAAGAGAACATGCTTAGAAACAACCACTTCTATCAGGGGTTGCTGTTAATTCTCTGAGTAATCCCTCCTTATCATCTTAGGGAAATAAATCACATAAACGGATTGCCTAGGTTTAAATGATTTCCAACACATCTGTTCAATAGAGACCATTTGTACTGCTTGCCACTACTTTTCACTTTAATCTCCAAGGACAAGCGGTGGCAATCTAAGCACCACTTTGTCGTATAAGACGCTGTGGTTACTTATGAGACGGATAACCGGATATAATACAAGTTGGGTTGACATGGAAAAAGACATGATCAGCGTCTTAGTTTAGGAGCAAGCCAGAACCTCTGGCTTTGATGGTGGCAAATTAAGATTTTGTGCAATCATAACAATGCACACGTATTGCTTATAATTAGTTATACAATAAATACTTACTTGTACAACCCTTACTTAACCAGGAAAGTCAATAATGAACAAACTGATGACACATAGTACTTCTCTAATTCTAACATTGATAAGTCACTTTGCAGTTCAATTTGAGGTTTGAGAACACTCACACTTTGATACCCTAAGGCTCTCATCCAGTATACAGCAATTAGACATACTCTAAGAATACCAAACATTAGGAACACCTTCTTAATATTGAGTTGCACCCACCCCTTTTGCCCTCAGAACAGCTTCAATCACCGGGGCATGGACGCTACTCCAATAGAGTACCACAGCATGAGTCCCATAACCATACAAACTTTTGCATGATGTCTACTTTAATGCTAATTAGCATTTTCCAATCTGAGAGTAAATGGAGCAGAATATATTGATAAAAGTCACCATGTCCGAGAGAGATTTACATGGTTATCAAAACGTCACACCAGGGCAAACCTACACAAAACCAAGCCCTTTTATTTTAAGTGTTTTTGAATGCTAGGTTTTATGGGTATTATGACACCTCCACTGTGGGACTCTATGCTTCCCATAGTTGTGTAAAGTTGGCTGGATGTCCTTTTGGGTGGTGGACCATTCTTGATACACACGGGAAACTGTTGAGTGTGAAAAACCCAGCAACGTTGCAGTTCTTGACAGACACCGATGCGCCTGGCACCTACTACCATACCTCGTTCAAAGGCACTTAATGACAGGTTGCCAAATGATATCTGGGGCTGTGTAACAAAGGGGTTCAAATACCATCTTTCTAGTCTCTCTCATCTATGCAGCCTGCCTGCCTAGCTGCTCATTGTGCTTACCTTTAGTGTCCCAAATGGCACCCTTTTCCAGATGTAGGGAATAGGGTGCCATTTGGAATGCAGACATAGACAGTATTAGATGAAGGTGAAATGTGACTCAACTCAATTAATTTGAAATAAAATAACAGATCAGAAAAAGGGTGCTAGATGCCAATGTTCCCATAATAATGCCCCCCTAGTGTCCCTGAGAGTGTGTGTTCACATATAGTCAACAAAGTGTTCTTTGTGTACTATTTACACATTTTTGCCTTTTTGCAGGAAATGACTCTTCTGGACAGAATCCTCTGCAGTCTCCTCTACGGTCCCCATGCCAGATGGGAGATAAGTACTGTATGATTCCATTCCCAAAAGACAAACATTTATATCTGTGAAATAAACTTTGAGCGGTTGTTTTGGGCCGGGTACCAGGTCCGCGGAGCTTAAGAGGCAACCACTCACTTAATTTTCAGTCAGACATATAATTGGGAACCAACACTTTCTTTACCTTCTTTTGCTCTGGCTCTGTAGTAGTAACCTGAATCAGAATATAAGACTAAAGTTTTGAAATTGAAATGTATCTAATGAAGGTAGCTTACAATTTATGTGTTGCTTAGAAAATGCTACCAGAGGGCATCAAACTTTAACATTAATGAGTTAACCTGTCATATAGGGGCTGACAATAACCATACTTAACATAGAAACACATAGAAACACTCTCCTTTTGACTTTTCAAACTCTATGGTCATCATTGGCCAATTTCACAAGGATAACATTCTTTCTCCCTCCAGCCAGCTCCATACAGAACATATATAGGCCTATAGGTCTTTTAACATTATTGATATGTTACGTCCTCTGCTATCTCATGGTATGAGAGTTACCTGTCTAACAGAACAGAGAGGCTGTTCGTTAATGGAAGCCTCTCCAACATAATGAAGGTAGAGTCAGGCATACCCTAGGGCAGGCCCCTTACTACATTTTTTTACTGAGGGCCTGCCACTGGCACTGATTAAAGCCTGTGTGTCTATGTATGGTGATGATGCAACATTATACAGTGCATTTGTAAAGTATTCACACCCCTTGACTTTTTACACATTTTGTTACGATACAGCCTTATTCTTCAATGATTTTAAATTATTGTTTTTCACTCCCACTTGGAGTTTGCCGTCCTGTTTCCATTGATTCTACAACTTCATTGGAGTCCACCTGTGGTAAATTCAGAAATGCACACACGTGTCTATATAAGGTCCCACATTTGACAGTGCATGTCAGAGCAAAAGCCAAGCAATGAGGTCGAAGGAATTGTCCGTAGAGCTCTGAGACAGGATTGTGTCGAGACACAGATCTGGGGAAGGGTACCAAAGAACACAGTGGCCAACATCATTCTTAAATGGAAGAAGTTTGGAATGACTTCCTAAAGCTGGCCTCGTTTGGCTCGTCTGGTAGGCTCGTGTCACTGGGCAGCTCTCGGCTGTGCTTCCCTTTGTAGTCTGTAATGGTTTGCAAGCCCTGACACATCCGACGAACTTCAGAGCAGGTGTAGTATTACTCGATCTTAGCCCTGTATTGGCGCTTTGCCTGTTTGATGGTTCGTCGGAGGGCATAGCGGGATTTCTTATGAGCCTCCGGGTTAGAGTCCCGCACCTTGAAAGCGGCAGCTATACCCTTTAGCTAAGAGCGGATGCTGCCTATAATCCATGGCTTCTGGTTGGGGTATGTATGTACGGTCACTGTGGGGACGACGTCATCGATACAATTATTGATGAAGCCAATGACAGATGTGGTGTACTCCACAATGCCATTGGAGGAATCCCGGAACATATTCCAGTATGTACTCGCAAAACAGTCCTGTAGCTTAGCATCTGCTTCATCTGACCACTTTTTTATTGATCTAGTCACTGGTGCTTCCTGTTTTAATATTTGCTTGTAAGCAGGAATCAGGATAGAATTATGGTCAAATTTTCCAAATGGAGAGCGAGGGAGAGCTTTGTATGCGTCTCTGTGTGTGGAGTATAGGTGGTCTTGAGTTATTTTCCCTCTGGTTGCACATTTAACATGATGATAGAAATTTGGTAAAACTGATTTAAGATTCCTTGCATTAAAGTCCCCGGCTATAAGGAGTGCCGCCTCTGGGTGAGCGTTTTCTTGTTTGCTTATGGCGGAATACAGCTCATTCAATGCTATCTTAGTGCCAACCTCTGACTGAGGTGGTATGTAACAGGCTACGAAGAATACATATGAGAACTCTCTCGGTAGGTAGTGTGGTCTACAGCTTATCATGATATACTCAACCTAAGGCGAGCAATAGCTTGAGACTTCCTTAGATATAGTGCACCAGCTGTTATTTACAAAAATACATGTCTTACCTTGTCTTACCAGACGCCACTGTTCTATCCTGCCGGTACATCTTATAACCAGCCAGCTGTATGTTGATATTGTCATCTTTCAGCAATGACTCCGTAAAGCATAAGATATTCCAGTTTTTAATGTCCCGTTGGTAGTTTAATTTTCCCTGTAACTCGTCAATTTTATTATCCAAAGATTACATGTTTGCTAGCAGAATTGAGGGAAGTGGGGGTTTATTCGAACACCTCCGACTTCTCAGAAGGCGGCCCGCTCTCCATGGCCTCTCTCTGCCTCCTCTTCACGTAGATCACGGGGGTCGGGGCCTGTTCCCGAGGGAGCCGTATATCCTCCGCCTCGGGCTCGTCAGAGTCGTTAAACAAGAAAAAGGATTCTGCTAGTCCGTGGTGAGTAATCACAGTCCTGATGTCTAGAAGTTATTTTTGGTCATGAGAGACGGTAGCGGCAACATTATGTACAAAATTTGTCAAAATAAATTTGTTACAAACGACGCAAATAAACAAACAAAAAAACACAATCGGTTGGGGGCACGTAAAACATCTGCCTTCTGCTCCGGCGTCATCTTAGGCTGTGTTCCAAATGTACAGTCTACTACTTCTGACGAGCTCTGGTCAAAATTAGTACAATATAATAGGGAATAGGGTGCCATTTGGGACACAGACCTAGTTTTCCACTTATCACAGAGACACAATAGTTTATTCCACAAATGTTGATGTAAACATTGCTAACAATACTATATGAAGGGAGAATGTTGTAAATATTTGTTCTGAAATACTGGCTACCTTTGCAGAATATTTATACAGTAACAAGCTTACATTAGCGTCAGTACCTTTGTGTCTTTTTTTTAACGTTGTTTCATGTAAATTGACATGTTAGGAGATGATATGTTTGGGATATGTAGGTATTGCTCTGTTGTTCTGTTTCAATCTGGAGTTGCAATTTGATATGACATCCACACAGCATAATCTCTGCATGGAGAATGACACGCAGCCAACAAAAATCAAGTCACATTGTCTCAGAAACTGATCGGCAGCTACCTCTGACGTAGTTCTCACATATTTACAAGATGAAAAACAGGCAAATCCCAAACTGACAGTCAGTCCAGTTGTATCTTGGAAGATGCATAGAGACTAGTTAGCTCCTATGAGATGCTGATCTGACAGTAACATCCTAAGGGGCTAATGGAAGTAGGTGAATAGGAATGGGATTACAGAAAGACGGTACACAATATGAAATACATTTCTCCAATTAAATACTGTACAGTACAATCCACAGAAACAAAAGACAAACCACTCTCAGTACCTTTTCTCCATTTTCCCATTGAAATAGGTACGTGTCCCAAATGGCACACTATGCCCTCTATAAGTAGGGAGTACTGCACTATATAGGGAATAGGGTGTAATTTGTGAACTCATGTCCATTAACACACATGAACAGTGGAAAGGCTAACGGCAAGCAACCTCATAGATTATGGCGCATACTCTTTTGTTGCTCTTTATTTCCAATGTGTCACATAGTTTTGAGTCTGCGATGAGTAGGGGTTAAATGCAACTGTGGAATTCTGTGTGCTTTCTTTCCAAACACTCTCTATGCACAATGTCACTTTTTGAAATGTGTTGCACTACACATTGCTTATTAATGAACAATTTCCCACTGCCAGCGAAAATTCTCAGCTTGTAATTTAGAGTATGAACGTTATTATCCAATGCTTTCAGAAGAAATGTACACATCCAATCATATGCTCCATTTATCAACTCTACACCAAGATGAGGGACACATGCTTGGAATAGAGACTTGATKATTTACAACACATCCGTATTATTGGCTACATTTCTCTTTGGTAACACATTCCTGTGAAGCAGTATAAATTAATAGGGCCCGGTTGGGTCTCAGGCGACAACACCTTCACCCTGAAAAGTGATGTAGGGGTGTCAGGTTGTGAATCTTGCCCTATAAAACCCCTGCCTCCATCAATTCTCCTCAACCTTCTCCAGTCACTGATGCTTTATGCGGCTCCACTATGGGAACAACAAACTCAAGATAGGAGTGAGTGTGTTCATTTGATACTAAAACGGCAAAACCTCCCCAATTGACAATTACTCAAAGGATAAGGCAGCCAGCACTGAACTCAACCGTAAAGCATTTGTACATATTTTTCCCTTTCCATTTAAACTTTTTACTATATTGCATATCATTAGCTTGTAGATATGTATGTCTGTGGTGGTAGTAAATCACAATTTTCAGATGGCAACTGTGTGTGTTTCACATTTAGAAATATGATTTTCCATATGTTGGGTTGTTCAGATAGCTTGCTCTAGCTATCTGGGTCCATTCGGATATGCTTTCCCCTCTTGTAATTGAAACACATGAGAGGGTAGATAGTAGATAGTTACATCTCCATATTTGTCTCGCCTATCCTACATCAGGAATTTACTCTGAGCATCATGCTGAAGGCTTCCTTTTTATTCCCTTTCTTCACGAACCAATAATGAACTGTTGATAAAGATTCAATCGAAAAGTGATGAAGCTGTTGATCACACCAGTGCAAAGTCTATTTGGTTTTATTTGGTGATAAATTAACTTGTGGATGGATTCACAGTTCTCCGACACTGCAGCTCTAACTGCATCACTTCCTCTGAGGCTGTTCACTCCTAACCTCATTGATCTCTGGGCAGAAACTAGGGTTGCGTCCCTATGGGCCCTGTTCAAAAATAGTGCACTATGTCGGGATTAGGGTGTCATTTCAGAGGCTGCCCATCAATTCAAGCAATGGTGTCATCCACCCCCCAAAAAGTGGGGACTCTGATGGCCAAATCCAAGTTCAAAAGAGGAGAGTAGACTAGACAGCACTTCAAATGTCAGTAATAACCAAATTCAGTATCTTTGCATTATTTAGATGTCTTGGAATTTGTTATGTGTATCTTGTGTATTTTTATCGTAAACATTGATAAAATAGAGAAGGCACGTGGCCCATCACTTTCAATGGGTAGCCTATTGAAATTGCACGCTATGCAGGGGATGCACAGTAAGCTTTTAACACTGAAGCCACTCTGCCAACTACTATGGTTGGAGGCAGGAGAAGCTACAATTGTATGACATATGCTTGAAATCTGTGAAAGGGTTTATCAACAGTTTGTTTGACACTTGTACGTTGCCATGTCGGTGCTGCAAGGTGTCTATATCTTTTTAAACACACAGCAACAGAGCAGATTGATGTGACTTGTTCCAGACCCTAAGGAGCCTCGATTGACATTGACAATTGTTCATCTAATCATTGAGAGTATTATGGACTAAACCCGTCAACTTAATTTAATAGCGTCAATAAAGTACTATTTACGCTTATTTGCCTCCAGAATACTGAAACACTGTTATTCTTATAGGCCCACCCAGTTATATATACAGACAAATATTCACACTGAATCCCAACTGACACAGTACCTGCCTGTGTAGAGTAGCTACAATAATATGAATTTACTTTCATTTACTCTGTCACATTGCTTTTAAATGAAATCTTCTGATTTCATTTACCTCTACATATGCATCTGCAGCAGAAAATGAATAGAATACTTAATTTCTTCATATTGTGGGAGACAGAGCAGTTCAATCTTGTTTCTAGGGAGTTGGCAGGCCCGTACTGCCCTTATCATCACTGATGTATAAACTTCAATGTAATTTAATGAACGTAATTTTCCTCCCCACTGTGCTGCAGATAGCCGTGCTGTATTATGTTGAGCCCAATCTTTGGAAATCACAATTTCCAATACACAACAGTGATTGGTCTGGATGCCAAGGAAAATACACATTTTCTTTCCTAGAAGACATTTTCTTTTAACCTCCAGTTAACATGCACAACCATTCATAATTTGGGTCAAGTCATGTCTTTCTTATCACACTACACGGCTAAAAGAATGTGGACACCTGCTCGAACATCTCATTCCAAAATCATGGGCATGAATATGGAGTTGGTCCCCCCTTTGCTGCTATAACAGCCTCCACTCRTCTGGGAAGGCTTTCCACTAGATGTTAGAACACTGCTGCGGGGACTTGCTTTCATTCAGCCACAAGAACATTAGTGAGGTCGGGCACTGATGTTGAGCGATTAGGCCTGGCGTTGGATGAGGTGAAAGYTGTTGGATGAGGTTGAGGTCAGGACTCTGTGCAGGCCAGTCAAGTTCTTCCACAATGTACATGGGAGCATTGTCATGCTGAAACAGGAAAGGGCCTTCCCCAAACTGTTGCCACAAAGTTGAAGGAACAGAATTGTCTAGAATGTAATTGTATGCTGTAGTGTTAAGATGTCCCTTCACTGGAACTAAGGGGCTTAGCCTGAACCATGAAAAACAGCCCCAGACCATTATTCATCCTCCACCAAACTTTACAGTTGGCACTATATATTCGGAGAGGTAGCGTTTGCCTGGCATCCACCAAACCCAGATTCCCACTCTAGCCGACACTTGGCATTGCGCATGGTGATTTTAGGCTTGTGTGCGGCTGCTCGGCCATGGAAACCCATTTTGTGAAGCTCCCGAGAAATAATTATTGTACTGACGTTGCTTCAAGAGGCAGTTTGGACCTCGGTAGTGAGTGTTGCAACGATTTTTAATTAAGCGCTACGCGCTTTAGCACTCGCKGTTCCCAATATGTGAGCTTGTGAGGCCTACCACTTCGTGGCTGAGCCGTTGTTGCTCCTAGACGTTTTCAATTCACAATAACAGCACTTACAGTTGACCGGGGCAGCTCTAGCAGGGCAGAAATTTGACGAACTGACTTGTTGGAAAAGTGGCATGTTGAAAGTCACAGAGCTCTTCAGTAAGGCCATTCTAATGCCAATGTTTGTCTATGGAGATTGCATGGCTGTGTGCTCGATTTTATGCACCTGTCGGCAACAGGTGTGGCTGAAATAGCCGAATCCACTAATTTGAAGGAGCGTCTACATGCTTTTGTGTATGTTCCCAATTCATTCAAGAATATATGCCCACATTTGGCTTTGGGGGCAGTACACTTTGGAGAAAATAGGGAATTGTGTTCAATTCGAGTTAATACCATTACAGCCCTAATCAGAATGCAAGGCTATTAATACTTAGGGTAATTGACATCAACATCCTCTGTAAAAATGCACATAATTTGCATCTGATCACTTTAAACCAAAACAACTCTAAAACACGGTCAAATTAAGTCAAATTAAGGATTCTGAGTAGTTATTTATTTCCCTCTTATTTTCTTATTCAGCATTAGTGTCACCCTACTCTTACAGGAGTCACATGTAAGAGGAGTTACAGACAGGATTACTAGAGTAAATCAGAAAGCCTCTAAGCTCCTGGACCTGTGTTAACGTTAGTGCTTTGAAATTCTGTATTCTGTATTAGGGGTGGAGAAAAAAACACTATTGATGTGTGTTTATGATGGTTCTGCTACTATGATCTTAGTGAAGAAGAACTACACATGAGAGACTAGGGGACTATTGTATTCAGCTTTACATACACCCTACTGATGGATGGTTTTCCTCGTCCCTCACAACAAGATAGCAGAAGCATCACGCCTCTAACCCATGAGCTATTATGTTAACAGTGGATTTAATCAAGAGGTCTCCTCCCATAGGTTTTGCAACAGATTTCCTCTCTCCCAGTCTTCCTAATGGCATCACTAATTTGATCCCTTTATCGTCCCACTTCTATCAATTACATTTGCTTTTAAGACTGTTAAGTCAAATCTAGACGTCCTACCCATTCAGCCGGGAGCCTCTTTTCGTACAACACAGCACATACTGCACATGGAAATACTGACAGAATATACAAGGGTTGCTGATGGGCTTTTACAACAAACAAAAAAATATACATGCGGGTTTAAGCTGGTTGGCATATTCAGGATGTGCAATAACAACTCACAAGGAAGCGAAGCAATTGAATGCCAATGTCCAAAACCTGCATTTCCAAAAAAAAGGAGAGAAACTAAACAATATTTTCAATCGAAGATAAACATTGACCACAGTTTACATCGTATCGCGACCAGGGCCATGCACAGACCGTTCAGGTGGCAGGTGCCCAAATCTCCCCCCCAGGTAGTTGGGGCTACCTGCTACTGCTTATTTATTTTCTGCAACAACCCAATCACTCATCACACATGGTAAGCAAGTTGTGCCAGTGACTCCTACTAGAGATGACTAGCGATGATTGACATTGAGAAAAGGATGGACTATCAGCTGATCATAGCAAATGCAAGCTTGCTATGCTGTCGAAACATATTTGTTTTTACTTGATTTAATTTTATTCTGATTCTATGATCTGCACCTTACAAACAAATAATCAAATTTCCCTCTTCTGTGTTCCTGACAGTGGCATGACAGATCCAACATAAAGTAGCCTACTGCAATATTCAATCTCACTGCCCGTAGCCAGTTGGCAATGCATGTAGAAGTCCACCAAGCTGCGAGGCCACATTTTCACAGGGCAGTTGAGCCCTAGGATTCTCTGCCTCTGACCCTATTACAGGGGCTGAGTCACCGGCTTAATAGTGCTCTTCCATGCCGTCCCTGCGAGGGGTGTGTCACGTTTTGCCAGGCTTTTTTGTGCTATACTCGACTTGAGTGGGCTGAGTCACTGACGCGGTCTTCCTGTCTGGTCTTGTGCCCCCTTGGGCTCATGCGGAGGAGGAGATCTTTGTGGGGTATACTCAGCCTTGTCTCAGGGTAGTAAGTTGGTGGTCTGTTGATATCCCTCTAGTGGTGTGGGGATTATGCTTTGGCAAAGTGGGTGGGGTTATATTCTGCCTGGATGGCCCGGTCGAGGGTATCGTCGGACGGGGCCACAGCGTCCCCCGACCCCCCTGACTCAGCCTCCATTATCTATGCTGCAATAGTCTATGTGTCGGGGCTAGGGTCAATCTGATATATCTGGTGTAATTCTCCTGTCTTATCTGGTGTCCTGTGTGAATTAAGTATGCTCCCTCTAATTATCTCCCTTTCTCCCTCCCCTCCTGGAGGACCTGAGCCCTTGGACCATGCCTCAGGACTACCTGGCCTGATGACTKTTGGCTGTCCCCAGTCCACCTGGTCATGCTGCTGCTCCAGTTTCAACTGTTCTGCCTGCCGCTATGGAACCCTGACCTGTTCACCYGATGTGCTACCTTGTTCCGGACCTGCGGTTTATGACTCCCTCTCTCTCTCTCTCTACCGCACCTGCTGTTTCGACCTCTGAAAGCCAACTGACATTTACTCTGGAGTTGCTGACTTGTTGCACCCTCTACAACCACTGTGATTATTATTTGACCCTGCTGGTCATCTATTAACGTTTGAACATCTTGAAGAACAATCTGGCCTTAATGGCCATGTACTCTTATAGTCTCCACCGGCACTGCCGGGTGGAGAGCATGGTTCCTCTCTAGGTGTCTTCCTAGGTTCCAGCCTTTCTAGGGAGTTCAACATCTGCATTGCTTGCTGTTTGGGGTTTTAGGCTGGGTTTCTGTATAAGCACTTTGTGAAATCTGCTGATGTAAAAAGGGCTTTATAAATACATTTGATWTCTGTGCCAGTGCCTGATTGGGACATTAGAATTATTCAGTGCCCATGGAGGCAACCATGCTGATGAAAAACATCAAACATGGCGAATGATAAATGGTAACATGAGTGTCGTGGTGTGACCTGGCGCGACCCAGTGAGATCTGATGCTGGGGGAAGAGTGGCAGAGTGGATGAACCCACTCATCATTCTGCTGTTAGGATAATGGGAGACAGCCAGCAGCCTGTATTGATTCACTGCTGTCCTGAGCACTGTCTGTCTGTGTCCACAATACAAAACTAAACGACAAGGGACAGCAGATCTAAAAGGGGACAAAGGACACTCTTGCCTTTCTGTCTGATCATCTTTTGTCACTTCAAAACACGTAGCTACAAATCATCCCTTTTGATTCGAGGATGACCCACATTTTGTTTTTATTTTATTCTCTGACCCCACTTATTGTTTCCTTTTCCGTTWTCTTTCTTATCATGACATGAAGACTTAATTTGATGTCAGAGGACCTGGCTCAGCGGGGAAGCATTTAACATCAGAACATCAGGCACATTGGTGGCTGCCTATTTTGCAAACACAGCAGCAAAGCAGCAGTGAAAGCCAAAGGGGCGTCCTTATTTACATCATGGGCTTTTCTGTCTGTGGAGCGAGCACGCCTCTTGCTGTGTGATCAGACCACTGTGTGGTGGCTGAGAGACTGGGGCCCCTGCTGATCTACTTCCACCTTCGCAGAAACACAGATGACAATGTTTAAGGATGCAGCAGGGAGGATGAGAGAGAGAGAGAGAGAGAGAGAGAGAGAGAGAGAGAGAGAGAGAGAGAGAGAGGAGAAGAGAGAGAGAGAGAGAGAGAAGAAGAGGAGAGAGAGAGAGAGAAAGAGAGAGAGAGAGAGAGAGAGAGAGAGAGAGAGAGAGAGAGAGAGAGAGAGAGAGAGAGAGAGAGAGAGAGAGAGAGGACACTGTGCAAAAAGAGGTCTGCCTGTCTCCAGAGGAAAATGTATTTAAGAAATTACCTCTAACATGGAATAAGAAAAAGGGAATACAATTGCTTAATGTAAATACCCCCCCAAAAATACATGTAACACTCCGCTCCCTACTTTTTTCCATAGCTTGGCCATTTGTCAGCTGTGGTGACACAATGTGGCACACATAGGAAAGGAGAAAGAGGACAAGGCAAAGGATGCAAATTATCAAGGGCAGGACTGTAGGCTGCCTGACTTGAGCTCCCTGAGAAGAGGAGGTCACTATACCACACTACATCATCATGCTGGGTATGGCAGTTGTCCTTTTGCCTACTTGAAAATTATAAGCTACAATAATGCAGGCATCTGTTCACTATTAGGGACTAAGCAAATGGATGATGATTAAGGGTTGCCTCTTTAGCAACATAATTTAAATAAATTGTATAGGAAAATTGTGTAATTAACAATGTGCTTGTGAAAGCTGCTCTCTTTTCTACCATGAAAGCTTGCAAAATATTGAAGGTTTGAGCATGCAATGTATTAAAGGATTTATTAGCTTAGCTGAGTTGCCTCGACCTGCCTTTGATACATTTCATCAATGTATCAGTGTACCCCTGTCCCTATCCCTTTACCATCACAACCTCATCCTCAACTCACAGCCACATGCAACAATGGCAGAAACATGCAATGGCATTAGGACCTCTATGAGAATTGGGTGCACCATCATCAACATCGATGTACAGCCATAAGCAATCTGCCAATTTCCTTTTTGATATAGTCCTTACTTGCCAATAATGGAAGGATTTTATGATTAAACATTTATGAATGATCATATAATCATATAATCATTATTATGACTACAGTAAAGAAAGAAAGAGTCATTGTAAA
The DNA here is from genome assembly GCF_002910315.2 of Salvelinus sp. IW2-2015. Lineage (NCBI taxonomy): Eukaryota > Metazoa > Chordata > Actinopteri > Salmoniformes > Salmonidae > Salvelinus > Salvelinus sp. IW2-2015. Next base: position 22,757,226 of record NC_036867.1, on the reverse strand, counting down.
CATTGATGTTCAGAGATGATATTCAGAATATTGGTCTACAATCAGGCAGGAGAGTCGAACGTATTTTGACATATGATAACCGTGTTGTTCTGCCTGTCAGAGATTTTATTTCTCATGCGGTTTCGCAGTCCCAATTCCACTTGATTTAATTCAATATGCATCTGACCTCAGGGGAGAACATTAGCCCCTTGAGGAGAATGCTGTCTCATGAAGTGTGGGTTGCGTCCAAAATGATACCCTATTCCCTATATTGTTTACTACTTTGACCAGGGCTCTGGTCAAAAGTAGTGCACTACAGTATATAGGGAATAAGGTGCCATTTGGCACGCATACCTTGTCTTTACACTCTCCACACGATCAGAGATGGATCCTTAGAAAACACAGACGCACGCACACACGCATGCACAGTTCTCAGAAAAACAAAGTACTTACAGAATCATGCCTAGAGAAACACAGGCATACAAACAAGAACATAATTGCAGAGCAAACATATACGTATACTGTGTACCACATCAAGGGAACAGTGGAGAGAGAGAGCGAGAGAGAGAGAGAGAGAGCAGCCAAGGTGTGACGCATTCCTATGGCATCAGAGTGTTACACCAGCAATCAATGATAAATGGTGATCTTGTAGGCAGGACGTAACCTTCACACCCATTGAAGATGAATGGTCTAGCTAGAAAAGGCTATGACACAGCAAGTCATCATAGTGTCCCGGGGAAAATGAAACAAAAAATACAACCATACAGTCCTACCAAAGGGATGATTAATTTGTCTAGTTTGTCTTATATGCGGAGTAGTGCAGTTCAGCATTGTTCAGCACTGTTTGGCACAGGCACACAACACAATTCCCTTCAAAGGCAAGGTTTACTACATGTACTATACACATTCATCCATTATAAATCAAAGGGATTTGAGAGCCGCAGCCTGACTTTCTTTCGTCTTTGCCGATAAATAAATAAATAAAATGAAGATGAATGAATAATGCTACCATCTGTTAATATCATTCTAAACAGCCATAAAGTTGATTTCTCGGTTCTACGTAGGCTGGAGTACACTCGTCCCTTTTACATTATGGTAGTTGTAATGGCTGCTATATTTCTGGTAATGCATATTCGGTTATCAGGTTCTTGCCTTTTTTTTAGCATTGATTGTCCTTTGCCTTCTTACTTTCTCCTCTTGTAAACAGAACTAAACTTCTAGCTGATGTGTTTTGTATTAGTAACCTAACTGGGTATGGTCACACATGGTAATCAGTGGTGTAGTGGAGAGTAAATGCACATAAGTGCCTTAAACGCAAATAAAATGCATCAGAAAATAGGAGAAGCATTACTTTATTCACCGCAGCGATCAGCATTTACCCACCTTTTATTTACCACTACATCACTGATGGTAATCATCCATTTAAACTGGTGAGATTAATCTTATTTGCGTGTCGTAAAGCGTTGATTGTGATTCATAATGGTAATTTAGACATTCATATTTCTTTGTCTGTTTTACAACACCTATCACTCAGCCCTTTTATGTCTGACACACACAATCACATGGCTGCAAAATGCCACTCCTCTTTACAAACAGTGGGTTGAATAAATAACCACTGTGTTTTATGCAAAAACAAAACTGAATGTAAACTGACTGTTCTGATGCATTTCTGTGTTTTTATAATTACAAACAGTTCAGCCGCTATGACAACCTGGTATGTAAAGTCTGCAATGCAAATGTTATGAAACACTCCTCTATCACCATGCAATCCTATCAAATGAGAGGGAAATTAAATTAAGTGACATGCATAATTGTATTAACGAGACTGCATAGTATGTCTTTTTTACATCAAAAAGGGAATAAAAGTGTGTGTAATTTCGATTAGTAGGTAGAATTATGCTTAATAAGTAATTTCAGCTATAGGCTCAGTATGTTTACTTAGAGTATCTCCCTAGTATCTAGAGGAATAGAGGAACAAAACTCCCATCTGAGTCCAAATTGGCACCCTATTCACTATATAGTGCACTACTTTTGACTAGGCCCTATGGCAGAAAATACAGTGTAGGTAGTATACTGTATATTCACCAATTTCCCCTTCGATTATTCATCGGATCATGGTCAATATCTCACAGTTAAAGAATCATTAACTGTCRTTGTGTTTTGTTGGCCTTGCAAATCCTGTACAAGCAGAGAGGGAAATTGGTGACAGTAGGTTGATTTCCATTGACCCAGGTTCATTCGACAAAAGCAATGTCGCAAGAAAAATCATTGAGACATTTGTAATGGAAACTGTAATGTTAGGTTTTTGTAAAAAAAATAATAATAATTGGGTGTGACATCATAAAGTCCAGCTGTTTCTATCGACACAAGATAGTTAATTGGAAACGCAAGTGTAGCATCTATTTTATATGCAAACGTTCTAAATGTAAACAACAAAAATCACTGGGGAAGTTAATGGAAACAGCAACTGTGTGCATACCTAAGAACCGGAACTCAACAGGTTAGGGTTATTTTATACACAATGGAACAGTCTTCTACACCGAACAACACACACTGCATCACACCCTTCAACACTGTTACTTCCAAGGCCTTGCTCTCGCATAAATAATTCAATCCACAGCCACACACAGCTACAGGGCGGATTTGTTTGCGTGAAAAGGTGCTCAGTTTTGGTTGTTAGACTGTATAACACTCACACTATGAGACATGACCCCTCCACCTCACCATACACAGACACAGACACAGACACAGACAGACATGCACGGATACCCGCAAGGACTCACGAACGCTAGTTATTGCACTCACACACACACACCACTCTTTCCCCCAAGGTGAACCGAACAGCGTCTAGACCAAAGAAATCAGCTTTGTACATTGGAGGCTACACATGTGGAGTGGACAAACAATCCACACAATGGAAGCTTCAGTGCAGTTACTGTATCACACCCATCTGTGTGATATGTGCTTGTTATTTACTGCTATCACTTCTAGAAACATTAGACAGCTCACCTTGTTGTTTGTCACTGTGGACCCTCCTCACATAGATCAATGTCCTTGGTCTCCCAATGGTCACCACTTATCCTCTGAAAGAGAAAGGAAAATAAAAAACTATTTGTTATTGTTTTGACCATTGAAATGTCTATAATGCGGAATACAGCTTTGAATCTGTGAGACACACTGCCACAAGACAACCCATTCCACCTGAAAACCTAGAAGCTCAAAACACAAGGAGGATAAATGCTTTATTATAGTATCGTGTGTCGTGGCAATTTCCTGTATTACTCAATGAAGAGAGAGAGAGAGAGATCCAACCACACACAAGTCAGAGTTATATTATAAATTCCATCTTGAATAATATATGAGCTTCACCAAAGCCCTTTTTTGACTCTCAGATCAATTCAGTGTCTATAAATGAATTCTCTGAGAGTCCTTACAAAACAATTCTTAGTTTCATTTATAGCCAAGATACACCCCTCTCCTTACAAATAACCTTTTACTTGAAAGAGGAGTAACCCATAGCTAGACAGCATCAGCTATAAATCATTGTTCAGTTTGGTCTCCTAATACGAGGTTTCAATCTCATGCTTGGTACTTCACTGTCTACCAAAACATTACCTCATCCAATGGCATATATCAATTGTCAATCCTACATACTTCCAAACCTGGACAAACTCACTGAAGACAGTGAGCCTCTTAGGTCATATACCAGATCAAGATAAGGGCAACCTCAGAGGGGACATACAATGGTTCCAAACCCTGCCTTACTCCTTCCCCCCATGAGAAAAGTAGGGAGTGACTGTCGTACAGACATTCTATGAGATAACTAACTGTTTCCCCATTAATAACGCCATCCCTTCACATGGTTTAAGATTATAGTTACAGACACATTCATAAGAAGACAATGTTCCATTCTGTCCTCCTCTCCTTCTGATATTCTACATAGCACCACATGGTTTAACAGATACATTGACATATGAAGACAAGCCTGACCTCTCCCCTCTCTGGGCCCCACGTGACTAAGCCCTAGCTCAGAAGGGGAAAATGCACTGCCAACCCTATAGTCCAAAGGGCACCATTCTAATGACAAGTATCTCACAAGCATATGATGAAAATAACATCTTATCTATCTATGCTACCTAGCTAAATCTGATTCTGTCACGACACGTGTTCAATAGAACAAAATTATTAAACTCTGTTTCAGCATGGTCTTCGTCAGGGAGTACCATAAAACAAGCTAGAAGCTGCCTAAAGTAGAGGTTTTCAGAATTAGGTACACACAAGTTTTCAAAACCTATGGAGGTAAAAGCATATTTTTTCGCAAATAATTTCTTTGCAGTACACTGTCACAGTTTGTATTGGTGACAACATCAATTTGCATCTCATTATAATCATGAAATAGACATCTGGCAGAATTAGAAGTTACTCAAATGAAAACTTTTTTTCTATGTTTATCAGCCCACGGTTATTTACACTGCTTCGGCTAAATTCCTTTCTCACAAATACTTGAAAGTAATCTGATTAAATTAAAACTAACCAAATAAACCCCTAATGGATGCTGTACAAGGAAGCCAATTCCACCTTCTACTGTACTGTTTTTTTGTTTAGTTTATTTTAATTGAGAATTTAAAACAAGGTACAAAACACAAACAAAAATATACACTTGATTAAGAATCAATGAGGTTAAATGCAAAAATAGTCTATGACTTATTTCCATTGTGCTCCTCATACTTTAGCTTCAACAATGTAAATTATCTCCCCTTTATTGGACTGCATTATTTTACATGGTGGGCTAAATATACAGTAGGAATGGGGAAACAAAAAACCCCTTTATTCGTTCCAGGAAATATTCAGGTAAAGTCAACCTTGTCGTAATCTCATTGATTTTATGTGCATTCCCATGTAATACAGTGGGGCAAAAAAGTATTTAGTCAGCCACCAATTGTGCAAGTTCTCCCACTTAAAAAGATGAGAGAGGCCTGTAATTTTCATCATATGTACACTTCAACTATGACAGACAAAATGAGAAAAAAAAATCCAGAAAATCACATTGTAGGATTTTTAATGAATTTATTTGCAAATTATGGTGGAAAATAYGTATGATGAGGCTGGCACAACAGATCAGAATGTATAGCCTAAAATGTTGACAAACTATTAGGTTATTTCTTCACATTATAAGAGCAGCAATGCACACATGTTCAAAAATGCAAGTAGTTATGGGAAAACGCCATTCTCAAAAGTGACTGCAAATGCGATTATGCATGTAATGCTTTAGTATAAAGGTGCATTTTTATGGTGAAAACTACCTTCCCCAAACTTGAAATGCATGTGCTGCATATGTATGCCAGTTAGGCTCTACACATGTTGTAAAGCAGATTAATATACTTCATTTTTAGAAGTTATTGGGCCACTTTAGTTGTTGTACAAACCGTATCAAAACATATAGGCCTATGGGCTATATAGGCGCGACTATGCTTTGAAAAAGTCGCAATTAAAGGCATGTGCTGTTTCTTGCATTACTGCACGCAAGCTGGGAATCKTTCACAAGTGATAGGCTAATATTGTCACCCATCGGAATGTTCTTGATTTAATCTAGTCTTAACATATACTAAATAATATATGTGTGAAATGTGTTTTAATTTAGATTGGACCACTATCATGCACCTGTCTCAAAACAGGGGGAAAAAAAATGTAATCTATGCACTTAAATAGCGAATGGAGGACGCTTTTCCAGTGGTTCATTTTCATGCCAGGTAGGCTGTACTCCTTTTCTAGGCTATACTCCTAATATTAGGAAAGTTGAGAAATAAATATAGTAGGCCTAGCCTACAAAAAACGAATGGGATCCTCCTCTGTTTTTCACGCAATTGCATAGCCTATAGAAATGTTGCGCAACATGAGCTCATGGGCTCTCATGAAGTGTTTGATTCGATTTTCGATTACATTTGCATTGATATCAGAGTGTTTAGAGGGACAATCGAGGGCTGAGTAGCAGGCAGTTAGCAAGTTTGGCAGGCTACTAATGACCATCAGCATCATCAGAACTTTGAGAAGCCAAATTACCGTGACTAAATGGTCATGTGGAATTTGACTGTGTCATGACTCGAGACRGCCGGTGTGACGGTAATACGGTCAKRGTAACAGATCTATGTGCACCTCAATACTAGGAAGGTGTTCTTAATGTTTTGTACACTCAGTGTACATGTACATGCATTTAAACATACATACCATAATGAGTTACTTTTAACCTCAAAGTATTTAAGTAGCAGTTATAAGTATTCTCTTCCTCCCACTGGTAGTCAAAACATTGGTCCATGAACGCCCATATAAAAGTCCCTCTCTCATGTCTTTTCAATTTTGGTAAAAATCAAGATAAGTATTTGGCAGTGGACATTAGTCAGAAGTGACAGATGGGAAAGTGGATATTTATTTGCTTGAGGAAGTGGAGTGGCAGTAGTGGTGGTGGTAGCGGCGGTGATGTGGCTATGTGACTGAGATGTCAAAGCAGTTTCATTAATCTTTCTCCTGTCTCTTTGTTGGACAAATAACAAGTTCAAGATGGAAGAGAAAAAGACAAAAGTCGCAGCGGAGAGATTGACAGGACGGTATAGGGAGGACAGATAGCTGCCTTCAAAGAGAAGGGACAAAACAAGCTTAGGGCCGAGAAAAAAAGAGGGGTGGATTGAGAGTTTAAAATTGTACCTTGCAATAACAAACTTCACAGTTGCATAAGTAACCTCATAGCTGATGTAAAGAGAAGTTACAGAGGGAGGAATAGGTTGAATAACAGCACAACAATACAACTGATTGACTAAAACTGACAACCAGGTCAATTCCTGGTCTAAAAGGGCTGTGATCTAAAATTAAGGAAACATTAAATAAATCTAAGTCCAGTAATGATTCTATAAATGACTGGATAAACAACATCAATCTGTTATTCTAACCTTTAACAAGCTCTAATTCATTTTAAATGGCCGGTTTGTGTAATCGTCAGGCTCCAAATGATGACAGCCAGGTACAGTGGCATGCGGAAGTATTCACCCCCTTGGCATTTTTCCTATTTTGTTGCATTACAACCTGGAATTAAAATACATTTTTGGCTGGTTTGTATCATTTGATTTACACAACATGCCTACCACTTTGAAGATGCAAATATGTTTTATTGTGAAACAAACAAGAAATAAGGCAAAAAAAACAGAACACTTGAGAATGCATAACTATTCACCCACCAAAGTCAATAAATTGTAGACACCTTTTGCAGCAATTACAGCTGCTAGTCTCTTGGGGTATGTCTCTGTAAGCTTGGCACATCTAGCCACTGGGACTTTTGCCCATTCTTCAAGGCAAAACTACTCCAGCTCCTTCAAGTTGGTTTGTTCTGCTGTGTACAGCAATCTTTAAGTCATACCACAGATTCTCAATTGGATTGAGGTCTGGGCTTTGACTAGGCCATTCCAAGACATTTAAATGTTTCCCCTTAAACCACTTGAGTTTTGCTTTAGCAGTATGCTTAGGGTCATTGTCCTGCTGGAAGGTGAAGCTCCATCCCAGTCGCAAATCTCTGGAAGACTGAAAGAGCTTTCCCTCAAGAATTTCCCTGTATTTAGCGCTCTCCATCATTCCTTCAATTCTGACCAGTTTCCCAGTCCCTGCCGATGAAAAACATCCCCACAGCATGATGCTAACACCATTACGCTTCACTGGTGGGGATGGTGTTCTCAGGGTGATGAGAGGTGTTGGGTTGCGCCAGACATGGAATTTTCCTTGATGGCCAAAAAGCTAAATTTTAGTATAATCTGACCAGAGTACCTTCTTCCATATGTTTGGGGAGTCTATCACATGCRTTTTGGCAAACATCAAACGTGCTTGCTCATTTTMTTCTTTAAGCAATAGCTTTTTTTCTGGTCACTCTTCCGTAAAACCCAGCTCTGTAGAGTGTACGGCTTAAAGTGGTCCTATGGAATCTCCGCTGTGGAGCTTTGCAGCTCCATCGGGGATATCTTTGGTCTCTTTGTTGCCTCTCTAATTAATGCCCTCCTTGCCTGGTCTGTGCATTTTGGTGGGCGGCCCTCTCTTGGCAGGTTTGTTGTGGTGCCATTTTCTTTAAAAAATAATAATAATGGATTTAATGGTGCTCCGTGGGATGTTCAAAGTTTCAGATATTTTTTTATAACCCAACCCTGATCTGTACTTCTACACAACTTTGTTCCTAACCTGTTTGGAGAGCTCCCTGTTCTTCATGGTGCCGCTTGCTTGGTGTTGCCCCTTGCTTAGTGGTGTTGCAGACTCTGGGGCCTTTCAGAACAGGTGTATATATACTGAGATCATGTGACATTTAGATTGCACACAGGTAGACATTATTTAACTAATTATGTGACTTCCGAAGGTAATTGGTTTCACCAGATCTTATTTAGGGGCGTCATATCAAAGGGGGTGAATACATATGCATGCACCACTTTTCTYTTTCTTATTTTTTTGATTTTGTTTTAAAGAAGTTATTTTAAAAATCCATTTAACTTTCAGGTTGTAATAGAAAATAGGAAAAACGCCAAGGGTGATGAATACTTTTGCAAGGCACTGTAAGTGCTTTGATGTTTCTTTCATTAACTGATGATCTTGTTTGGCAGAGGGAGACGTCACAGACATCACTCAGTCAGAAAACACCTTCCTGATAGCTTCATCCAGGCATTTGTCTAGAAATCCACGTATACAGTATTATCATAGAGTGTATGTGAAACTACAGTGAACAAAATAGTACATTTTTATWTATCAGGGCTTGTTGTGGTCTGTGGAGGTTGCGCAATAGATAAAAAGAAAGTTTGGTTTTAAAATCTAACAACAACAATTCAATTATTGATCTGGATTTCAATAATGAAGCTTTGGAAACATTGTTGTGGCATAGCTACAATATGCAGTTAGCCATGACTCTGTCTGTGAAGCCAGTCAGAAAGATACTCTGAGGAGGGCACAGTGTGCCTTGTCACTTTCAATTAGATTTGCCTCCTCTCTCCATCCACAATGTTTAGAGACACCTGAGTGAGAAGTTCAAATTCCAAGTGTATCATTTGGCAGAACCTTGGGGTCTGTGTTGATGTACCCATTGTTGACAATGATGGATGCAGCTATCAGGCAGACATGTCCGGGTTTAAATTACATTACATTCAAACATTATTTTGCCCCTTTTCAAGGCTAATGCTGCACACCAGTGAGATGAGGTAGCTGGAAGCGGCAAGACACTGTGCCTGCATCCCACATTGTGCATCAGAAATGGCACCCTATTCCTTATTTAGTGTTCACTATGAGCCATTTGGGATTGTGGCCGGGAGAGAGGGAGGGGCACAACCTAACCCAATCTAGACACCTTTGTGATTATGTCAGCAAACTAAGAAATAAATGGGGAGATGTGACACAGCATTAGGTCAATAAGCAGTGGCAATGAGTAAATATTTAATTCATTTCTCTGTTGCAGTTTTGGTTCAATAGGTGCTATGTCTTTAGTATTCTTGTACAGTATGTTCTAAGATTGTGTTACGGGTACATCTTCAAATACATTTTGGCCAAATACACGTGTTTAGCAGATGTTATTGAGGGTGTAGTGAAATGTTAGTTCAAGAGTACAGTCATGTGTTGAACATTATGGAATAGTAGACATAGATCGCATTCTCCCAATATGCATCCTCCTGCATGTATACACAGTAKATTGGCCAGAGCCAGTGTTTCAGTGTAACGTTTCAAATGTTGATTCAGGAGTTAAATTAACTCTCTAAGATTAAAATTAACACTCAGTGGTGTAAAATAACCCAAGTGGTTGTGTTAATACCCAGTGTTGAGTTTGAGAGTGTAATCGTGTCAGTTTTACTCAGTGCAGAGAAAATCATGCCCATCAAAACCAAGCCCATCATTATCATATTTCCCAGCACGCTCTACTGCAGCACTTTCAGTTGATCGGGGCAGCTCTAGCAGGGCAGAAATTTGACGAACTGACTGAATTTGGCCCGGGGGTGGTTTTATTTGGCCACCCAAATAAATAAATAAATATATACAGTACCAGTCCAAAGTTTGGACACACCTACTCATTCCAGGGTTGTTCTTTATTTTTACTATTTTCTACAATGTAGAAAAATATTGAAGACATCAAAACTGTGAAATAACACATATGGAATCATGTAGTAACCAAAGAGGTGTTAAACAAATCAAAAAATATTTTATATTTGCGATTCTTCAAATAGCCACCCTTTGCCTTTATGACAGCTTTGCACATGCATGAGTAGGTGAATGAGTAGGTGTTCTAAAACTTTTGACCGGTAGTATATATATATATATTAATTACATAAGTATTCAGACCCTATGCTATGAGACTCAAAATTGAGCTCAGGTGCATCCTGTTTCCATTAATCATCCTTGAGATTTTTCTACAATTTTATTGTAGTCTGCCTGTGGTAAATTCAATTGATTGGACATGATTTGGAAAGGCACAAACCTGTCTACATAAGGTCCCAGAGTTGACAGTGCATTTCAGAGCAAAAGCCAAGCCATGAGGTTGAAGGAATTATCCCTATATCTCCAAGACAGGATTGTGTCGAGGCGCAGATCTGGAGAAGGGTACCGAAAAAATGTCTGCAACATTGAAAGTCACCAAGAACACAGTGAACTCCATCATTTTTAAATGGAAGAAGTTTTGAACCACAGACTCTTTCTATAACTGGGCGTCCGGCCAAACAGCAATCTGAGGAGAAGGGCCTTGGTCAGGGTGGTGACCAAGAACCTAATGGTCACTCTGACAGGGCTCCATAGATCCTCTGTGGAGATGGGAGAAAATTCCAGAAGGACAACCATCTCTGCAGCACTCCACCAATCAGGCCTTTATGGTAGACTGGCCAGACGGAAGTCACTCCTCAGTAAAAGGCACATGGGAGCCCGCTAGGAATTTGCTAAAAGACACATAAAGACTCTCAGACCATGAGAAACAAGATTCTCTGGTCTGATGAATCCAAGATTGATCTCTTTGGCCTTAATGCAAAGAGTCACATCGGGATGAAACCTGGCACCATCCCTACGGTGAAGCATGGTATAGGCTGCATCATGCAGTGGTCATGTTTGTCAGCAGCAGGGACTGGTTAACTAGGCAGGATCGGGGGAAAGATTAATGGAGCAAAGTAAAGAGAGATCATTGATGTAAACCTGCTCCAGAGCACTCAGGACCTCAGACTGGGGTGAAGGTTCACCTTCTAACAGGACAACGACCCTAAGCACACAGCCAATACAATGCAGGTGTGACTTTGGGACAAGTCTCTGAATGTCCTTAAATGGCCCAGCCAGAGCCTGGACTTGATCCCGATAGAACATTTCTGGAGAGACATGAAAATAGCTGTGCAGTAATGCTCCCCATCCAACCTGACAGAGCTTGAGAGGATCTACAGAGAAGAATGGGAGAAACTCCTCAAATACAGGTAATCCAAGCTTGTAGAGTCATACCCAAGAAGCCTCGTATAGACACTGGCCCAGTTTTAAATTTAACACTGTCAGTGTTGATTTAACACTGGAACATTTGTGTAGGAAAGACACACCCTGTTAAGCATCGGGTAGAAGTTAAATGTGCTCACTACTACATTTCATTAAACAAGACAAGGTCACGAGCCGAGGAAGAGGGATTTGTTTTAACCCGGAGTCAAAACATCACTGTTTCTGTCGCTTGCTAAAAGGCTGTTGACCTTGTTGTTGATCCTGGCAGACAGTGTGCCTGCGAGTGTGTGGATGCTTCAGCGTGTGTGTGCTACATTAGTTGTTTCACCCCGCCCCGCCACTGTACTGTAGCACTGACCTGACGTGCTGCTGGTTAGCCAATATAGGGCAGAGAGAAACATGTCCCTGCTGTGCATGCATAATGGCATCCGTATGACACTTGATTACAATGCTATTAATTCATGTTATATTGTTATGTTACGGTCAGTGTCTCCATGTCCCCTAGGGGCACATCGGTCCATCATCATTCCATAGGCTCTGGTCAAAAGTAGTGSACTTTATATAGAATAGGGTGCCATTTGGGACACAGCCTAGACTACAATATGATATCCAGCCACATGCTGCTGCTACTGATGTGAGAGATCTGTCTGGCTCTGTACTGGTCTGCTAATGCAGGTGATTACATGGGGTTCTGTGTTAGGTCATTCGTTTAACATGGCATAATGGCATTGAACGCTGTGTTAGGTCTGCTTTGCAGGAACACAACACACGGTAGGCAGGCAGCAGATTGTCATTTGCTTACAGCAGCAACAAAAAGCAGTTCAGACCTTAAAGAGCATTTTCTGTGGTATTCAAATGGGGATTTGGAGAGAAACCCCTGAGATTGAGGCTGTAAGATGATTAGGAAAAAGGACATGTCCCAAATGAAGGGTAAGTCAGTTTTTCTGAGGATTGGGTATGGATAACTTACATGTCTACTTTTGTCAATGATGCACAATTTCCCAGAGACAACATGGTGGGGTCCACTCTCAGCTGCCCTGTGGACATGTTGTCAAGTGTCCATATAGGTGCAATGCATGCACATTTCACTCGGATAATAGGAGTGACAACGGGCTTCCATAAAGTTAGTGAAAACTTCCAATGCATTTCAACAATATTGCTAGATGGCCAGTAATGGATTACATTCAACACTACCACTTCTGCTGGCTATGAACCATCAAACCTGTAKCTGTTGTTGGTGAGTAGCTCAGTCGATAACTGGTGCTAGCTAGCTAGCTAGCTAGTAGCTACTTTTGATTATGCAACATTATTTGATAATGCTAGTGAGCCTGGTTAGCTACGATACCATAGATGAAAGGGGAAAGATACTGTAGCAAGCTAAATAAGAAGGCATTTGGATACTAGCTTCATACTAATCATATGATGTAGCCAGTTTGCATTCAATAATGTATCAACTCAAATTGGCTAGCAAACATTAGCTAGCTAAACAAACTAATTTAAACTCGGACAGAGATTTTGATAACTGACCCAGATTTTCAAACTAGGTTCGCTTCAGGGGCTTTGTCTGCTAACCCAAAACAACATGCCTGTTCTCGTAAAGGTTTATAGTGTATTTTCTAGTGCAAAAAATAAATTAAGGATGGTACTTGTCTACTACAAATATAGCTATGGCTCTTGCAGCAAATAGAAAAATGTGTCAGCAAGCATTCAGCAACTTACATTTCGCCTTGTGTTTTTGGTTATTGTCCTGCTAAAAGGTGAATTTGTCTTCTAGTGTCTGTTGGAAAACAGACTGAACCAGATTTTCCTCTAGAATATTGCCTGTGCTTAGCTATATTCCATTTATTTTTATGCTAAAAAACTCCCCGATGACAAGCATACCCGTAACATGATGCAGCCACCACCATGCTTGAAAATATGAAGACTGGTAGTCAGTGATGTGCTGGATTTGCCCCAAACATAACACTTTATTATCAGGTCATGAAGTTAATTTGTTTCCACATAGCAGTTTAAAGCAGTTTTACTTTAGTGCCTTATTGCAAACAGGATCCATGTTTTGGAATATTTGTATTATGTACAGGCGTGGAGTAACTACAATGTTCTTGATCCATCCTCAGTTTTCTCCTATCAAAGCCAAACAACTCTGTAACTGTTTTAAAGTCCCCATTGTCCTCATGGTGAAATTCCTGAGCACTGTCCWTCCTCTTCGGCAACTGATTTAAGAAGGACAACTGTATCTTTACAGTGACTGGGTGTATTGATACAATATACAAAGTGTAATTAATAACTTCATCATGATCAAAGGGATATTCACCAAATGTTTAAACACTATTATTGCACACAGATTAAATCCATGCAATTTATTCAGTGAGTTGTTAAGCACATTTTTACTCCTGAACTTATTTATGCCTGCCATAACAAAGGGGTTGAATACTTATTGACTCTAGATATTACAGGTTTTCACTTTTAATGAATTTGTAAAAAATTCTAAAAATAATTCCACTTTGACATTATGGGGTATTGTGTGTAGGCGAGTGACACAAAATCTTATTGTTATCCATAAATTCAGGCTGTAACAAAACAAAATGTGGAAAAAGTCAAGGGGTGTGAATACATTCTGAAGGCACCATAAATATATTAACAAGATGCAACCATTTATTTGCATTTCTTCTGATTATTTATTTCAGAAATATATTTCCAATTATTTATTTAATTTCCATGATCAATGCAGAATAAATTCCTCACCTTTCTGACTGATGGTTTCATACTCGCAACATATCTTATAGGCCTACAACAAGTTAGGATGGGCTACAAATCTCTCATTTAATTGGACCGACTTCACAGTAGTAAATAGATTAAGCTACCGGTATTTAAAGTATTTTTCTCTATGAGAGCCGATTCGAAGCACAGTTTAACAGTAGGACAGTCTTTTTCCATTGACGTTTGTAGGCTACGTCTGAATACTGTAATGTCAAATGTCTTGAGTAGCCTAGACAATATTTCATTTATAAACATCTTTACATAACCATTGCACCTCTTCTGGCTATGATGAGTTCATTTTCCTGAAGTAGCCAAACAACAAATTACCATGCGCATCTTTCATTTAAATGGGCCTATTAGATAGTCTATTATAATTTCTAATTTTTGCTCTATGGAGGAGGGAGCACGGTTTATAACATACAGTATAATTTAACAGGTGAATAGACAGTTCATATTTTGCTTTGAAGTGCGTAGCCTACCACTGTAAGTAGGCCTAAAGTAGTTTAAATTTTTCTCAGAGTAGAGAATGTTTCAGAATTTGCTGGCAGTGCAGCATATTTAGGTTCAGGAGGAAGTAGATGCAAAACATATTTGAAGGTCCACATCAGGTCCACATCAATTTGCTATATTTTTTTGTTTCAGAAATGATCAGATACAGCAAATGTCACTACAAAAAATAAACATTCTGCCAACAATTTGATCAAGTTCGCCATTGATATTTGCTTTAGATATATGTCTTGGCATATATTTCCAATACTTCCAAAATATACTGCAAATAATGGCATTATTGTCACCATAAAACATGAATGATGGGCATTATTCAGGAAGAGTTATAATGCACATTTACGGGAGCAAAGTTTTACGCCTCACAAGTCCTCAACTGGCAGCTTCATTAAATAGTACCCGCAAAACACCAGTCTCAATGTCAACATGGAAGAGGCGACTCCGGGATACTGGCCTTCTAGGCAGAGTTGCAAAGAAAAAGCCATATCTCAGACTGGCCAATAAAAATAAAAGATTAAGATGGGCAAAAGAACACAGACAATGGACAGAGGAACTCTGCCTAGGCCAGCATCATGGAGTCACCATTCTTCACTGTTGATGTTGAGACTGGTGTTTTGCGGGTACTATTTAATGAATCTGCCAGTTGAGGACTTGTGAGGCATCTGTTTCTCAAACTAGACACTATAATGTACTTGTCCTCTTGCTCAGTTGTGCACCGGGGCCTCCCACTCCTCTTTCTATTCTGGTTAGTGCCAGTTTGCTCTGTTCTGTGAGGGAAAAGTACACAGCATTGTACAAGATCGTCCGTTTCTTGGCAATTTCTCACATGGAATAGCCTTCATTGCTCAGAACAAGAATAGACTGATGAGTTTCAGAAGAAAGGTCTTTGTTTCTGGCCATTTTGAGTTTGTAAGCGAACCCACAAATGCTGATGCATCAGATACTCAACAAGTCTAAAGGAGGCCAGTTTTATTGCTTCTTTAATCACAATTGCAGAAGGGTTTTCTAATGATCAATTAGCCTTTTAAAATGATAAACTTGGATTAGCTAAAACAACGTGCCATTGGAACACAGGAGTGATGGTTTCTGATAATGGGCCTCTGTACACCTATGAATATATTCAATAAAAAATCTGCAGTTTCCAGCTACAATAGTAATTTACATTAACAATGTCTACACTGTATTTCTGATCAATTTGACGTTATTTTAATGGACAAAAATGTGCTTTTCTTTCAAAAACAAGGACATTTCTAAGTGACCCCAAACTTTTGAACGGTAGTATATATATATACACTGCTCAAAAAAATAAAGGGAACACTTAAACAACACAATGTAACTCCAYGTCAATCACACTTCTGTGAAATCAAACTGTCCACTTAGGAAGCAACACTGATTGACAATACATTTCACATGCTGTTGTGCAAATGGAATAGACAAAAGGTGGAAATTATAGGCAATTAGCCAGACACCCCCAATAAAGGAATGGTTCTGCAGGTGGTGACCACAGACCACTTCTCAGTTCCTATGCTTCCTGGCTGATGTTTTGGTCACTTTTGAATGCTGTACCTGTTCTGAAAGGCCCAAGAGTTTGCAACACCATCAAGCAAGGGGCACCATGAAGACCAAGGAACTTTCCAAACAGGTCAGGGACAAAGTTGTGTAGAAGTACAGATCAGGGTTGGGTTATAAAAAAATATCAGAAACTTTAAACATCCCACGGAGCACCATTAAAACCATAATAAAAAAATTCAAAAGGGGGTTGTGACACAACAAACCTGRCAAGAGAGGGCCGCCCACCAAAACTCACAGACCAGGCAACCAGGTCATTACAGAAAGGCAACAAAGAGACCAAAGATAACACTGAAGGAGCTGCAAAGCTCCACAGCGGAGAMTGGAGTATCTGCCCATAGGACCACTTTAAGCCGTACACTCCACAGAGCTGGCCTTTACGGAAGAGTGGCCAGAAAAAGCCATTACTTAAAGATAAAATAAGCAAGTAAGTTTGCGGTTTGCCAAAAGGCATGTGGGAGACTCCCCAAACATATGGGTGAAGGTACTCTGGTCAGATGAGACAAAAAATTCTGCTTTTTGACCATCAAGGAAAATTGGCCATCCCCACAGCATTATGCTGTGTGGATGTTTTTCATCGGCAGGGAGTGGGAAACTAGTCAGAATTGATGGAATGACGGATGTCGCTAAATACAGGGAAATTCTTGAGGGAAACCTGTTTCAGTCTTCCAGAGATTTGAGACTGGGACGGAGGTTCTCCTTCCAGCAGGACAATGACCCTAAGCATACTGCTAAAACAACACAAGTGTTTTAAGGGGAAACATTTAAATGTCTTGGACTGGCCTTGTCAAATCCAGACCTCAATCCAATTGTGAATCTGTGGTATGACTTAAAGATTGCTGTASAGCAGCGGAACCCATCCAACTTGAAGGAGTTGGAGCAGTTTTGCATTGAAGAAAGAGCAAAAATCGCTGTGGCTAGATGTGCCAAGCTTATAGAGACATACCCCAAGAGACATGTAGCTGTAATTGCTGCAAAAGGTGTCTCTACAAAGTATTGACTTTGGGGGGTGAATAGTTAGGCATGCTCATGTGTTCAGTTTTTTTGTCTTATTTGTTGTTTGTTTCACAATAAAAAATATTTTGCATCTTCAAAGTGGTAGGCATGTGTAAATCAAATGATACAAACCCACAAAAAATCTATTTTATTTCCAGGTTGTAAGGCAACAAAATAGGAAAGATGCCATGGTGGGTGAATACTTTCGCATGCCACTGTATACTCTGTCAAGTGTCCTTATTTGTAACAATTGGGTGATGAGTCAGAAGCAGGTGGCTAAGCAGGTGGCTAACGTTTTTATAAAACCACAAACACGAGACACACAAGAACAATACCAACTGGTGCGTGAACATGGGAGAGTGACATATAAAGAAGGTAATGGAGTCCAGGTGTGAATCATAATGATTCACAGGTGTGCCTGATGATGAATCCCAGGAAACGTGGTTAGTACTCTTGCGACATCGTACGCTGAAGGGGAGCAGTAGCAGACGTGACATTATTGCGCTGCTAGTTTTACGTTGGTGGTGATTATTGGACAATTGTTTACTTGATTTTGGGCAGCTTTCAGCAAAGTGCAGGAATTTATGCTCACAGAACTGGTGGTGTAGCAGGATTTATCAGGTTGTTTGCAACCAAAATGTTTTACGTTCATATCCCAGTTAAGGCTAGTGTTGTCTCAGTACAAATTAATAAACTACCTTTTTTTACACTAATTTAAATCAGAATACAGCAACATACTGTCATTGTATAAAAAGAACACCTTCAAGATTGTGTATTTTAGACAAAATGCTAAATTGTATTCTTGGCCACATATACTACATGAGACCAAGGTATGTGGACACTTGCTTGTCAAACATCTCATTCCAAAATCATGGGAACTAATATGGAGTTGGTCCCCCTTTGCTGCTATAACAGCCTCCACTCTTCTGCTATCTACTAGATGTTGGAACATTGTTGCGGGGACTTACTTCCATTCAGCCACAACAGCATTAGTGAGGTCAGGCYTTGATGCTGGGCGATTAGGCCTGGTTCGCAGTCAGTGTGCAATTTATCCCAAAGATGTTGGATGTGGTTGAGGTCAGGGCTCTGTGCATGCCAGTCAAGTTCTTCCACACCGATCTCGACAAACCATTTCTGTTTGGACCACGCTTTGTGCACAGGTGCATTGTCACAGAAACAGGAAAGGGCTTTCACCTCCCTGCACAGAATGTCATTGTATGCTGTATCGTTACAATTTCCCTTCACTGGAACTAAGAGGCCTAGCCCGAACTATGAAAAACAGCCCCAGACCATTATTCCTCCTCTACCAAATGTTATAGTTCGCCCTATGCATTGGGGCAGGTAGCGTTCTCCTGGCATCCGCCAAACATCGATTCCTCCATTGGACTGCCAGATGCTTAAGCGGGATTCATCACCCCAGAGAACGCGTTTCCACTTCGCCAGAGTCCAATGGCAGCGAGCTTTACACCTCTCCAGCCGACGCTTGACATTGCGCATGGTGATCTTAGGCTTGTGTGCGGCTAGTCAGCCATGGAAACACATTTCATGAAGCTCCAGACTAACAGTTTGTGTGCTGACGTTGCTTCCGGAGGCAGTTTGGAACTCAGTAGTGAGTGTTGCAACCGAGGACAGATGATTTTATGCGCACGTGTTTCAGCTCTCGGTGGTCCCGTTCTGTGCGCTTGTGTGGCTTACTACTTTGCGGCTGACACGTTTTGCTCCTAGACATTTCCTATTCACAATAACAGCACTTACATTTGACCGGGYGCATCTCTGGTAGGGCAGAAATTTGCCGAACTGACTTGTTGGAAAGGTGGCATCCTATGATGGTGCCACGTGGAATGTCCCTGAGCAAGGCCAGTCTACTGCCAATGTTTGTATAAGGATATTGCATGGTTGTGTGCTCGATTTTATACACCTGTCAGCAACGGGTGTGTCTGAAATAGCAGATCTACTAATTTGCTGGGAATTCCACATACTTTTGTAAATATAGTGTATGTATTGCCAATCTCTTTCATGTCCACATACCTGGTGGTGCAGCAGGAAAAGATTATGTTGAGTTCAAATGCCAAATGAGGTTGAGTCCCAAGTATTCCAGGGGATCATGACACAACATTCTAAAAACTTGACACAACTGTGGGAAGCATTGGAGTCAACATGGGCCAGCATCTCTGTTGAACACATTTGACACCTTGTAGATTCCATGCCCCCAACGAAGGATGTTCTGAGGGCAAAAGGGTCTGGYCGCTATCAAGGTCATCACTGGACTATGGTAGTGTAGCATATGGATCAGCGCGGGTGGGGGTGTTCCTAATGTTTGAACTCAGTTTATGTATTTGTGAAAACTGTCAGTTGAAGGGTTGTAGCAGTATTTATTTCATTATTATAATAGAAAAATGGGGGGGGGGGGGTGTAGATCAGCTTTAATATTGCAGAAAGACTGTAATTGTCTGCATCATTTCCAATCCCCCATATCATTTTTTGTAAATATATACAGTGCATTTGGAATATATTCAGACCCCTTGACTTTTTCCACACTTTGTCATGTTACAGCCTTATTCTAAAATGTATTACATTATGTTTTTCCTCATCAATCTACACACATTACCCCATAATGACAAAGCGAAAACAGGTCTAGTACTAAAAATAAAAAAMAATTCAGACCCTTTGGTATGAGACTCAAAATTGAGCTCTGGTGCATCCTGTTTCTATTYATCATATTTGAAATGTTTCGACAACTTGATTTGAGTCCCCCTGTGGTAAATTAAATTGATTGGACATGATTTGGAAAGGCACACACCTGTCTAAATAAGGTTCCACAGTTGACAGTACATGTCAGAGCAAAACCAAGTCGAAATAATTGTCCCTAGAGCTCTGAGACAGGATTGTGCTAAGGCACAGATCTGGGGAAGGGTACCAAAAAAAGTGCAGCATTGAATGTCCCCAAGACCTAAAGAACTCTCAGACCATGAGAAACGAGATTCTCTGGTCTGATGAAACTAAGGTTGAATCTTTGGCTTGAATGACAAGCGTCACGTCTGAAGGAAACCTGGCACCATCCATACGGTGAAACATGGTGGTGGCAGCATCATGCTGTGGCAATATTCTGCAGCAGGGACTGGGAGACTAGTCAGGATCGAGGGAAGGATGAACGGAGCAAAGTAAAAACAGATTTTTGATGAAAACCTGCTCCAAAGCGCTCAGGACCTGGAGATTCACCTTCCAAAAGGACATCGACCCTAGGCACACAGCCAAACCAACGCAGGAGTGGCTTCGGGACAAGTTTCTGAATGTCCTTGAGGGGCCGAGAAGAATGGGAGAAACTCCCCAAGTACAGGTGTGCCAAGCTTGTAGCATCATACCCCAAAATACTTGAGGCTGTAATCACTGCCAAAGGTACTTCAAGAAAGTATTCAGTAAAAGTGATATTTCAAGGTTTTTTTGTGCAAACATTTCTAAAAAACAGTTTTTGGTTTTTCATTATGGGGTATTGTGTAAATATTGATGAGGCGGAAAAAATGAATGAATCCATTTTAGAATAAGGATGTAACGTAACAAAATGTGGAAAAAGTCAAGGGGTCTAAATACTTTCTGGATGCAATGTACATACATACACACATTTATACATGCATACATTTATTTTTACTATTTTTATACTTTGTAGAATAATAGTGAAGACATCAAAACTATGAAATCACACATATGGAATCATGTAGTAACCAAAAAAGTGTTAAACAAATCAAAATTAATTGCCACCCTTTGCACTTTATTTAGCTAGGCAAGTCAGTTAAGAACAAATTCCTAATTTCAATGACGGCCTATGAACAAGTGGGTTAACTGCCTTGTTCAGGAAGAGAACGACAGATTCTTACCTTGTCAGCTCAGGAATTCGATCTTGCAACCTTTTGGTTACTAGTCCAACACTCTAACCACTAGGATACCTGCCACCTTGCCTACCTGCCACCTTGATGACAGCTTTGCACACTCTTGGCATTCTTCATCCAGCTTCATGAGCTAGTCAAATGGAATGCATTTCAAATGACAGGTGTGCCTTGTTGAAAGTTAATTTGTCGAATATGTTTCCTTCTTAACTTCTTATGGCTGAAGGGGCAGTATTGAGTAGCTTGGATGAAAGGTGCCCATTGTAAACGGCCAGCTCCTCAGTCTCAGTTGCTAATATATGCATATTATTATTAGTATTGGATAGAAAATACTCTAAAGTTTCTAAAACGGTTTGAATTAAGTCTGTGAGATTAACAGAACTCATATGGCAGCCAAACCTGAGAAGTTCCACTTCCTGTTTGGATTTTTTCTGGGGGTGCCATATTTTCAACCAAGCTCTCATTGAAAATAAAGAGAGATAWGGATGGGTTTTCACTTCCTACGGCTTCCACTAGATGTCAACAGTCAATAGAACTTAGTCTGATGACTCTAATTTGAAGGGGATTCGAAGGAGACAGGAATGAGTAATCACTGCCATGAACTGGTGCGTTCACGTGAGAGTGAGCGCCGTTCCTTCTCTCAATTGAAGTCGATTTAATTCTCCGGTTGGAACGTTATTCACGATGTATGTTAACAACATTCTAAAGATTGATTCAGTACTTCGTTTGCCATGTTTCTACTGACTGTAACGGAACGTTTGGACATTTCGTCACGTTATAGTGGTCGCGCTTTGAGACTTTGGTTAGGGTATTTGGTAAACAATTCGAAAGTAGCTAATTTGACATAAATAACGGACATGAACGAACAAATCAAGCATTTATTGTGGACCTGGGATTCCTAGGACTGCATTCTGATGAATTCATCAAAGGTAAGGTAACATTTATCATGTAGTTTCTGGTTTCTGTTGAGTCCAACATGGTGGCTAATTTGGCTAATCATCTGAGCTCCGTCTCAGATTATTGCATGGTTTATATTTCCGTAAAGTTTTTTTGAAATCTGACACAGCGGTTMCATTKAGGAGAGGTATATCTATAATTCTATGTGTATTACTTGTATTATCATTTATATTTATGTTGAGTATTTCTGTTGAAACGATGTGTTTACTAGTGAATCTAACGCCTCAATGTAAACTCAGATTTTTTTATATAAATATGAACTTAATCAAACAAAACATGCATGTATTGTGTAACATGAATTCCTATGAGTGTCATCTGATGAAAATAATCGAAGTTTAGTGATTAATTTCATCTCTATTCTGGTTTTTGTGAAAGCTATCTTTAGCTGGAAAAAATGGCTGTGGTTATTGTGGTTTTGTGGTGACCTAACATAATCGTTTGTAGTGCTTTCGCTGAAAAGCCTATTTGAAATCYGACACTTTGGTGGGATTAACAACAAGATTACCTTTAAAATGATATAAGACATATGAATGTCTGAAGAATTTTAATTATGAGATTTCTGTTTTTTGAATTTGGCGCCCTGCACTTCGACTGGCTGTTGTCATATCGATCCCGTTAACGGGACTGCAGCCATAAGAAGTTTTAATGCATTTGAGCCAATCAGTTGTGTTGTGACACGGTAGGGGTGGTATACAGAAGATAGCCATATTTTGTAAAAGACCAAGTCAATATTCTGGCAAGAACAGCRCAAATGAGCAAAGTGAAATGACAGTCCATCATTACTTTAAGACAGGAAGGTCAGTCAATCTGGAAAATTTCAAGAACAAGAAGTGCAGTCGCATAAACCATCAAGAAAGGAAAGGAAGACCCAGAGTTACCTCTGCTGCAGAGGATACGTTTATTAGAGTTAACTGCACCTCAGATTGCAGCCTAAACAAATGCTTCCGAGTTTAAGTAACAGACACATCTCATCATCAACTGTTCAGAGGCGATTGTGTGAATCAGGCCTTCATGGTCGAATTCCTGCAAAGAACCCACTACTGAAGGACACCAATATGAAGAAGAGACTTGCTTGGGCCAAGAAACACGAGCGATTGACATTAGACATCTGTCCTTTTGTCTTATGAGTCCAAATTCCAACTGCCGTAGGTGAACGGATGATCTCCGCATGAATGTTTCCCACCGGGTTTCCCACCTCCACCCAAGCATGGAGGAGGAGGTGTGATGGTGTGGGGGTGATTTGCTGGTGACACTGTGTGATTTATTTAGAATTCAAGGTACACTTAACCAGCATGGCTACCCAAGCATTCTGCAGTGATACACCATCTATTCACTTAGTCCCACTATCATTTGTTTTTCAATGGGATAATGACCAAACACACCTCCCAACTGTGTAAGGCCTAATCGACCAAGAAGGAGAGTGATGGAGTGCTGCATCAGATGACCTGCCCTCCACAATCTCCTAACCTCAAACCAATCGAGATGGTTTGGGATGAGTTTGACCGCAGCGCGAAGGAAACTCAGCCTACAAGTGCTCAGCATACTGTATGTGGGAACTCCTTCAAGACTGTTGGAAAAGCATTCCTCATGAAGATGGTTGAGAGAATGCCAAGTGTGCAAAGCTGTCATCAAGGCAAAAGGTGGCTACTTTCAAGATAAAAAAATCCAATATATATATATTCTTTAACACTTTTTTAGTCACTACATGATTCCATATGTGTTATTTCATAGTTTTGATGTCTTCAATATATTTTACAATGTAGAAAATAGTACAAAATAAGTAAAAACCCTTGAATGAGTAGGTGTGTCCAAACTTTTGACTGGTACTGTACATTTACATACATACAAAATGCACATTGTGCCGTACAGCAGGTTAGCCACCAGGGGGAGACTCGTCGAGGATGGAATCTACATCACAAGGCGATGGCTCCCGCTGCTGGATGTGACAGGTCTCGATGGGATCTCTAGCCAGGACTACTTGGGGCTGATTCTGATTCTGGTTTGTGAGTAATCGAGGGGCAGATTGCTCACCAGCTGGACAAGTCCCATAAAGCTTCCAGAATGGCAGCACACGAGAGGGTGGACTGGGGGATGAGAAGTTACTCCAATATAGTCGTGCTCAGTACCAGAGATAATGGCGGGAGCTCAGTTTTATTACCCACAGGATACAGCAAGACTCCGGAGCCCAGAAGACGGTCTCTCGGAGGATATTATTTTCTCTTTGTTTGTTATTTAAATAAACACCCTTGAAACCGAGCTAATCCAACTCTGTCCGTGTCTGATCTATGTAAATGTCTTGACCAAGCCCCTGGTCTGCCACAATAAATATATTTTCCTTTATTATTTTCCACTAACCCTTCCACTCCTCCCCTAATTGTAAACTAATGAACAACAACGTATGTATTAGCTGGAAGTAGAAGCCTAAGCTCAGCAAAAAAACACCTGTAACAGATCGGTACATCCGACTATCACACCTGCGGGACACGTAGAGGATGAGAACAACAACTGCCCGAGTTACACCAGGAACGCACAATCCCTCCATCAGTGCTCAGACTGTCCGCATTAGGCTGAGAGAGGCTGGACTGAGGTCTTGTAGGCCTGTTATAAAGCAGGTCCTCACCAGACGTCACCGGCAACAACATCGCCTATGGGCACAAACCCACCGTCACAGCACCAGACAGGACTGGCAAAATGTGCTCTTCACTGACGAGTCGCGMTTTTGTCTCACCAGGGGTGATGGTCGGATTCGCGTTTATCGTCYAAGGAATGAGCGTTACACTGAGGCCTGTACTCTGGAGTGGGATCGATTTGGAGGTGGAGGGTCCGTCATGGTCTGGGACGGTGTGTCACAGCACCATCAGACTGAGCTTGTTGTCGTTGCAGGCAATCTCAAAGCTGTGCGTTACAGGGAAGACATCCTCCTCCCTCATGTGGTACCCTTCCTGCAGGCTCATCCTGACATGACCCTCCAGCATGACAATGCCACCAGCCATATTGCTCATTATGTGCAGGATTTCCTGCAAGACAGGAATGTCAGTGTTCTGCAATAGCCAGAGAASAGCCCAGATCTCAATCCCATTGAGCACGTCTGGGACCTGTTGGATCAGAGGGTGAGGGCTAGGGCCATTCCTCCCAGAAATGTCCGGGAACTTGCCGGTGCCTTGGTGGGAGAGTGGGGTAACATCTCACAGCAAGAACTGGCAAATCTGGTGCAGTCCATGAGGAGGAGACGCACTGCAGTATTTAATGCAGCTGGTGTCCACACCAGATACTGACTGTTACTTTTGTTGACCCCCCCTTTGTTCAGAGACACATTAGTTTATGTCTCAGTTGTTGAATCTTGTTATGTTCATCCAAATACTTACACATGTTACGTTTGCTGAAAATAAATGCAGTTGACAGTGAGAGGACATTTCTTTTTTTGCTGTGTTTATATACATCTTATGGACACAATCTATTTTACAATAGTTTTTACTCCTATCCTTCCACTACCCTCAACCCCTCCAATCTATTTCTGAAGACCATGCAGTTTGATTTCTATTAACCATATATTTTTCAACTGTGCTGTGATGTTTCAAGAAAGTTAAGAACATGTCTCAAACTACCAAGTAGTGTTGTCTGTAGAGTTAGCTCCTGGTTAAAGTTCCAATTCTTCAACCATTCCTGGACAAAAGACCAAAAACAAGTTACATATGGACAGAACCAAAACAAATGATGTAATGATTATATCGCTCCGCAGCAAAATCTGAATAACTGGGATTAATCAGGGTGATTTTTCACAAATACCCATGTATTTTACTTTCCATTGTAGCAAAATCATACATATTTTTGCTAACTTTCTATTAAAATGCATTGTAGTAAGATCATTTATTTATTTCGGGATATGTATACCAAGTATGCCCATATCACCGTCATATCACTGTTATTGATAAACTACACAGTAATGTAAAAGTTTTGGGATCCAATACGTAATATCACAGCATAATTTGGTTGCAACCCAGAGAGGTTAGAAAAAGTATCTAGATCCTCTATGAGACTGTGGAGGGATCCAAATTGTTGATTTAAAAGAAAACATGAATCATCAGCGTACAATAACACCTTTGTTTTTAAGCCCTGGATTTCTAACCCCTTGATATTAGTGTTGGATCTGATTTTAATAGATAACATTTCAATGGCCATAGTAAATAGATATGCCGATAGTGGACAACCTTGTTTTACTCCTTTCGACAGTTTAAAACTTTCTGAGAAGCCTTTATTTACTATTTTACACCTAGGGAGACGATATATAACTTCAACCCGTTTTATAAGAGATTCTCCAAAGTTGAAATATTCCAGTTATACTTTATCAAAGCCTGTCAAAGTCAGCTATGAATACCAGGCTTGGTTTCCCAGATTTTTCATAGTGTTCTATTGTTTCCAGTACCTGTTTTATATTACCTCCAATGTATCGTCCATGTAAAAAAAACCTGGCTGATTAGGATGAATAATATCTGACAATTCCTTTTTAATTCTATGCGCTGTGTATTTTRCCTCCTTTTTTTATGGACTGGATCTTTATATTTACCACTTGGATGCTGTTTCAGTAATAATCTAATCAGACCTTCTTGTTGAGTATCTGATAATCRGTCATTTTTTAGGAGTGGTTAAAACATGTTAATAACGGTCTTCTGTGTATACCAAAAAAGGTTCGGTATACTTCCACTGGTATGCCATCCAGCTCTGGAGTTTTCCGGGACTTAAAAGCTTTAATTGCATCAAGAAGTTCCTCCTCTGTAATTTGGCCTTCACACGAGTCTTTCTGTACAGCTCTTAATTTACATTATTAATATAAAAAAATCCATACTATTATTTTGGGTTGGTGGAGATGGAGGAGACTGAAATGAAAACATATGCTTAAAGTACTTTGCTTCCTCTGTTCAAAATATTGTTTGGTGAAACATGGGTAACTCCGTCATTTGTAAAAAGTTTCAGTAAATCATTTTTGGTAGCATTTCAACATTGAAGATAAAAAAAATATTAGGTGCATTTTTCCCCGTATTCCATCCAGTTCGCTTCA
The DNA here is from genome assembly GCF_002910315.2 of Salvelinus sp. IW2-2015. NCBI lineage: Eukaryota > Metazoa > Chordata > Actinopteri > Salmoniformes > Salmonidae > Salvelinus > Salvelinus sp. IW2-2015. The sequence continues at coordinate 22,730,064 of NC_036867.1, read as the reverse complement.
TTTTTATAATATATTACACTTGACCTTTCTAGAATAAATTCCTCCAGTTCTTTTTGTTTTTCCTCTAACTTATTCTGTGCCTCTCTGGTGCAGTTTTTATTGCCATCTATCTGTGCTGTTTGTCCTTCCATTTCCTTTGTTAATATGGACACTTTTGACCTAAATTGCTTTAGTTTTAGAGATGAGTACTGCATTTAATTGCCTCTAAAGGCGCCCATAGAATAATGGGATCTGCTGTACCTATGTTATGTCGGATTTRTARATTACATTTTTGGGAAAAACAACGTCTACAGCTTAAAAAAATAAAAAAATAATGAATTGGCTCGTGGGCCTGATCAAACGGTCTCGTAGGCCGTATACGGCCCAGAGGCCGGACGTCCCCCACCCCTGGTCTAGAGAGAATGTCATCCCAGTTAATGTGCTCTGTTGTATTCTGTTCATAAACACTAAATTTGTACACCGTCAGTTCCCCAGTCTTGTTTAAGGCTAACGTAWGTGTATGTGATATAAAAGGATATTTAATTGTACAGTTAGCCACTATGTCATTTTAATACTCAATTCCCTGCCACACCACCAGATCAATGAGTGTGACAGATTAGCTACAGTAAGTTAATATGAAATTTACAATAACCAACTAGCAGCTATTTGACAGTAAGTTATTGAAAATGAAACTTTCAGTGAACCAGCTAGTACTGGAAAATGCTCAGTAACCTCTTAACAGAGGTTACAACTTCTTACAACAATTGCAGAACTGAGAGTGACAGAAAAGGTGCTCAACTTTCATTTCCACTGACGCTTGGCATAAATACAACATAGTTTACACCGTGCACCAAAATATGCTAATGAGCCCAAGCCAGCACATTGCCCTCACCTACATTTCAAAATGTAGTAAAGATTGTACCTGATATCGAATATATTGCATACATTGTTTTAGCATTATACTAGATTATCCACACATGTTTCCTAAAAGGTGCCGACCAGTACCATGAGATTCCTATGTGTACGACTAAAGGTACCTTATGCTTACATTTGACCTTTTTGTAAACCAGGGAACAACATTGTACTGTTATCAACTGTTATRTTTGTGAGTGTGTGGATAGTGGTTCTTGATAACAAATAAGTATTTGGTAGCACTGCTGAGACATTAATGCACAGACCAAAAGTTCAAATCCCGAGAGCATTTAAGTCAAGTGTCCCTGAGCACTGCTACTTTTTTGTTGGTGTTGTCAGATAACGACACATATATTTATTCTATTCTGTGCAACTTTTAGCAGTGGAGAGATTCATTCTTGCCAATAAATCTGTAACTGATCTCTGCCATGTCCAGGGACCAGGATATTCAGATCTGGCATCCCCTTATGGAAAAACCCGATTCCAAAGATACGTTTTCAAATGTGAATTGTCACATGTGAAGTGTTCCAAAAACACATTTTTACGTGACATTTCACATGTGAAATCATGTGATTTTCCATAATGGGATCTACACTCAAGCTGAGCAATGTTTGTGCAATGTCCACATGAACCCTACACCTTTAGGGATGTTAGTAGTTATAGGATTTGTCACCAGGGAAAGATCTAACAGCGGACATAAGGAGAGACGAGAAGAGGAAAAAACGAGCTGACTGAAGACCGGACATTCAACTTGCAGTCTTTACATGACGTGATGAAACTTTGAGACTAAGTTGCAAGCTTCTTTTGTAGCAAGATGTAGAACGAGTGTCTCATAAAACACATTCTAGACACTGATTCTTGCCGTCTGTGATTTGATAGAGAAATATCAGCTACATAAGCTAGCCAGCTGCAGCTATCCACAAATTATGCTACCTAGCTGATGTCAGTTTGGCTAAACACATGTCAGTGCAGGCTTTAGCCTACACATAGAACTGAATTAGCTGAGAGGGCGAGTCAATCAGCAGGGGAGAAGTCCTCATCTTCCAAACTTCGTTCACATAATAGCAAAGCTAGCTTGGCTTACGTCGCTTTGCTCACTCCTGCCTTTGTTTTTGTGATTGAATGGCAAAGACATCCAAGAAGCCTCCACATCAAACCAGACCCCCTGTCACGCCCTGACCTTAGAGATCCTTTTTATATCTCTATTTTGGTTGGTCAGGGCGTGAGTTTGGGTGGGCATTCTTTGTCTGGTGTTCTATGTTGTTCTATGTTTGGTATTTCTATGTGTTTGGCCTGGTATGGTTCCCAATCAGAGGCAGCTGTCTATCGTTGTCTCTGATTGAGAACCATACTTAGGTAGCCTGTTCCCACCTGTGTTTGTGGGTAGTTGTTTTGTGTGTCTTCACCTGATAGAACTGTTTCGTTTTGTTCACTCTCTTTGTTGTTTTTTTGTTATTGCAGTGTTCAGTTTATTTATTAAAATTAACATGGACACTTACTACGCTCGTTTTGGTCCGATCCTTCCTATTCCTCATCCTAGGAAGACGACGAACGTGACACCCCCAAGACAACWCTGGTTTCGGTTTAGTCATAACATAAAAACTAGGCCAAATGAGTAAGTTTTGTCCCCCTTTTAGATCATTGGCAATCAGGGTGTGTCCCCCAAAAGGGTGTGCATCCAAACCAATAATATAGTGCACTTCTTTTGACTAGAGGCATTTGGGCCCTGGTCAACATTAGTGAACTATAAAGGGAATATGATGCCATTTGGGACGCAACCAGCAATTGAGAGACTCTCACTCCATGCTGCACATTACCACCTATCTCTTCCTGCATGATTTGTTTGTACAATGGACTTTTTGGAACACTCATTGTACTGCTGGGTCACCTGAGTGGGATTAATACTGTATTACTCACTGTAGACATGCATACAATGATGGCGTGACCTCTTAACATGTGCTCAGCAATGGCAATGTCTGTTAATTTAATCTAGGGGGCTTCAATACACCCACTTGAGTTTACTTTGGGCATTTTGCAAATGGTATGTAGGCTCTGGCTGTTAAAGCAGCACTGCATAACTGTGTGTACAGTTGTTTTTGGAGACCCCGCTGGCAATAATGCAGTATATTTTAGAGATTTGAACACGATTTCCCAGAAACCCCAGCTCTTATTGGTAGTCTCCGCTGGGATGACTCAACATCCACTCTGATACTTTGTGGCCGTGTTTTCCAAGAACCCCGGGATCCGGTATAGAAGGACCTAGAGTTTTRTTCAGTACTGCAGTATAACTGATACCCGGCCCAGAAAGACAATTTCCAACACAGACACATAGAGAAGTTAGATTTGAAAATTGCTAATAAAACACTTTAGTCAACTCCTTCATGCACAAAATATCCATGGAATTATTTAAATAATTGTCGCTGAGGCTGATTTATTTTCCATCACTCACAGTCGATGATATTAAAATGTTATATTCATCCAATGTCGGCCATGTTTTTGGATGACGTGATGATGTCGTCGCTGCTCCCCGTGCACACTGATTGCTAGTGTGCATGTGATGTTGGCCCGTATAAAATGGATGCAACCCGGATATAGACGGTCATGAATTGGCGTATGCGAACGTGCGTAGATTACCTTGAAAACAATAGTTGGGCATCTTAGACGCAGTCTCCAGTTCTTATTATACKTCAGTGCACAAGACAGACACGTTGTTGTTCGAGCATCCAGAACAAATTACAGCCCTTAGTTTATGATGCATTAATTCAGTACACCCTCCTCTGTCAATGCAATTTTCYTCATGTCATTTTAATCAACATTTTATCTAGTGGAAACCCAGAGCAGACTGGAAATTTGAGACTGTGGATGCCGATGCGAACAACATTGAAGATAAGTCAATTCCATTTAAGCAACAATGTACAGTATCCAGAACGGGTACTAAAAAATGTTATATACCGGCTATAATTCTCATTTTTATATTGTAATATAAATATTCACGTTGTTGTCAGCCAGAAAGGTAGCTAACGTTAGCAATGTCAAGGTAGCTAACTTAGCTGCATGGTTGGTAATAAATGTACTGTGAATATCCCAGCCTGGTAGTGAAATGAAGGTTGTCTTTCCATAAATGTATAATTTTTATGCTAGGCTACATTTAGCCTAAAATAARGAAAGAAACATTTATCTGGCAATAGCGTGTAAGCCTAAGCTTTAGGGCCTAACTGTACACATGCCAAATAGCCTTCACGCCAAACARGTTTGTGAACGGGCAGGAAAGGTTTACGTAGATCCAAGGTGGCAAAAAGAACAATGTCTGAGTTTAATTCAATAAGAGAGAYGCTGTGAAATAGAGAGTTTACAATAAAGAGAAGAGAGGCCAGAAAAGTAATGTTTTGAACATATTTGGTGAAGTGGTAAAAGAGAAAAATAGCAGTGCCGGCTATGTTATGTGTGATGATTGTGAGGGTCTGTACAAATTCTACAGTCACAAGATGGGGACTAAAATTATTCACCAATGTAGGCTAAAGTTTGACTCGGGAACAAGAGTAGTGGAGAAATCTGATTTATTTATTTCAGCATTTTGAGAGAATGTGAATACGCACAGCAAAATTGGTCTGTAAATTGAACACTGCGTCCTCAATTTCAAAAAATGTAAGTGTGTATATGAGAACCACCAGAAACTGTTGCATTTACACTTTTCTAAGTGTTGCCCTTTTTAACACTTACTGTATACTTTCCAACACCAGTGGCATGAACATGTTACACTAACACAGTCTTAAAATTACACTTATGGTGTCCACTGTATTTAACACTTTAGAATCAGATTTTTACACTAGGTCAGTTTTAAATGTACACTGTTATGGTGTTAACTGATCCCTTCACAGCAAATTCTCCAGTGTTAAATTTAACACTGGTCCACATTCAAATATACTTTATGATCATGGTTGTTCCATGCCAGGATACCGTGTGAAGTAGCTAGCCAATATCAGCATGGCTTTCAGACCACAGAAAAATATAACAAAAGGTAACGTTATACTTATAACTAACTAGTTACGACCAACTAGTGAAGCAACATTTTATATTCAAATGAAACAAACCAATGTCACAGTCAGTTAAAAAGCTACACTAGCTAACGTTAGCCAGCTAAAACAAACTATTGGATGTGTGGCTTCAAAACAAACAAGTAATCCAAAATAATCCTTGCATAAGTAACTAAATACACTTTAGATCTAGCAAGATATATTACCTGCACTCTTTAAAATAAAAGGTGTGAGTTGGAACCAAATAAGGTTTTTGAGAGTGATACCACAGAGGAACCATTTTAGGGTCTCTGAATAACCAGACATGGGTTGGTTCTTCTAATGTGCATTGTGAATGAATAATGGAGCTCAGAGTAAGTAACCATTTCTTGGCACAATTTGGTGAAGGCTTCAAAGCCTTGTTTCATTAGTTTCGAGACCACATTTGACCTGCAAGTCAACTTATGATGGCTTGCATAATGATATGCAATTCCTATTGGACTRCAGCCAGAGTGGGGATATCCAATATTTATKATTTTTATTCACCTGCATTCAGAATGACTGCCAGGGTTGGGAAGACTAAGATATTAGAATGCCTTATTAAAGGTCCCGCACAGTCATCCTATTTATCAAGTAAAAATATCCTTTGAATGACCAAATCACCCATAATATTTCTACACTATTAAAATGCTTAAAATTAAAGAAATAGTCCCATTTCAATACTGCCTGGGGAATGGAACTAAGGGAGCGACAGATAGGGGAGGCAATAAGTGAAGTGATGGAGTCCAGGTGTTCCTGGACCGGTGGTTAGTAAACCGGCAACGTCGAAAACCGGAGGGGGAGGAGAGGTGACAGTACCCACCCCGACTGTTGTTGCTCTGGGCGCAGGACTACGCCGACCAGAGGGACGTCCCCGAGGCTGAAGAGCGGGCAGTCCGGGTGACGATGATGGAAATCATAGATGATATTGGGGTCCAGAATGTTTTCCACCGGAACCCAACACCGCTCCTCTTGGCCGTACCCCTCCCAGTCCACCAGGTACACAACGTGTGGAGTACAGTAAGGATCTGAGGGCATAGGTGGGACCTCCCTTGAAGTCCAGTCGGGGTGGAGGGGTGTTGTGGGGGTCAGCATCAGTCAGGCGCCCAGGAACCACTGGCCTGAGAAGGGAGACATGAAACGATTGTATAGTACAGGTAATCCCACGACGTCCAGCGACCACAGCTGTGTGTGCCCAGATTAACAGTCGCTCCCTTATCCCCTTGGGAACGTAGATGCGCTCAGGAGGACAGGTAGTGGGAGCGGGWTCCCTCTCCAAACCCTGGCGAATGTCCACATCTACGTTCCAGACCACAAGAACTACGACACGAGAGGGAACAGGAAAACAGGTCCTCCGGCATTCGGGTGACATGTCCGTGATTCTCATCCTCGACCATGAGATGGTGGGGTTATGGCGTCGGAGCCATGGGAGGCATGGGATGATATTATGAGAAGGTGCACTAGTGATGAAGGGGATGTTTTCCTGATGAATGGACTCCACAGTGAGGGCGAGTAGTGTGGTTCCAGAACCTAGTGGCCGATTATCAAGGGCTTGAACCGGAAATGGAGAGGAGAGTGGGTATGAGGGGATGTTCAGAGAGGAGGCAATGGTCTGGTCAATAAAGTTCCCCGCGGCACCGGAATCCACTAGAGCATGAGGAACAGCCAGCTAGTGTGATCGACACTAAAAAGGGGTTAACAGAAACTGATGAAGATGGGATACTCACACCTGCCCCTGGGGGTGGAAGATKACGTGACCGTCCCTCTGCTCTCGTGGATCCTGAGTTGGGACATACTGGACGCTGCTGAAGCTGGTGCCCCCCTTGACCACAATAGAGACAGAGCCTCAGTTGTCTCCGTCTGCGTGTCACCCATACCTCCATAGGTTCAGGCTCTGCTACAGAGTGTTCACTGAGGGAGGGAGAGAAGCGATGTGGGTACCGAAGCTCCTCAAGTAGATTATCCAACCAGATGGCCATCGCAATGAGTGCGTCAAAGGAGAGGTTGTCATCATGACATGCCAGTTCCGTTTGGACCTCTTCGCYCATTCCTCTTCAGAATAGTGTACTGAGTGCCCGCTCATTCCATCCGCTGGATGCTGGGACCGTCTGGAAGGTGAGCGGGTACTCGGCAGCAGTCTGGTCATTCTGCCATAGTTGGAGTAGGTGCTCACCCCCCTCTCTGCCCTCCGATAGATGATCAAAAATACCTCTGAACAGAGCCATGAACCCCTCACACGAAGCCAGCTCCTCCTCTCCTCTCTCCCACACAGCTGTAGCCCACGCCAACCTCCAGTCAGCAGAGAACTAACCGTGMCAACCTTGGACCTCTCGGTGGTGGGGGCTCCCATCTGATGTGCAAAATAGAGGGAGCACTGGAGTAGAAAACCACGGCATTTAGATGGGGTTCAGTCATATTTATCCGGGAGGGACGCACGGGCATCGCTGACCTGGGCAGACTGCTGAATGGACTGATGTGCTGGGTTGACTGGTGGCAGAGGATCCTCTGCTAGTGGATGATAACGTCTCTCGGGCTTGTTCGAGACATTGAAGAACCTCTTCCATAGCCATCTCCAGTTGCGGCAGCTGGTCATGGTGCTTATGAAGTAGGTATCCCTGTTTCTCGACCTTCTGGGAGATGTCCTGATTTGTCCTGACAGTATTCTGTAACATGGACGCTGGGAGTCAGGAAGCAAGTGGTGAGTTTAATAATAACCAGAACAATACAAGATACACAAGTAGCATACAGACATGAAACACAGGCAATACTGCCTGGGGAATGGAACTAAGGGAGTGACAAATATAGGGGAGGTAATCAGTAAAGTGATGGAGTCCAGGTGTGCCTATTGATGAAGRGCAGGTGCATGTAATGATGAATGCCAGGTGCGCATAACGATGAACGCCAGGACTGGTGGTTAGTAAACCGGCGACGTCGAARGCCAGAGGGGAGGAGTGGGAGTAGATGTGACAGAGGGGAACTTATATTCATAAGCGTAGTCTAGACTGACAGCTCTTTGAAACACCCTTGTGTGTGTTGCCAGGTAACAAAGTAGACAATGTGCCACATGTCATTGATGACATATGAGACAAACACCAGCTATAAATAGTTGCATTTCTATTGTTTTGTAACTAATTACAGAATACAGTTCACTGACTTATACATTTCTTCACAATAATTAGTAAAGCCTGAGTCACCTTAGAAGCCTAGACATAAGGGAATTGTCACGGCTCCTCCTCTGCAGTGCAGGGGGCGGTTCCTCCTGCAGGCAGAGGAGGGTCYTTAGTGATTGGAGTCACCTGGGCTCAGGGTATTTATAAACTGTTTCACTAATCACCTCTCTCTCTCTCTCTGCTCCTCCAGGTATGCTCATGATTTGATTGTTCCTTTGTAGTTTTGCATAGTTTTCACTCAGTCATGTTCACACACACATATTCACGCATCCATGCACTTTACATACACCTTACATCATGATACTTCCACACCTCATTCCTTTTTCTTAGTTTAAGTTAATAGTTTGTTTATAATAAAGAACACTTTTAAATTGGCCTATACCTGTTGTTCGTGTCGCCTCATTTTTGTCACAGGCTATGAGCCGGCTTGTGACAMAATGTACCCGGCCACTCAACTGTGTGCAAGACCTCATTGATTCGTACAATTTGTAACACACATCTCCCAAAAAAGAATACAAAGTCACAAAATGTGAATTAATTAGGCTTTAGGAAATGCATCCAGCTACAGAGATGGGGAGGGGAGCGGGAAAAGAGGCAGACCCATGTACTCCACTTCCATCAAGCAGGCTTCAGTCACCCACAAGATTGAAGCAGGACCTTCCTTGAAGCAGCACCGTACCTTCTCCACTATGCAATCTGGTTTCCGAGCTGGTCATGGGTGCACCTCAGCCACGCTCAAGGTCCTAAACGATATCATAACCYCAATCGATAAAAGACAGTACTCTGCAGCRGTCTTCATCGACCTGGCCAAGGCTTTCGACTCTGTCAATCACCGTATTCTTATCGGCAGACTCAATAGCCTTGGCTRCTCAAATGGCTGCCTCGCCTGGTTCACCAAATACTTCTCAGATAGAGTTCAGTGTGTCAAATCGGAGGACCTGTTCTCCGGACCTCTGGCAGTCTCTATGGGGGTGCCACAGGGTTCAATTCTCGGGCCGACTCTTTTCTCTGTACATATCAATGATGTTGCTCTTGCTGCTGGTGATTCTCTGATCCATCTCTACGCAGACGACACCAAACGAGCTTCAACGCCATACAACACTCCTTCCGTGGCCTCCAACTGCTTTTAAATGCTAGTGCATTCAACCGATTGCTMCCCACACCCTCCCGCCCGACTAGCATCACTACTCTGGACGGTTCTGACCTAGAATATGTGGACAACTACAAATACCTAGGTGTCTGGTTAGACTGTACTCTCCTTCCAGACTCACGTTATGCCTCTCCAATCCAAAATCAAATCTAGAATCGGCTTCCTATTTTGCAACAAAGCCTCCTTCGCTCATGCCGCCAAACATACCCTCGTAAAACTGACTATCCTACCAATCCTTGACTTAATTTTTAGATTTTTTATTTATCTGTTATTTGACCAGGTAAGTTGACTGAGAACACATTCTCATTTACAGCAACGACCTGGGGAATTAGTTACAGGGGAGAGGAGGGGGATGAATGAGCAAATTGTACACTGGGGATTATTAGGTGACATGATGGTTTGTGAGCCAGATTGGGAATTTAGCCAGGACACCGGGGTTAACACCCCTACTCTTACGACAAGGATCATGGGATCTTTAATGACCTCAGAGTCAGGACACCCGTTTAACGTCCCATCCGAAAGACGGCACCCTACACAGGGCAGTGTCACTGCCCTGGGGCATTGGATATGAATTTTTTTAGACCAGAGGAAAGAGTGCCTCTTACTGGCCCTCCAACATCACTTGCAGCAGCACCTGGTCTCCCATCCAAGGACTGACCAGGACCAACCTTGCTTAGCTTCAGAAGCAAGCCAGCAGTGGTGACTTCAGCGATGTCATTTAAAAAATAGCCCCCAACACTCTACTCAGCAAACTGGATGTAGTCTATCCTATTTTTTAAAAGGAGACAAATCCAGCTATTGCCATCTGCTCAGGTCTGTCAGGTCTCTCATACTAGGCAGACAGGGGTCCTGGGATAGACAGCTCCCACACCTTCCCCACATACGGCGCTGGACCAAGGGTGACCTCATTGAAGAGAAGATCCAGGAGCCTGACTACGTAGCCTGTAACGCAAACCCGAAGTTTACTCTCATCTTGGCCCAGACCCTATCGCTTTCCCTTTTCACCAGTCTGCTCTCCAAAGTTCTCTGTTTCTTTGGCTTAGATTAAGGAGTAGCTGATGCTGGGTCTTGTCATTTGCCCCTCGCATCTGCCATGTCTGTAAGCTAGCTGTCTCCACTAGCAAGTGTGGACATGAGCTCAGCTAGCTAGCTATCATTCTGCTACTCATTAGAATATCCCAGAGCTGTGGCACCACCCCCTCACTGATGGAAAACATATCACTCATTATGAGCAGTACAAATTCTTGAGGGAAAATCTTTTTCAAATAAGAATTCAGTGGAATCTATTATTTGTGTCTGTCTGTGTATAACAAGGCTATTTGAACAGAAGGCACCAGCCTCAAAAGTGAAATGTATTCTGTTCAACTTCCCTAGATAAAATTGTCCCCAAGGCTAAAATAATGGTACGATTTGGGAGTTGAATCAACTGCAGGTGTAGAAAGTGGAAGGTGTAAAAACTAACTTGATATAATGATGAATAAGTAATTATACTTTAGAAAGATATTCTGGCCCATGTTTGAAAATGTTTATACCCTGCCTCTTTTCTAATGTTCCACTTTTCTCTTTTTGTTCTTCTCTACCTCTTTGGTTATGGCTACCTTTGCTACTTTCTTCTCTCCTTTGGCAGTGGCTATCTTTTATTCCATGAGATAGCTTTCTCATGTCTCCACCCCATAGCTCTCTCAACTCAGTGCCATTCTCTTCCATCACTCTAATCTCACATTTGGGCTCCACCACTTTGTTTTAACCTCCAACAAAGTGTGTGTGTTTGTGTGTTCTTTCCTGCAGTTGGTTCAAGCCAGGGGATGACAGAGGACAGAAAATTATTACATTAGTTGACTCGCCCCCTCTTCTACTCCTTCTACTCGTCCTCTTCTTCTGCTTCTGGGGATTGAAGCCATATCAATATTTTAGGCTGACATTGACATGGGGGCATGGCTCGAAGCAGAAAAGCAGGGCAGGGAATATCAAAAGATTACTCTAGGAGAAATCGGAACTCATTGAAGAAATGTATTTATACATTTTATTTACCAGGTAAGTTGACTGAGAACACATTACCATTTACAGCAACAACCAGGGGAGAGAAGGTAGGATGAATGAGCCAATTGGAAGCTGAGGATGATTAGGTGGCCATGATGGCATGAAGGCCAGATTGGGAATTTAGCCAGGACACCGGGGTTCACACCCCTACTCTTACGATAAGTGCCATGGGATCTTTTGTAACCACAGAGTCAGGACAACCATTTAATGACCCATGTGAAAGACGGCACCCTGCACAGGACAATGTCCCCAATCACTGCCCTGGGGCATTGGGGTCTTTTTTTAAGAACAGAGAAAAGAATGCCTTCTAGTGGACCTCCAACACCACTTACAGCTGCATCTGCTCTCCCATCCAGGGACCGACCAGGACCAACCCTGCTTAGCTTCTATCACTGACATTAATCGTCAAAGAGAACAAAGAAAGTTGCAGCTCAGATAGGGATGGTGTTTGCAGTTTGTTTGTCAGTTGCCAGTTGAAAGTGTTGATATAGCTAGAAAGAGAGCATAAACCAAAGACATTCGACGTATACTGTATCTCAACTTTGATGGGAGTGGGTGCCACAAAAAATCTGAACTCATCATGAGGGGTCACAGTTGCTCTCTGGTCTGCATATCAACATCCATACCCACACATGCAGTCAGAGCATGCCCGAGCCCAAGCAACATTTTGTTGGGGGCTACCTTGGGAGCAAAAGATTTTAGCGGCACCCTTCTTGACAGCAGGGAGAAGAAAAAAAAATGGAGTACATTTCCTGCACTTCCACTCATTCTACAATGGGGCGTATAGAAAATGTGGCGGTTTTAAAGCAAGTTTGKTGCAAAAGAAAAACTGCTGACGCTCAACCAAATTTTGAAATTGCACCTTGTTTATTCTACTATTRTAACTCTCAACAGTAGTTGAGACCCTGACTGAATTTGATGCGGCCTCGGGCCGCCAGGTGCCCATCCTTGCTGTCTCTAATAAAAGATTAAGGAGCATTTGATAGTTACCCAGAACAAAGCATTATGTTTGGTATGTAACATTAAAGCATTAACACGATGTGTTGTGACTTTACCCAAGTTCAACAATCAGATGTATTGGCTCAAACTAGCCGTACTTGCACAGATTAATATGTGTCATGTTCTCCACTATGTCAATCTCTAGGTGCAGCTAGTTTTGATAGTGTGTTATGCAAGTTGTTGGTTCACATTTCTGTTTTTCAAAACATTTAATTTCAAATGTATCACAATCCATATGCCATTCCTATTWTTTCCTTCTCATACATTTCAGATTTTGCATTTTCTGTTTGTCATATACAGTAGTGCCTTAATATTCCAAATCGCAGAAAGTTAGACATTGAATAACAATGTCAAAAACCTTGCCCAGGGATGTGGAAAGACGGAAATTGAAAACAAGTGGACGATTCAAAACACAGAGCATTTATAACACTTTTCCCCCTGATGTTAAAGTATTCTTTAACAAATACTGAGGCTGTAACGCTGTAATGTAAATTCATTCAGGGGTCTTTCAGGAAACAAAAAACAGCACAGTCTATCAGGAAACAAAAACAGCACCCATAAATGCTAGGGTCAGAGTCTAGAKTCGCTAGTACTTGCCTGGGGAGATTGAGTGACAAGTGACTCTCACTCATCATATGCTGAGCTTCAACATCTACCAGTCCCGAATGTGATAAACACAGGGACGTTTGATACAGTTTGCTAACTCAGTCTTTGCTAGTCTCTCATCTTCTTTCATCTCTGGTTTTCCCACAGCATAAAATACACACTATATCCGTAATAAATGTTATAGATTGCTGTCTTTCATGTTGTTTTGGAGATATTCTTGCGTTGGCATCAGTCAAGAAAACAAATAACATTTTTGATTTGATGATTGTTCATCTTATAGGTCTATATTACTGGCATGGTACTGTATATAGTCTGCTGGCTACTCTGGGCCTGTCTAAAATCAAATCAAATCAAATCAATCAAATTTATTTTTATTTTTATTTACATTTATAAAATGTCCTATATAGTGCACTCATCAACAGTTGTGCACTATATAGGGAATAGGGTGACATTTGGGAAGTACCCTGTTTGATTTTTGAAGGAGAATTATTAATAAAGAGAGAGCAGAATAAAGAATAAACCATAACTCTTTAATGTCTCCCCTACTATACCAGAGATACATTAAACTGTCTTAAATAATCTGAAATGTCCATGCCATTATTCTTGGTATTTAACTATGTCACTAAATATTTTTTGATTCATTTGGCATTGAWAACCAAAGAACGAATGTCACATCAWATCAATCAAGTATTACAACACAATCACATCCCTTATTTTGGAGGTAGATTTATTAGATGTCCAGTTCCATMCAAAAGTCCATTCCCTGTAGAAAAGAGGATGGTTTGAGGATATTAGGTTTGGGAAATAGGATCTGTTATTTTGTACATGTACTCTATCCACACACCATTTGTTGTTCGGTCCAGTGTAGGAAGCACTGGAGGTCACGAGAGTGAACTCTTCTTCCCCATGGCGATCTAGATTGCCAATTAGTGGGACAGGTTCACGAAATGGTGAAAATTGATGCCATTGTACCCCTCTTTGGGTATTTACTAACGTCTCCAGCTCCCCAGCTCCATGGTGAGTAACACAATGATTTCTCAATAACAACAAATCAAATTAAATTATATTTGTCACATGCCGAATACAGCAGGTACCTTAAGGGAAATGCTTACTTACAAGCCCTTAACCAACAATGCAGTTTCAAGAAAATACCCAAAAGTTTGAAATAAGAATAACAAATTATATTAAAGAGCAGCAGTAAATAACAACAGTGGGGCTATATACAGGAGGTACCGGTATAGAGTCAATGTGCGGGGGCACTGGTATTGAGGTAATATGTACATGTAGGTAGAGTTATTAAAGTGACTATGCATAGATAATAACAGAGTAGCAGCAGCGTTCCGGGGGGGGGGGGGGGACAATGCAAATAGTCTGGGTAGCCATTTGATTAGCTGTTCAGGAGTCTTATGGCTTGGACCTAGACTTGGCATTCCGGTACCGCTTGCCCTGCGGTAGCAGAGAGACCGGTCTATGACTAGGGTGGCTGGAGTCTTTGACAATTTTAAGGGCCTTCCTCTGATACCGACTAGTATAGAGGTCCTGGATGGCAGGAAGCGTGGCCCCGGTGATGTACTAGGCTGTACGCACTACCCTCTGTAGTGCCTTGCGGTCAGAGGCAGAGCAGTTGTCATACCAGGCAGTGATGCAACCCGTCAGGATGGTCTCGACGGTGCAGCTGTAAAACCTTTTGAGGATCTGAGGACCCATGCCAAATCTGTTCAGTCTCCTGAGGGGGAGTAGGTTTTGTCGTGCCCTCTTCACGACTGTCTTGGTAAGAGAAGGAGGCATGAACCACGCTGTATCCTAAATGGCACCCTTTTCCCTATATAGTGRACTACTTAAGACGAGGACCCATAGGGCTCCTGTCAAAAGTAGTGCATTATGTAGGGAAAATGGTGCCATTTGGGATGCAGTCAGTGGCTACAGCCACCTTCTCTTATAACCAGGCAGTGGGTTTGATAAGGTGGTCATYGAGATCAACCTGCAAGGCTAGACTACTTCACTCTACAAATCAAATTTGCAGTTCATTCACTAAAAGTTCCTAGAAATATAGTTGAATTGGCCACAGAAAAGACCGATACTAGTCTGGTTTTCAAGACCTGCAACTGTGTCACGCCTGCTCCCGCTKCCCCTCTCTGGCGCTCGAGGGWGCAKGGRGGCTCATCATTATGAACACCTGTCAACATCATTACGCGCATCTGCACAATATAGGACTCACCTGGACTCCATTACTTTGTTGATTGCCACTKTATATCTGTCTGCTCCTCAGTTTGTTCGCCGTGTCAGCATTGTTGTTAATGTGTTTTCAAGACGCTGTCCTTGTTCGTTCCTTGTCCGTTGTTCATTTAATATTCACTCCCTGTACTTGCTTCTCGTCTCCCAATGTCTGTCCTTACAGAATGTTGACACAACAATTTGAAGCATCAAGGAGTTTTTAGTTTTTGTCTGGTCCGGGTGTCGCTACCGGAGGAACCGGGGGTGCCTCAGCTGGCTCGTCGGGCCTCCAGGCCTTAGCTGGCCCGAGAGGTTTTCTTGCCTTGGTTGGCTCGGCAGGCTCCCATCCCACGTCATGCCTCAGCAAGCTCATCAGGCTCCCACGCCTCAGCCGGCTCGTCAGGCTTCCACGRCTCAGCCGGCTCCCATGCCTCGGCCGGCCCGTCAGGCTCGCTCAGGTGGGACGCCGGGTGGCGCCCCTAGATGGGGGGTTTTGTCACGCCTGCTCCCGCTCCCCCTCTCTGGTGCTCAAGGGCGCCAGGAGGCCATCATTACGCACACCGGTCACCATAATCACGCGCATCRGCGCAATATTTGACTCACCTYGACTCCATTACTTTGTTGATTGCCCCTCTATATCTGTCTGCTCCTCAGTTTGTTCCCCGTGTCAGCATTGTTGTCGTTGTGTTTTCCTCTGTCCAGATGATGTCCTTGTTTGTTTTTTGTCTGTTTTTCATTAAATGTTCATTCCCTGTACTTTCTTCTCGTCTCCCAGCATGTCCTTACAAAACATTGCGCCTTCCACAACAAATCCACAATCGGACTTCCATAATACAATAAACATGGGAAAAAACACAGCCACACATGCAGGCTCCACGTACACACTTACACAAAACTGCAACCCAACCCACACTAGCTTATTTAAAGGGTGCATTTAGTATGTAACCAATCRGCTATGTATTTTTTAGACCACATCTGACCAACAAATTAAAACGTCACTTAAAATGTATCCAGATTACCATACACAGCTAGGCTTGCACTATACTGTAGCCATGAGGCCTGGCCATTGACAGTCATCATGTGAAGCCAGCCATGTTTGTGTTCGGATTTAAAGATAAGTCAAAGTTCAGCCCTTGTTTATACCAGCCCACAGTATATGGGTCCCAACAGAAGTCTACAGATATACAGTGTTTTKCCACGAACGGCAACTGCTCATGTGGATGTCTCAGGAGGCCAAAACACAAATCCCCAAAATGTTTCACTTCATTTCCATTAGTAAAATGAATGCAGTGATGCCTGGGACCATTTGTTTAAAAAATGAGCTAAATAAACATAAATAATATCCTTATCCCTAATCTTTATGATGACCATATAGGACATTATTAGAGTTTGTATTGAAGTCGGTCTTCCCTCATTTTRCCAAAGGGACTAAATAGTGAATAGTGTCATGCCTGCATGTATGCACACCACACCACCATGTTAGTGTGATGAGCATGTACTTGTGCTCCAAGGGACTTGGGACATGGGGTCTCAGATGGCATTGCTATGGATAAGGAACTATTCTAAGCATTACAATCTCTGCATGATTTAACTCATAAGTCATACAGCTGATTTACAGTGCATTTGGAAAGTARTCAGACTCCTTGACTTTTTTCACATTTTGTTACAATACAGCCTTTTTTCTACTCATGAATCTACACACAATGCTCCATAATGACAAAGCAAAAACAGGTTTTTGCAAATGCATAAAAAATAACAAGAGAAATATCACATTCACAAAAGTATTCAGACCCTTTACTCAGTACTTTGTTGAAGCACCTTCGGCAGAGATTACAGCCTCGAGTCTTCGTAGGTATGACGCTACAAGCTTMGCACACCTGTATTTGGGTAGTTTCTCCCATTCTTCTCTCCAGATCCTCTCAAGCTCTGTCAGGTTGGATGGGGAGTGTCACTGCACAGCTGTTTTCATGTCTCTCCAGAGATGTTTGATCGGGTTCAAGTCCAGGCTCTGGCTGGGTCACTCAAGGACATTCAGAGACTTGTCCCGAAGCCACTCCTGCATTGTCTTGGCTGTGTGCTTAGGGTCATTGTCCTGTTGGAAGGTGAACCTTCACCCCAATCTGAGGACCTGAGCGCTCTTCTTCAAAGATCTCTCTTTACTTTGCTCTGTTTGTCTGTCCCTCGATCCTGACAAGTCTCCCAGTCCCTGCTGTTGAAAAACATCACCACAGAATGATGCTGCCACACCATGGTTTACCGTATGGATGGTGCCAGGTTTCCTCCAGATGTGACACCTCCCTGACCAAGGCCCTTCACACCCAATTGCTCAATTTGGCTGGGGGCGGCCAACTCTAGGAAGAGTCTTAGCGTTCCAAACTTCTTCCATTTAAGAATCATGGAGGCCACTGTGTTCTTGGTGACGTTCAATGCTGCAGACATTTTTTGGTACCCTACCCCAGATCTGTTGACACAATTCTGTCTCTGAGCTCTACGGACAATTCCTTCGACCTCAAGGCTTGGTTTTTGCTCTGACACACAGTCAACTGCGGAACCCTATATAGACAGGTGTGTACCTTTCCAAATCATTTCCAATCAAACTAAATTAGTACAGGTGAATTCCAATTAAGAAACATCTTAAGGATGATCAATGGAAATAGGATGCACCAGAGCTCAAATCCGAGTCTCATAGCAAAGGGTCTGAATACTTATGTAAATAAGGTATTTCTGTTATTAATATTTAACCTTTTCACACGTAAGTTCCAAATATGTCTAACGGTCACTCCAGCGTAAGTTGTTTTATGCACTTGATGTCAGAATGCACTCACTGTTCCAAAATGTTATTATTACGCAACAGGACAGTTAACACGCGCTGCCTGCTAATTATCTATAGGCTGTTTCAACTTGTCAATTTCAAATTATTTTCTAAGAAGTTGTATTTTCTAACAACAGTTTGAATTGAGGTGTGTTCTGCCTCCTCATTAATTTACATAGAAGTAGCCCATTTCAGCATTGCGGACAGTATATGTTTGAGACTCTACTGAGCCAGATAAACTTCTCTCTTCGAGGAGAGCCCACCACACTTCACTCATGTTTGCGCAGATCAAGTATGCATATATTTGCGCAGTCTTTCAAGAATTGGAACATTTTCTTGCTGGTGCTCGCTTTGCCTTTGTTGTTTTCTTTACAAATAATAACTTTGGACATGTGTGTGTTACTTTGATAGGAAGTTCCTTATTTTCTGTATATCGTGCTGTCGTTTCTACTGTAGGCACATACGGTATGTATGGAGCATAATGTTTTTACAGTTTAATTCACGTGTTTTCAAGTACTTTTGACGAATAATGTATTCCGATTATTGCATCTATTGTAATGGACACCTATGATGTGTGTAAAATACTTTTTTGGAGGTTGTACTGATGATAATGWGCTAAGCTATTCGCCAGTTATGTGTGGCGCCATGTTTATTGACATTATACAACGCATTCTGGGTGTCACGTAATKTGTCAGACCAAAGATGATTTAATGAGGTGAAAGGAATGGTTCACTCATCTTTTGGGTGAACTTCCGGAAGTGAATGAAGGGGAGTGGGTGATCGTAGACAACACACCCCCTTCAACATGCATACTATAAACATACCAAACTCATCTTGTCTCCTCTTACTATCTTTGGTTGATGCGYAAAAATAAACATTCCGGTGCGCACAAACTACCCTTCTTCGGATTACTTTCATTTTCTAGAAAGTGTTTAACTCAATTAGTTTGATCAATGGTGAGCTCACCCGTGARGTGATTAATTATAAATAGTAATTGCTATTAGCTAATTCATARTGTAGTTTATGTCAGCCGAGAGTTGGAAAATATGACCGCTTGTGTTATGTCAATCTTTCCTCAGTTAGCGCTAGGACAAWTGTGGCCTACATTTCCCGGTTTGGATGATTGTGATAAACTGTAGCTACTTCTGTGAATGTCTGAACATTGCATCCCAAAATAAACTGGTCACATTCTGGACATAACTTTGTAAGGACTGTGTTTGTGCAAAATGTTTCTGTGCAAAAAAAAAGTGTGGCCAGCTTAAATGCTGATTGTTGCGTCAATCGAAAATGGACTTTCTAAATAATTATTCTAATCAAGCGTTCTAATCACACCAGTTTGATCGTATGCAACAGGGACCACTATAGAACGATCACACCCGTTTGTTGGTATGTGTGAAAAGGTTAACACATTTGCAAAAATGTTGAAAAACATTTCATTATGGGGTAATGTATGTAGATTGATGAGGAACATTTTTTTATTTAATCAATTTTAGAATAAGGCTGTAAGTTAACAAAATGTGGAAAAAGGGAAGGGTTCTGAATACTTTCTGAGTGCACTGTACATAGAAAAACTTGAATATACAGTGGCAAGAAAAAGTATGTGAACCCTTTGGCATTATCTGGATTTCTGCATAAATTGGTCATAACATTTGATCGACAGACAAACACAGTTTGCTTAAACTAATAACACTCAAATTATTCTYTTTTTCTTGTCTATATTGAATACATKATTTAAACATTCACAGTGTAGGTTGGAAAAAGTTTGTGAACCCCTAGGCTAATTACTTATCCAAAAGCTAATTGGAATCAGGAGTCAGCTAACCTGGAGTACATTTATTGASACAAGATTGGAGAAGTTGGTTGGAGCTGCCCTGCCCTATAAAAAACACTCACAAAATGTAAGTTTGRTATTCACAAGAAGCATTTTCTGATGTGAACCATGCCTCAAACAAAAGAGATCTCAGAAGACCCAAGATTAAGAATTGTTGACTTGCAMAAAGCTGGAAAGGGTTACAAAATGATCTCTAAAAGACTTGATGTTCATCAGTCCACGGTAAGACAAATTGTCTATAAATGGAGAAAGTTCAGCACTTTTGCTACTCTCCCTAGGAGTGGTCGTCCCGTAAAGATGACTGCTAGAGCACYGTGCAGAATGCTCAATGAGGTTAATAAGAATCCTAGAGTGTCAGCTAAAGACTTAAAGAAATCTCTGGAACATGCAAACATCTCTGTTGACGACTCTACGATACGTAAAACACTAACCAAGAATGGTGTTCATTGGAGGACACCACGGAAGAAGCCACTGCTGTCCAAAAAAAWACATTGCTGGAAGTCTGAAGTTCGCAAAAGAGCAGCTGGATGTTCCACAGCGCTACTGGCAAAATATTCTGTGAACAGACTAAACTAAAGWTGGGTTGTTTGGAAGGAACACAAAACACTATGTGTGGAGAAAAAAATGCACAGCACACCAACATCAAAACCTCATCCCAACTGTAAAGAATGGTMGAGGGAGCGTCATGGTTTGGGACTGCTTTGCTGCCTCAGGGCCTGGACAGCTTGCTATCATCAACAGAAAAATGCATTCCCAAGTTTATCAATACATTTTGCAGGAGAATYTAAGGCTAACTATCCGCCAATTGAACCTCAACAGAAGTTGGGAGATGCAACAGGACAACGGCCAAAAACAGAGAAGTAAATCAACAACAGAATGGCTTCAATAGAAGAAAATATGCCTTCMGGAGTGGCTCAGTCCTGACCSCWACCCGATTGAGATGCTGTGGCATGACCTCAAAAGAGCGGTTCACACCAGACATTCCCAGAATATTGCTGATCTGAAACAGTTTTGTAAAGAGGAATGGTTCAAAATTCTTCCTGACCGTTGTGCAGGTCTGATCCGCAACTACAGAAAACTTTGGTTGAGGTTATTGCTGTCAAAGGGGGGTCAACCTGTTTTTAAATCCAAGGGTTCACATACTTTTTCCACCCTGCACTGTGAATGATTATACGGTGTGTTCAATAAAGACATGAAAACATATCATTTTTTGTGTTATTAGTTTAAGCACACTATGTTTMTCTATTGTTGTGACTTTGATGAAGATCAGATCAAATTTTATGACCAGTTTATGCAGAAATCCAGGTAATTCCAAAGGGTTCACATACTTTTTCTTGCCACTGTATATTCAAGTTTTTCTATGTACAAACTAAGACTGTCACGGAACAAAGGTGTATTTCCTGAGCTATATAAGATCTGGTGCAACCAATTACCTTCAGAAGTCACATCATTTGTTAGATTGCACACAGGTGGACTTTATTTAAGTGTCACGTGATCTGTCACATGCTGCCTTTCTTCCCAGTAGCCTACTTGGTGTGTGAACTGCTGACTGCTCATAACTTGCAGAGGATTGTTGACACATCAACCAGGATTAAGGGGTAGGGCAATTTGTGACTGTTGTTGTTTTCATAATCAGTGGGTGTATTGGAGGAGGAGTGGATTCTCCTCTCCTAGGCAATCAGCAATTAGTATCGGGAGGTGTGCTCTTCACCTCTGCTAGGCAATTAGCAATTAGTGATAGTACTTCAGTCTCTTCTGTTTTCTCAGCGGCAGTCACAAAACTAAGACTGTCACGGAACAAAGGTGTATTTCCTGAGCTATATTCGAGGAAGGCTCCACACCACTCTCTCACTTGAGTAGGTTACCTAGTTATTTTCTGATAATCTCATTTTACTCTTTCGCAACTATGTGTGTTTTCTATATCTTTTTCACTCTGCMCCCTCTAGGCTTTACAGACACTCCCAACCCCTTGGTTGCAACCCTTCAAATTTWGTGTACGCTATGCACACAACCCATTTGGAACTGCCGATCTGTGGTCAAGAACGTGGGGTTCATCTCAGCCTACACTGCTCTTCAGTCCCTTYACTTTTTGGCCCTGACAGAGACATGAATCACCCAAGAGAACACTGCTACACTCCAGCTGCTCTCTCTTCATCTATGCTTTTTCTCTCGTAGTCTGAGACCAAAACTTAGAGGACCTATCATCCTTTCACTTCCTCCTGTCACTTTAGCCACTTTATAACCCTAAGATGCTATTTCCCATCTTCTCTTCCCTCCTCAATCCTCCACCACCTCCCTCTCTGCGGACGACTCCCACTGGCTGCTTCCCCTCTGACTTAAAAATGACTGGAGTCACTCTACTTGTCTGCTAAATGACTAAAATGTTAATATTTTGACCGTCTGCCTTTTTATCCAGGGAGATCTAGAAGAAAAAAACACCCACCAATGACAGAAGTGACATGTGGCCTCGGTAGTAAGTCACATTTAATGCAGGAAGTCACTTGTGTTAGTGGCCACGATGAACTGTCATTCTTGTATGCCACAAGGGTAATAACTCCATAATGTATAATCACATTCTTAGATCCTAATATCCTGGTGGAGGGATTTTCAAGGATGGGACAGACTACAATAGAGGTTGAAATGTATTATATGGGGATCTATCATTAGAAACCCACAATCATGAATAATGAATGTATTATACTCTGGAAGAAAGAATTTATTATTCGACAGGCTTTATKTCCAGTATAATCTCATATTTTAAGGATTATGCAATCAAATGCACCAAATTGAAGCTTGGACTGACCACACATAATGATCATCTAAATCTAATTTTATCTTCATCTTTATTGCCTGACATTTACAGTAGAGCCCATTGTATGAGACCCACTTGTATTTCCTGTCCAGCCATTTCTGAATTGATTAAATTCTCTCTCACACTCTCATTAACTCACTGCAGCTCTAAACTGATGGTATTGGATGCTTCATATTTTTTAAGAGTTAAACTGTCAGAAATACTGCATTTGCACAGTTGCAGCTTCCTCATTTTTGCACTGACAAAACAAATAGAGGAAAATAGATGATACTTGATCTTAACAACAATTCCGAATAGTGTGCCAGTTGGGCATGAGGGAGAAGGTGTTATTTTGTAAATCAAAATAATCAGCTGTTTATCTTAGTTTWAATGAGATTTCAAGGTGACACAATTGTGGATCTCTAGAAATCCAACATCTGTATAATGAGCAGAATACAACTTTGATCGCGTGACTGGGATGTCAAGGTGACACAATGCAGGTGTACCAAATGGCATCCTATTCCCTARAATTGTAATGTTCTACTGTATGCAAGAAATATGGATGGACAGTGGCTTGCGAAAGTATTCACCCCCTTGGCATTTTTGCATTTTTGTTGCCTAACAACCTGGAATTAAAATGTTTTTTTGGGGGGATTGTATCATTTGATTTACACAACATGCCTACCAATTTGAAGATGCAAAATATTTTTTATTGTGAAACAAACAAGAAATAAGACAAAAAAACAGAACACTTGAGCGTACATAACTATTCACCCAACAACTTTGTAGAGCCACCTTTTGCAGCAATTACAGCTGCAAGTCTCTTGGGGTTGTCTCTATAAGCTTGGCACATCTAGCCACTGGGATTTTTCCCCATTCTTCAAGGCAAAACTGATCCAGGTCCTTGAAGTTGGATGTGTTCCGCTGGTGTACAGCAATCTTTAAGTCATACCACAGATTCTCAATTGGATTGAGTTCTGGGTTTTGACTAGGCCATTCCAAGACATTTAAATGTTCCCCTTAATCCACTCGAGTGTTGCTTTAGCAGTATTCTTAGGGTCATTGTCCTGCTGGAAGGTGAACCTCCGTCCCAGTCTCAAATCTCTTGAAGACTGAAACAGGTTCACTCAAGAATTTCCCTGTATTTAGCATTACCATCATTCCTTCAATTCTGAGCAGTTTCCCAGTCCCTGCCGATGAAAAACATCCCAACAGCATGATGCTCCCCACCATGCTTCACTGTGGGGATGATGTTCTCAGGGTGATGAGGTGTTGGGCCAGACATTGAGTTTTCCTTGATGGCCAAAAATCGACAATTTAGTCTCATCTGACCAGAGTACCTTTTTTTCATATTTTCGGGAGTCTCCCACATGCCTTTTGGCGAACACCAAACGTCTTTGCAGATTTTTTCTTTAAGCAATGGCTTTTTTCTGGCCAGTCTCGTAAGGCCCAGCTCTGTGGCGTGTACGGCTTATCTATAAAGTGGTCCTATTGACATATACTCCAATCTCCGCTGTGTAGCTTTGCACCTCCATTCAGGGTTATCTTTGGCTTCTTTGTTGCCTCTATTTAATGCCCTCCTTCCCTGGTCTTGAGTTTTGGTGGCATCCCTCTCTTGGCAGGTTTGTTGCGGTGCCATATTCTTTCCAATCTTTAATAATCATCTTGTGGATGCTTTCAAAGTTTCTGATATTTTTTTTATAATCCAACCCTGATCTGTACCTCTCCACAACTTTGTCCCTAAACTGTTTGGAGAGCTCCTTGGTCTTCATGGTGACACATGATTGTTGGTGCCCCTTAGCTTAGTGGTGTTGCAGACTCTGGGGCCTTTCAGAACAGGTGTATATATACTGAGATCATGTGACAGTGTACAATCTAATTATGTCACTTCTGAAGGTAGTTGTTTGCACCAGATCTTATTCAGGGACTTCATAGAGGCGGCAGGTAGCCTAGTGGTTAGAGTGTTGGACTAGTAACCGAAAGGTTGCAAGATCGAATCCCCGAGCTGACAAGGTAGCAATCTGTCATTCTACCCCTGAACAAGGCAGTTCCTCGGCCATTACTGAAAATGAGAATTTGTTCTTAACTGATTTGCCTTGTTAAATAGAAAAGGGGATAAATATTATGCATGCACCTCTTTTCAGTTTTTTTTTAACATGTTATTTTTTTCATTTAAATTCACCAATTTGGACTATTTTGTGTTTGTCCATTACATGAAATCCAAATAAAAATCTATTTAAATTAGAGGTTGTAATGAAACAAAAAAACACCAAGAGGGATGACTACTTTTGCAAGGCACTGTATAGATATTGATTGATGTGGTTGCCATGGTGCCTTAATGCAGTTTAACTTAATGGTGCCTGTACATTTTAAATATAGCTACTTCATTCATATTTAGTTGTTTTTAAATGTATTTTTGTATTAATAAACCATTTGTTTAGGTGTCCATCCTGCGGGATGGTTGAGCTAATGTATGCTAATGTGATTAGCATGACGTTGTAAGTAACAAGAACATTTCCCAGGACATAGACATGTCTTATATGGGCAGAAAGCTTACATTCTTGTTAATCTAACTCCACTCTCCAATTAACAGTAGCTATTACAGTGAAAACATACCATGCTATTGTTTGAGGAGACAACAAACGTAACCTCTTACAGCTACCCCCCCCCTTTTTTCTTTTTTTTCCCACCTGAAGACATACCCAAATCTAACTGCCTGTAGCTCAGGCCCAGAAGCAAGGATATGCATATTCTTGGTACCATTTCAAAGAAAACACTCTGAAGTTTGTGTAAATGTGAATTGAATGTAGGAGAATATAACACAATGAAAAAAACATACGTTTTTTATTTTTATTGTTGTATCATCATCTTTAAAATGAACAAGACAAAACAAACATTCAGATAGGATAATGGGGACAATTTCAGTGAAAAACATAAGAGGGCAACAATACTTGTGCAAAGTTTCAGAATGATAACTTACAAAATGAGTGACATTTTGTCACTTCATGACATTTATCATGAAGTCACCCAGGTGTCCCACACAAGTAGCCCAAATGTACCCAAGTGGCCAAATTGGTGAAGTTATACATTTTGAAACAAATAACTATATACAAAATACCAAAATGGTATTCTAACACACCCCCCCAAAAAATGGTGAAAAAAAAAATATATACATTTACAAAATAACAAMGGTAACTATTTACACASTTTCAATATTTGGAAGACCCTCAGTCCTCTACACAATATTTTGCTGCTGATGCCAGGTGCCATAGCAGTCTCTTTCTGCTGTAAAACAGAGGGTCACCAAGCATGTGGTGCAGGTGATGGGGGACTTCATTTCGCAAAGAACACAGCGACGCTTCCATGCTGTGCCCTTTTGGRCCTGAGGCACATCCATGCCTGCAGAAATACATTTGGGCAGATGAACACTTGTGGCAGGAGCAGAAGGGACAGAGGTAGAGTGMCCAGAACGTGGTGCAGTGGTGCTGTAGCCAGCAAGCTCCCTGATGAGCAGCTCTCTGAATGCTAGCTGTGAGATGAAGGGCTTTCCACAGCTCTTAGCCATTTCCTTGTGTAGGATGAATGCATTCACCACAGCAWTGTCGATGAAATGATAGAAGAAGGTCTTGTACCATTTCATCGTCTWATGGAGAACATTGTAATAGCCTATCAGCGCATCTGACAGGTCTACACCTCCCATGCTCTTGTTGTAGTCCTTTACTGCAGTTGGAATGGGACATTTTTTGTGGTCCATGCCCCAGTAGCGCCCTTCACGCGCCTGACGACGTGATCGCCATTGAAGGATTTGTGGATTGTTGTGCACATCACCACCTCTCTGGTATCCATCRACTTTACAAACAGCAGGCCATCTTCACGGATCCATAGCATGGTCCCCCGCTCAGCCCGCTTAGGCATGTCGTTCACCTTCYTCTTCGGAAAGCCCACCCTGTTGGTACGAATGGTGCCACAAGCCCACACTTCCCGCTTCCTATGGTCTGCAAACAGGGTAGGGCTTGTGTAGAAGTTATCCACAAACAGTTTGTAGCCCTTCCCTAGCAGTTGAAAATCCAATAACTCCATTACAGACAGCAGGCCATCTTCACGGATCCATAGCATGGTCCCCCGCTCAGCCCGCTTAGGCATGTCGTTCACCTTCGTCTTCGGAAAGCCCACCCTGTTGGTACGAATGGTGCCACAAGCCCACACTTCCCGCTTCCTATGGTC